>NW_005368420.1:498133-519306 GCF_000412655.1 Myotis brandtii | reverse complement strand
TCTTCATGCTGGGGTGGTGGGGGCGCTGTTCTGTGCAGCTGCCGGGGTTATTGAAACACCTGGGTGTGAAGGTGCAGGCCTGTGCTCCGGTTATTCTACTGCATAACCCACGCCTCCAACACTGGCTGTAAACCATGACAGCAGTTTTTCATTTGCCAATCTGCTGTCTGGGGACGGAGAGCTTGTGCAGGGCTATGTGGCTGGGAAGCTCGGGGCTGGGAAGCTCGGGGCTGGACCCAGAAGGCTCACTCACATGCCTGCACTGGGGCGGAGGAGACTGAACAGCTAGACTCCGAGGGCCTCTCTATCTCTCTTGGTTTCTCACATGGGCTCTCCAGGATGGCAGCTTCTGGGTAGCGGGGCTTCTTACCTGGAGGCTCAGGTTCCAAAGGCGTGTGTTTGAGAGAGAGGGCCGGGCAGGAGGTCGCCTGTTCCTTCAAAAGGCGAAGAATTAGAGTCTTTCTTTTGTGGAAGGAATGCCAAAGAATGTACAGACCTGCTTTAAAACCGTCACAGGGAGGGAGAAATTACCAGGTCCTAGAGAGGTTAGCTATGTAGAGTGGGCTCCCAGACCAAAGCCGTGGCCTGTGGGGGAGGAATACCGCCTGCTGGCCCCTTCCCATCTCCTCCTGGGGGCCCCATTGGCTGAGCCCAGCTGAGCCAGATGTCAAGGGAGCAGGTGGCTATAACCACAGCCCCTGCAGCTCAGGCTCCAGAGGCACACAGGAGCCACAGGAGCAAATGCCCAGCACAGGGTACACCCTTAGTGACCCGTCTTCTTAGTACTGTCTCTCCATTCCTTCTGTGGCTTATCCAGGCTGGACAACCTGCTGTTCCATCCAGAAAAGACCGAGGTGCTTGCTGTCTTTGACTGGGAACTTTCTACCTTGGGCGACCCCCTTTCGGACGTGGCCTACAGCTGCATGGCTCACTACCTGCCACCGAGTTTTCCCATACTGCGAGGTAGGAGCTGCTTGTGGGGAGAGGGAGGGATTAAGCCAGCTCCATTCCCAAAGCATTGGGCCCCACTCAGCAGAAGTAGCTGTGACTGGGCTAGTGCACGGAATTGAGGTCCAGGCGGTTTGGGGGGAAAATGCCTTTGGGATGCATTCTTGTCACAATGGGGGGAAGTGGGTGCAGAGAGACTATGAAGTGAGAAGGATATGCACATAGGCACTGCTTATGCTTCTATACAACTAATTTCTAAAATTAAAAATACGGGTTTACTTAAAGTTAAAAATCATCAGTGGCACAAAAGATAACCACTGCCAATCTTTTCATGTCATCTGTTTTCTATGTGTATTCATACATTTATTTAAATGAAAACGTAATTATATGATTTCATGACTTGCTTTTTTCACTTAATTATATGCTATGGACATGTCTTCATGTCATTAAGTATTTCTTCTATAGCAGCAGTTCTCAACCTGTGGGTCGCGACCCCTTTGAGGGTCGAATGACCCTTTCACAGGGGTTGCCTAAATACATCCTGCATATCAGATATTTACATTATGATTCATAACAGTAGCAAAATTACAGTTATGAAGTAGCAACGAAAATAATTTTATGGTTGGGGGTCACCACAACATGAGGAACTGTATTAAAGGGTTGCAGCATTAGGAAGGTTGAGAACCACTGTTCTACAGAGTCATCTACACTAATAAAAGAGAAATATGCAAATTGACCGTACCTTCGTGACGCCTACCAGCCAATCTAGAGTGAACATGCAAATTAACCCAACAAAGCTGGTGGCTTAATTTGCATATGCAGGCACTGAGCAGCCGGGGGCAGGGCGGGATACTTGCATCGTTGCCATGGCGACAACACGGGCGTTCCGCACCACCCCAGCTGCTCCAGGCCTCTGGGCAGCATGGGAAGGCGGAAAGGCGACTCGGGGAGGAAGGAAGGCAGAAAGGTGGCTCCTGGCCTCTGGGAAGTGTGGGAAGGCAGCTCTGGGCCAGAATGGAGTTGGAAAGGTGGCTCCGGCCAGAGCAAAGGCAGCCAGGGGAAGGACGGCCCATTCTTGCACAAATCTTCGTGCATCAGGCCTCTAGTTTTTAATAATGGCATAGGATTTTATTGTATAGAATTAACTTAAACAAAACATTTGGTTTGACTCCTATTTGAATATTTAATTTGTTTTCAGTTTTTTTATATATAACCCCTTGTCTTCACAAAAAAAGCAGTGAACAACTTTGTATTAATATATTTACTTATATAGCCCTAGTTGTTTGGCTCAATAGAGTGTCAGCCTGCGGACCTAAGGGTGTCAGGTTCAATTCCAGCCAAGGGCACATACCTCATTTTGCAGGCTTCTCTGCAGCCTGGGCCCTGGTACAGGCACTTGCAGGAGGCAACCAATCAATGTGTTTCTCTCACATCAATATTTCTCTCTGTATTTCCCTCTCTCCCACTCTCTCTAAAAGTCAATGGAAAAATATCCTCTGGTGAGGATTAAAAAACACACAAAACAAACAAAAATGAAAAAACAAATGTGTGTGTGTGTGTGTGTGTGTGTATTTGGCATACTCCTAGGATAAATTCCTAGGAATGGAATATATTACCTGCTTCGGAACCATGAAAATGTTACAAATGAAGCAGATCTATAAAATGTTTTATGTGTTGTAATTTTCTTTTTCATAATATGGTGGGCTCTTTCTCTCAATACCATTCTTCATCAAATGACTGATCAAAAATAATATGCATCCACGCTGAACTGTGGTCCAGATGGAGTGAGAAGCTCCTCATTCCTTCTCTTACTGCCAATTTAGCCTGAAACTCCCAAGAGCCAGTTTGGGACTAATAGCCTCATGCCTGGATTCCAGCCGTCTGAGGGAGGAAGAACCCTTGAAATAATGAGCTAACCCTTTGAACTGGCTGGGAAGCTAACTTCCAGGCGAGGAAGTGATTTTCAGAATTTAAATTCTTGTGGCCACAGCGGAGTGGGGGTCACTGACTGCCCGGGATGCTCTGTCACCACAGGTTTGCGCGACTGTGATCTGACTCAGCTGGGCATCCCTACTGCAGAGGAGTATTTCAGAATGTACTGTCTTCACATGGGGATCCCTCCCACTGAGAACTGGAACTTCTACATGGCTTTCTCCTTTTTCCGAGTGGCCGCGATCCTGCAGGGAGTCTACAGGCGCTCGCTCACAGGTAATGGGGTGGCCTGGGAGAGCCAGCTCGAGGGTCCCAATCAGCTTCTCCCCTGGAGACCCACAGAGGCATCAGAGGGACGGGTTTGGCCGGAATCTTTAAGATTCTGTTAATTCAACCATTTTTCATTGAGTATATATATCATATAGTTGTTTTTATTTTTATTGACTTTTTACAGAGAGGAAGGGAGAGGGACAGAGAGCTAGAAACATCGATGAGAGAGAAACATCCATCAGCTGCCTCCTGCACACTCCCCACTAAGGATGTGCCCGCAACCATGCCCTTGACCAGAATCGAACCCGGGACCCCCCAGTCCGCAGGCCGACGCTCTATCCACTGAGCCAAACCGGTTAGGGCTATCATAGTTTTGTTCTTTAAAATATTTAAACTTTAAATTTTGAGATAACATACATAAAAATTTTAAAGTGAAAACATACATGATAAGTTCAATCATATAGAATGATATAAAATTATTTTCTTTTCTTCTCAGCGCCATATTTAAACACTGGACACCGTCACCAGGCCTCCGCCATATTTAAACCTCAAAGTTAAACACTACTGTTAAGAGTTTCTTGGGCCACCCAGTTTTTTCTATATGTCTACCTTCTCTCACTTTCTCCAAGTTTTATAAAAATTTGATCATCTTTCAAGGTGGCATGTACAGTCTGAGTCTGAGTAATGAGGGGGAAATGCAGTCCTGTGGTTTGCACTCTGCTATGGAGCAAATGGATTAGGTTCCTAATTTGTAAGGAATAGCATATCTTTAACATCAAAGCTGCATGAAATGGCTCTTTTGAGAAGTTGGCCATGGCAGGAGCCAGAAGAAAACTAGGCCTCCGTGAAGGTCCAAAGAGAATCAGGGAAACGGTCTCTTAGAGCAGCGGTCGCCAACCTTTCGGACCTCACGGACCATCAGTGGTCCGTGGACCACCGGTTGGCCACTGCTGTCTTAGAGCAGGGGTCCTCAAACTGCGGCCCGCGGGCCACGTGCAGATACAAATATTGTATTTGTTCCCATTTTGTTTTTTTACTTCAAAATAAGATATATGCAGTGTGCATAGGAATTTGTTCATAGTTTTTTTTTAAACTATAGTCCGGCCCTCCAACGGTCTGAGGGACAGTGAACTGGCCCCCTGTTTAAAAGTTGTGGGCACATCCCCAGTGGGGGGTGTGCAGGAGGCAGCTGATCGATGTTTCTAACTCTCTATCCCTCTCCCTTCCTCTTTGTAAAAAAAAAATCAATAAAATATATTAAAAAAAAAAAAGTTTGAGGACCCCTGTCTTAGAGCATGGAAATGCGGAAAACCGTCCAGGAGAGCCGGCTGTAAAAGGGCCCGCCACAGGGAGGCAGTGTCCGCACAGCAACGTGGATGGGCCTCCGTGCGGTGCCCTGAGAGAAGCCTCACTGAAAAGACGGTGTACCCTATGATGTGTGTGTGACACTCTGGAAGAGACAAGCTATAGGGACAGAGATGCGTGTTACCAGGGGCGGGGGGAAAGGGACACTGGGAGTAGGGATGATGGGAGTATTCTGTGTCGTGATAAGGTGGTGGTTACCTGACTCAACTCCCAGAATTATACGCTTCATAAAGAGGGTGTATGTACACTGTACCTTAATTTAAAATTTTTTAATCCTTTTTTTAAAAAGTCTTGAGCATATTAAAGAAAGCAAGAGACGGTGAGAGCATGACTAGAGGGAGTTCTGTGATGCTGGTGATGGCGTTGATCTAACAGAATGGTGCCCAGAAACTGGTCATTAATCCAGCCACTGGTGACACTTATTACCAATGTCACAGCATGGGCAGCTCAGGGTAACACAGGGCTTCCTGTCGCCCATGGCTGGCAGCGGAAGTCATTGGGGTGTTACTGATGTAGTTTCTTTAGGAAAAGAAGAGAGAAAGAGCAGGAAATACATCAGCCAAGATCAACTTCTGGATCTCAGCCCACAAATGAAAGCTTGGGCACATTTCCTCCCTCTCAGACGCAAATCCTTGTCTTAAAGTGAAGATTAAAACAGTCACATTGCTCCAGGAATCCAATAAGCTATAATAACACGTGTAAAGCACTTAACACCATGTCTTGTACATGGCAAGTGCTCAGCAAATGGTAGTAGCTGCTAAAATAACAACAACATTCTCACGAGTTAGTAGTAGTATTAAGGGCGATTTGGGAGTAATCACTGTTTTTCTTTGCTTAGGGCAAGCCAGCTCGGCAACTGCTGAACAAAGTGGAAAGATGACTGAGTTTATGTCTGACCTGGCCTGGGAGTTTGCAGTCAAAGAAGGATTCCGGATTTTCAAAGAGATGCCGGCCACAAAGCCATTAACGAGGTCCTACCACACGTGGGCTGGTCCACGGTCCCTGCCAAGCACCCCAGGAGCGAGGAGTTATATCTCCCTTCCAGAACCTTCCTCAGCTCATGCCTCAAAGGGAGCTCTGGTTATCTCTCCAGAGGGCCTTTCCCCACCGGTCAGGGAGCTATACGAGCGGCTGAAGCAGTTCATGGATCGGTACGTGTACCCCGCTGAGCCAGAGCTGCGCCGTCACCAGGCCTCCGCTGAGAGATGGACCCCTTCCCCACTGGTCGAGGATCTCAAGGTAAAGCAGCCTTTCGAGGGTCAGTAAGACCCTGTCACAGTGGCAGAGCATCAGCTCGCTCACCGGGCAGATCTGTCCCCTCCCCAGGCAGTGAAGAGAGCGGGCTGAGCTGAACTACCTTTGCTTTCCACCACCACCATTCCTGGTCTATGGTTTATGACACCGGGGCAGGTGGGCTTATTATGCATATTTGAATTAGTAAATTTGGAACAGTGATATTATAGACATCAGTTAATAAAGCCTCTCTTTAAAGAATTTATAATGTCAAAGCTAAAGGGCCAAATCAGTTATAAACTGCTTATGCTCTTGTCTCATGGCGACACCACTTTAGCTGAAAAACGGAAACACACACTGTTCTGTCAGGATTGGTCATGTCTTAGTTTTTAAGTTGAGATCTTCAGGAGCACATATTTGCCTATGATACAGCCATCATCTACTTAAAAAAATAGCATTATCACTTTTTTCTAATTACAAACCTATTGCAAAATTAACCAAAGCTCAAACGTGACAAAGTACATAACATAGAAAGAATTCTCTAACACCCTCCCCTGCTGAGATAACCACTGTCAACAATTTGGTGTATTAGGCTCCCAACTTCTTTTTTCTATCATATACTAACATATGTTATTATTCCTATGTGGGGTTTTTGTTTTTGTTTTTAAATATATTTTATTGAGCCCTGACCGGTTCGGCTCAGTGGATGGAACGTCGGCCTGCGGACTGAAGGGTCCCAGGTTCGATTCCAGTCAGGGGCATGTGCCTTGGTTGCGGGCACATCCCCAGTGGGGGGTGTGCAGGGGGCAGCTGATCGATGTTTCTCTCTCATCGATGTTCCTGCAGGGGGCAGCTGATCGATGTTTCTCTCTCATCGATGTTCCTGACTCTCTATCCCTCTCCCTTCCTCTCTGTAAAATATATAAATATATTTTATTGATTTCAGAGAGGAAGGGAGAAGGAGAGATAGGAACATCAATGATGAGAGAGAATAATTGATCGGCTGCCTCCTGCACGTTCCCTACTGGGGAGATTGAGCCCACAACCCAGACATGTGCCCTGACCGGGAATCGAACTGTGACCTCCTGGTTCATAGGTTGATGCTCAACCACTGAGCCACACTGGCCGGGCTTATTCCTATGTTTTAATGGAGTCATCCTATACATTCGAATCTCCTGCTTTCTTATTTGACTCTACGATATATCACCTTTGCATGCCAGCCCCTGGAGATCGACCTCCGAGGGGTTCTGCAGTGTGGGTGCACCGTAATTTGTCTGCCCTCCGCCTGCCTGAGGGACACTGGTGTCTCAGCCTACAGCAGTGATGGCGAACCTATGACACGCGTGTCAGAGGTGACACGCGAACTCATTTTTTTGGTTGATTTTTCTTTGTTAAATGGCATTTAAATATATAAAATAAATATCAAAAATATAAGTCTTTGTTTTACTATGGTTGCAAATATCAAAAAATTTCTATATGTGACACGGCACCAGGGTTAAGTTAGGGTTTTTCAAAATGCTGACACGCCGAGCTCAAAAGGTTCCCCATCCCTGGACTACAGTCATGGTGCAAGCCACAGAAGCCAGCTCAGGGTCAGTTAAGGAGCCAAGGCTGTTATCAAGCTGCTAACATGGACAGGGGGGCTAAAGACACAGCTTCAGAAGACAGTGGATGCTGATTCAGGGTTCTCCTCATGCACCAGAGCAGAGCCACTGGGGCTGCAGACAAGTGTACTGGGCCTGGTCCCTATCAGGTGTGCTGAGGAACCCCCAGTCTCCTGTCCACATGGAGCTTGTTCTCAGATTTGTCATGACATTAGTCATGCCAACGGTGATGGCAGGTGGGGCAGAGGGGAGTCTGGGAAGTACAGACTGGGGGAGTGAACTGACGGCTGCCGTCAATGCCAGGACCTGGCCGTCCCAGGTCTCCTCGGGCTCATGCCACCTCCAGATCCAGCCGATGGTGCGGACTCACATAATTATTTTTGGCACACACCTCATCTTTGGCTGTCTTTCCTCTTCCCTCCGGTCCCTTTCATCATTGGTCACAGGCCAAAATGAAACTAAGCCATCCACTCTGCTTCCCTGACTCTTTTTCCCATGCTAGGAGAAAGCCAAGGCCAAAGGACTTTGGAACCTTTTCCTACCCTTGGAGACTGATCCCGAGAGAAAATACGGAGCAGGACTGACCAACGTCGAGTATGCGCACCTGTGTGAACTCATGGGCATGTCTCTGTATGCTCCCGAGGTACCTTCTGTGATGTTCTCCGTGTGTGAGGATGTCCTTGTCCCCCATAGCCTGTGGGTCACCCTCCTGGGCAGATAGCATTTCCTCCAGCTCGGGCTGGACTCAGGAGCCCAGATACAAACTTAAATTTTCCAGTGAGGGAGGGCAGCTATGGCCAGGTGGCTGGACAGAGCAGGAAAGCAGCTAGCGCTGGAGTCTTCTGGGAAGACGGGAGCCGTGTGAGGCATGAGCCTGGCTGGCGTCTGAGTCTCCAGCCCACTAGCTCCAGACTCCTTCCAACAAAGGAGGTCGATGGCTGGGCTTTATAGGCTCTGAAATACTATCTTCAGAATGTCTGTGTCTTTGCGTTTCTCTGGGAAGAGGAAGAACTTTTTTTCCTCCTTAATATGTTTTATTGATTTTTTACAGAGAGTAAGGGAGAGGGATAGAGAGTTAGAAACATCGATGAGAGAGAAACATCGATCAGCCCTGCACACCTCCTACTGGAAATGTGCCCGCAACCAAGGTACATGCCCTTGGCCGGAATCGAACCTGGGACCTTTCAGTCCGCAGGCCGACGCTCTATCTACTGAGCCAAACTGGTCAGGGCAGAGGAAGAACTTTTACTCAGGGTGTCAGAGGGCCTGTGACTTGGAAGATGCCCTGTTCCTGGGTATCTGAAGTGTTAAATATGGACATGAGAGTCACCTTCATGCTTTTCCTTTTCAGATATTTAACTGCTCTGCTCCAGACACGGGGAACATGGAGCTCCTGGTGCGCTACGGCACCGAGGAGCAGAAGGCCCGCTGGCTGACTCCGCTGCTGGAGGGGAAGGCCCGCTCCTGTTTTGCTATGACTGAGCCCCAGGTACCACCCACAGGGGCTTATCGGGCCACACCCTCGCCAGGCCCAGATGGACTCCGCGTGGGGAACCTTGCCATCCTAAGTGGAGTGTGCTCTCACTCAGGTTGCCTCATCAGATGCCACCAACATTGAGTCTTCCATCAGAGAGGAGGATGGCTTCTATGTCATCAACGGTCACAAGTGGTGGATCTCAGGTATTTGGCCTAAAATCATCTTTCAGTCACACTTCAGTGGGTCTGTGTGATGAGCATGTCTCTCTGTGCCCTGCTGAAGCAGGACAGCAGCTTCATTCCCAGTTGATGCAAAAGAGATTCCGTCTCTGTGCTCCCAGCCAACGCCAGGAGAACCGGAGGTTCTGCGTGGGCCAGGATGACCGCACCGGGGACAGTTCTAGAAACCTCTCACCCACTCCCCGCTCTCTTCATCCTACCCTCGGAGAGGCAGAAGGTCACTTCCTCAGTGGCTTCTCCTTGCTGCGAGGTCAGGGGGCTGCATCAGAAAGCTAGTGATAACCCACCATTCATCGCAAGCTGACTCTGCAGGGCCCTCCATAGGCGCTGCATGAACCACACCTCACTGAGTCCCACACCTCCCCAGGAGGTCATATTATCATTCCCATCCCCACTTTACAGAGGAGGAAACTAGGTCAGAGAAGTGATGGAAGGTACCAGCTCCCCCCTGACAAGAAAGTAGGGAATCCAGAGTTCAGGGTTTGCCTGATTCTGAAGCCCGTGCCCAAAGCCATTATGTTCACACCGTCTGTGGGAACAGCAGAACGCTGCCAGGGACAGAGTACCAGTTTTCTGCCTCTTGTCTTTATATTTTTCAACTCTGCATGGCGCTTTTTAAAAAATTGCTCTTATGATGTTGGATTCATTCCTCACTGGGACGAAAACCAGCTGCTCTCATTCCTGGTCCAGGCCTGCACGTAGGCATCTGATTATGTGAGTCTTAAAGAGCTCTGTCGGCTGCTGGCTTTGGCTTTCCTGGACCAGGACTGCGTCTGTGAAGAGATCTGATGGCCTTGGCGTCGGATGGTGAGGGTGTGTCTCTCTCCTTTCCTGGCAGGCATCCTGGATCCTCGCTGCCAACTCTGTGTGTTCATGGGGAAAACAGATCCGCACGCCCCACGCCACCGGCAGCAGTCCGTGCTTTTGGTTCCCATGGATGCCCCGGGGATAAAAGTCATTCGGCCTCTGACGGTGTATGGGCTGGATGATGCGCCAGGTTAGCCCCCACACCTCTCTGTCTGTGTATGAGTCTGGGCCTGGGAAACATCTGGATGCGGCACCTCTGAGGGCATGATGACATTCGGAGGGCCACATGCTCCTGCCTTTCATTTCCAAAATATCAACCACACAGGCAAATTCCATACAGGCATTTAAGCTTTCTAAACTCAGAAGATGAGCCCGAATCTGTGAGATAAATGGTCACTCAGGACAGTGGTAGGAAGTGCACTCCAAACCTTCTCTTCTAGATCAGCTGACCAGGCTGGAGGTCCTCTTCCGTCTGCTAACAGCATTCACGTGTTTCCTTTCAGTGACTGAGGGATCGCTACACAGTTAGAGTCCCATACTCCCAGGAAGGTTCGCTTACAGTAGTCACTACGTTTTAGAAGAGGCATGGCAGACTATTCATTTGATATTGTAAGTCAGTGATTATTTTTCCATCTTTGATAGGCTCCTTCCTGCCCTACTCCCCAACCATGACCCAGTTAGAAGGCTGAGTAAAAGGCAGGAGAGTTGCCAGCAGGTGACTAGAACTGAGGCAAGGGATAAACGCATCCAACGTGGATAGGTAGGTGGATCTCTCAGGAGGAACCGTTTGGATCTTTCAGGTGGCCACGGTGAAGTCCTGTTTGAGCAGGTGCGCGTGCCCAAGGAGAGCATGGTCCTGGGCCCTGGCCGAGGCTTTGAGATCGCCCAGGGCCGACTGGGTCCCGGCAGGATCCATCACTGCATGCGGCTGATCGGGCACTCAGAGAGGGCCCTGGCGCTCATGAAGGCCCGCGTGAGTGCTTCCCCTTGCGTTTGGATCTGACCCAGGGCCTGCTGTCTCTCTGCTGTCGGACCTTAAATCCTAACTGTTTTCTGAGAGCTGACTTAGCAGGTGAAGCAAGGTGACGTTCTTGCCAGGAAGCTGTGTCCCTCTTTGCTTTGCATCTGCTATTGTGCTGAAGTTTGAAAGTCGGAGTAGAATGGGTCTTACTCTGTTGAGGTGGCCAGAAGGAAAAGGCTGGGCTCTGTAGCAGCAGAGGGCAAGGTTCCAAGGTCCAAAGGGGCATAGGCTGCAAAGGGCCATTCCTGCTACTCACTCATCTTTAAAAATCAGATACCAGAAAGAACCCTCGTCAGTGGCTTATGTCCCTGGAGTTCCAGCCGCTAGCTCTGTACCATCCTCTTCCCTGAGCATGTCCAGAAAACTGTTCTGTTGCGACCCCCTTCAAAGACTGGAAGCCCACGAAACAGAGAGCTTTTGCTGGGAGTGATCATTCATATCAGTGGTATCGATTCCACAAAGTTGAAGCAAACCCTTGAGACCAAACAAATCTCTCATAAGAAACTACATGAAGATCAGAGGCAATGCAGTGCATTTGGATTACTGAGCAAACATCTGTGATTTACAGCCTTTTGAGTTGAGGCTGACCAATTTTTTCCTCCCTGAATAAAATGCTCTTCTCTAAGGACTCAGAATGGCACTTCAGCCCCACCCTCCACTGGAATGCAGACCAGCCTTGCTGCAGAGCATTCTTTGTCCCAGTCTTCAGGAGGACGGGGCACTGACGTGGCAGCTGCACACGCAGGACTTGGCCGCAAGGGACTAACTAGGAGTCTACAAAAGATTTGATACTAGGAGGTTCACCACAGCACTGAGCATAATAGCAAAATGTTGGGAACAGTCGGTAAGACTAATAATTAGAGCCTGGTCAGATAAACCCTGGTATAGGCACGCACAGAAATTCCAGAATGAATCTGTAGAAATCTATTTCTTTTTTTTCTTTTTTTAAAATATATTTTATTGATTTTTTACAGAAAGGAAGGGAGAGAGATAGAAAGTTAGAAACATTTTTTTTTTTTTTTTTTAAATATATTTTATTGATTTTCCACAGAGAGGAAGGGAGAGAGATAGAGAGTCAGAAACATCGACGATGAGAGAAACATCGACCAGCCGCCCCCTGCACATCTCCCACTGGGGATGCGCCCACAACCCAGGCACATGCCCCTGACCGGAATCGAACCCGGGACCCCTGAGTCCGCAGGCCGACGCTCCATCCACTGAGCCAAACCGGCTTCGGCGAAATCTATTTCTTAACATAGAGAGATGTTCCTGTATACTCTTAAATGAAAAGAAGCAGGCTACAAAGCCATAGAGTATGACTCTACTTTTATTAAAAAACTAGAGGCCTGGTGCATGAATTCGTGTACCAGTGGGATCCCTTGGCCTGGCCTGCGGGATTGGGCTGAAACCATCTTTCCAACATCCCCTGAGGGGTCCCAGATTGCAAGAGGGCGCAGGCCAGGCCCAGGGACCCCACTGGTGGACGATTGAGGCTGGGGAGGGACGCAGGAGGTTGGCCAGCTGGTGAGGGACCGTAGGAGGGCTCCAGGGTGTGTCCAGCACATCTCGCTCAGTCCTGATTGGCTGGACCCCAGCAACAAGCTAACCTACCAGTTGGAGCATCTGCCCCCTGGTGGTCAGTGCACATCATAGCGACTAGTTGACTGGTCGAAAGTCTGCCCCCTGGTGGTCAGGGCACGTCATAGCAAGCGGGTGAGGGCCTTAGCATATCATTAGCATATTATGCTTCGATTGGTTGGACGACCAGACACAGCATATTAGGCTTTTATTATATAGGATGCATACAAAAAGTCTAGAAGAATAGCCACCAAATAGCCACTGTAACTAACTAGATGATAGGATAACAGGTGTTTCTATTTTTATCTGAAAATTTATACTTTTTCTGCCATGAGGTATAATATATATATATATTGTTTTTAGTTAAAACAAATTAATAAAACTAAACTAACAACAACATAAAAGAATCCCTTATAAGCTTTTCTGATTGCTGGTGTCCTTTGCAATAACAGTTGCCCACCATGGCACCCAGATGCAAAGCTGGGCCTTGGTCAGCAGAGGGCACCCTCCCTCACCTGTGTGAGGTGCCCACAGTCATCACCTAATTCTCAGAATAGCCCTGGGCCAGATGCTGGCTCAGATCCAAAAGAACTGTTCCTGTCTGACACCCAGAAGGGGCTGAATTGCTGGAGTAAAGGAATTCCTGGAAGTAACCTGTGCAGCCACCACGTTGACTGGCTCTGCAATATACATGAATGCTGTCTGCATCTGGATCTTCTCCCTGGAAATGGACTGTGGCTAGAGGGCTGGCACACTGGCTGAGCTACACACTCCTGCTTCCGCTCCCTGCCCTCTCCTGTGCACGCCACACCCCTCCTCTGCGGGTGTCTCAAGCTGTGTCTCTTGTGTCCACAGGTGAAGTCCCGTGTAGCCTTTGGGAAGCCCCTGGTGGAGCAGGGCACGCTCCTGGCAGACATCGCCCAGTCGCGTGTGGAGATTGAGCAGGCCAGGCTGCTGGTGCTGAAAGCTGCGCACCTCATGGATGTGGTAGGAAATAAGGTAGGAGGCCAAGGGGCCTCACAGATGATGGGTCCTGAGGTCGGTCACATGAGGGAATCCGTTCTGGGAATCTACAACCACTGGCCTGCCTTCCCCACTCAGCAAACCCTGGAGAAAGAGCCTGGCTTCTTGACATTAATAACTTTGCTTCAACTCTGCTTAGAACTGTTTGGGCAGCTTTTCAAACATGGAAAAGGCACACTAAAATAGGACTGGGCTCCCCATTTACTGAGCCAGTGAACTTTGGGGCCCAAGACAGTGGGCCTGACAGGGTCACACGGCCCCCTGGCCTCAGCTCTGCCCCAGCCTAGACTACGAGGCCCTGTCAGTGCAGGCATCAGGCAGGCTAAGAATTCACCACAAGAGCAGCTTTATTTTCAACCCTGACATTATTCCTTAAATGGCTTTCTGAGCGCCTTGAATGGCACGATTGATCTCTGCCCTCTCCAGCTCTCCGTGGGACAGCCTTTAACCCTTAGCCAAGAGGCCTCAGTAGTGAGGGGGGATGACACAGGCTCAAATTCCCAGCTCCTTGGCGCTCTAGTGCTGGGTATGGTGGAGGCTCTCGGGCCTGGTGCCAATGCTCCAACACAGGGCAGAGTCTTGCAGCTTGGTCTCCAGAGCCCTGGTTGGTCAAGGTCCACTGTCAGGTTGGAGCTGGCTGACACTGTGATCAAAGCACAGGCCACTCCCCACTCTGCCTTCGGAGTGAGCTGGTGATGCTCCCCATCATCTGGGAAGACATCTGCGTGCCCGAGTCTGTCCTTGACCAGGCACCTGCTCACACCTCACCACATCCTGAGTCACCCTCACCGTCTCCACCACTGCGCTTCCCTCCTCCCAGGTGCTGGGCATGGGCTGCCTCACAGAGCTTGTGGTCCAGATGGACCTCAGGTCTCTGTTCTGGCCAATGTTTCTGTAGCTCCCGTGAAACTGCTTATTCCTCTAAGCATCCTGCCCGTCTACTCTCATCTCCTCTTCCTTGCAGGCTGCAGCGCTGGATATTGCTATGATTAAAATGGTGGCCCCATCCATGGCGTACCGCGTGATTGATCGTGCTATTCAGGTGAGCAGGCTGTGGACCGCGGGCTCTTTGAACCACTTACAACACATGCAGAGCTCCCTCACCTTCAGCTGCCCCACCTCCTGTAAACTCCAACAGTCGCCTGTTGTCACACACTCACCACGCATGTCGTTTTCCTTCGGCCTCGGGACAACCCTGCATGGGCGGCCACATTCCTACTCCCACTTAGAATATGAGGAAACAGAGGCACAGAAAAGTGAAGTGGCTTGTCGAGGGTTACTTGGCTTGGAGGTAGCTGATCTCAGATTTATGGGAACTTGGTCCTTGTTACACCAGAGCCCTGCCTCCTAGCCATGCGGGATGTCTCCTTCCCAAATCTTAGCCCCTAGCCCCCATGTAGACTTCCCGGTGGCAGAAGTTATTTACCAGAGCGGGTGTGAGGGGACTGGTGTCCATGGGACGGCAAGTGTGGCCCCACCTGACGTCTTCCACAGGTGTTGTCACACAGGTGTTCTGAGCCATTCTGTGCAGGACACGGTTCCCGGGGCTCTCAGATGAGGGCTCACCGGGGCTTCCTTCCCTCTGCCCTGTCTGCCAGGCCTTCGGAGCAGCAGGGCTGAGCGGCGACTATCCGCTGGCTCAGTTCTTCGCCTGGGCCCGAGCGCTGCGCTTTGCGGATGGCCCTGACGAGGTGCACCGGGCGGCGGTGGCCAAGATGGAGTTGAAGAACCGCATTTAGGCTGCAGGACAGCAGGAGCCAGAACGTCCCTGCCGGCCGAGACACCCAAACACTCAATGATGCGTTTTGAAAGGCCTGCTACATGTGATTTTTGCACCCTGTCGGCAGCTGAATCCTGGGACAGTCACTGCACACACCTTTCTGGGTCCCCACAGAAGGCGTTTCTGTGAGAAGCCCCGGGTCGGGGTGTCAGGCAAGGAGGAAGGGCATTGGCTGAGAGCTGGGGGTCGGGACAGAGCCTGGGAAGCTGGTCTCTAGTCTCAGTTCTGGGCAGGCAGCCCGTGCGCCCTCTCTCTGGCAGTGGTGTGCTAAGGTTGTGGGGATCTGGGTAAATAGTAGGAGCCCTGCTGGATGGTGTACCTGTGCTTGCACCCCGATACGGGGGGCTTCCTGCTCTGTGGGACCCTTCCCCTCGAGCCGAGGGGCAGCCATGATGGGCTGCATCTGAGAACCCAGGCCGATGGCTGCTGGGAAAATGAAACCGAAATCATGAAGCCACTGCCATCTGATTTTCTTTGTTTGAATATCCACAACACAGAACACTAATTAAGATATTTTGTAAAGGGGCTTTTGGAACACAAAAGAGTAAGAAAATACATCTCAGAGACTTCATGAATGTTTATATGTAATACAAAAGGAATTGAGAATAAAGGTTCAAGGAGACATGTAATACTTTCAACAAAAGATTTTTTAAAAGAGAGAATAAAGGCTCACACGTCAGCCCTCTGTCTCAGAGAGTCATTTGTCTCCTCACACTTGTGTTTACACAGGATCCTGCCCAGGGCATTGGCCCACACATGGGCCACCACCACTGCTCATGTGAATGTCACCAAAGGACTATGGCTTTCTGAGGACCCCTGTGCCTTCCCCAGTCCCATCCACGCCGTAGTCAGAACATGTTGGGGGAGGGGAGGTGGCAGATTATACGCCATTACAATGTAGAGAGCAGCGACCTCCCCTGGGAAGAGGGTAGTAATGCTCACTTACTTGAGGTCTGAGTTCTTCCCGAAATGGATGCCCCAGGAGCCCAGGAAGCTTGCAGAGATAAGCCTCGAGCTGCTAGGACCCCGTCTGCTAATCTCATAATTCATGGGGATCTGGCCCATTTCAGGTCAGACCAGATGGGTGGGGACCGTCCCCCTAGTCTGCTGCTTCACCCAAGAGTGCCCACCCACGTCAGCCAGAGCCACGTGCCTTCAGGGTACTGGAGAGTCTTGGGGGGCTGGTGAAAGGGCTCCCCAATGATTTGGGGAGGCAGGCCCTCTCCAACCACAATGCTTGTTGCTCATGAAAGGTCAAGTTAAGTTGAAGCCCTCACACTAATGCTAGCACAGCACCAGCCACACTGGTAAAGAACCTTTTGCAAAATCTGTCGGGTTTCCAGCAGCCTCAGCTCTTGCTCCAGGCCTCAGCAGGAAGGAGGGTGTCTGGCTGCCTTGGCCAGTGCCTGACATAGCACATGCCCCTCAAATTCTCCTGTGGTCTCTGAGGTTAACCTTGCTTAACTAGTTCACAGGCTAGTGCGGCTGCAGAGATGAAAACGAGCCATGCTGCAGGGTGACCCATGCCTCCCTCAGATACTCTGCTGCAAAGGTGGGGCAGCGAGCACCTCCTGCAGAAGGTCAAGTCACGGGGACACGGCTCCAGCCCTCAGCCAGGTCTCCAGTTCTGTTGAACTGTTCCACTCACACTGTCAGCGTACCCCAGCTCTGGGCCCCGGCACCGTCCTTGCCTTGGGGATTGTGCGGGAAACAAAAGCAGGCAAAGTTGCTGCTCTCAGAGCTCACATCTCGAGTGGGGGGTGGTGGTGAGTGGCGAGACTGTGGTGGGCGGTGTGGTAGGCACTGCCAGCAGTTGGGGAGCTGGGGGTTCAGGGGAGCGCTCTTTCCAGACCTGCATGACAAGACGGGGCAGGGTGCTCCAGAAGGAGCTGGGAATGCAGAGGCCCCGGGGAGCTGGGATGTCGCCCAGTGTGTCTGGGACGAGGAGCAGAGACAGTAGGAGCTGCTCGGCTATGAGGAGCCACATGGACCTTGGTCAGGAGTTTGCTGTTGATTCTAAATGTGACAACACAGTGAGTTTAGGTAGTGGTTTGACAGGGCTTGATTTGAGTTTAAAAATATCCCCTGTTCCTCAAAGTTCACCCGGACAAAGAGGAAGAAAGGAGGCCGGCAGCCAGCTCACAGTGCCTGACACTGCAGAGGGCTCCAAATGCACCACCTGCAAAATTTTTAAAAAGATAAAAGGAAGGGTGGGCAGGGCCTTCAGAAGATATGAATAAAGGATCCAAAGATCCTCTGCACCTTCAGCAAACAATGGGCATTTCTGCTTGGCCAAACGCGGTAAGCGATCTGGTGATGCCCTGGGCACTGTGCTTCTCTGGAGTGGAAGTGAGTGTGCGATTGGGGGTGCATGCTTGGGCATGAGTGAGCTTGGGGTGATGATCGTGCCTGACCAGTTTATCTGTGGAGCACATCTTGGCACCATCCCTACGTGGTTGGACCTGCCTTATTAGCCTGTCTTGGGGAAAGGAACAAAATGTGATCATAACATACTTATGACTTTTCCTCTCTCAGCAGTATTCTGCCCCAAAGCAATTGAACACACTCTTCTGCTGCTATCTTGGCAAACAAGGGGGCTAGACTGAGCCCTCCCCAGCAGTCCTGCGCCAGTCACAGGACCACAGGGTTCCACCAAAGATGCCAACTCTGGTGGGATTTTTCATCCTTTCCTGCTCTTCCTTCTCCTCATCCCCCCTGCATTGAATTGTGGTCTTGGCATTCACAAACTGCCTGTGTTGCCAAGTGCTGACTTCAGATAACTCCAGAATAACCCTACAGAGGCGGAAAGAGACAATTCCAAGCAATTCACTTGGGTGGGGCCCCTTCAGGACAGCAGCTAGAAGTTATGCTGAAAGAACAGGTTCCAGTGTTCTCCTCTGTGGTTGCCTAGAGATGGCCCTTGTCTGTTAGCACCCAGGCCTTCAGGGTTCCCTAGGGAGGCCTTGAGGATGCCAGGGCCTGTCTGTAGTCAGAGCAAAATGCTGCACAGGCCCACGGCTGAAGTGTTAATTGAGAACCTCAGAGACATCTAGGTCTGTATTTATACTGCCCTGTGTGGGGCCACATGGCTATTCTCCTCACTCTTTGGCCCTCTAAGGATACTTTGCTTTTTTCAGCTCCATTTCTGGCAATGAGTCCACAGATGAGGGATAGTGGAGAACAAGAGAGAAAGTTGAACCTAGAGAAAAAGAGATTTAAAAAACAATCAGAACAAAGAATTTAAGAGTAAGAAAGCAGAAAGAATGGTGGAAAAGAGAGAAGAGCCAATATAGACTGTCAGGGAGAAATCTAGGTTGAGAGTTACATTAAGTACTTAAGGAGGCCAGCAGCCAGCTCACAGTGCCTAACACTGCAGAGGGCTCCAAATGAACCACCTGCAAAATTTTTAAAATTAAGTACTATTAAGTTTTTATTAATGATTTGGACAGACTGAGCCGCATGAGCTACAATTATATTAGGTCTTCAGCACATCGATGCTTCTCCTTCCTTCCCTCCCTTCTACTCTCTCTAAAATTCAATGGGAAAAGCCTGGCCGGCGTGGCTCAGTGGTTGAGCGTCCACCTATGAACCAGGAGATCATGGTTCGATTCCCGGTCAGGGCACATGCCTGGGTTGTGGGCTCCATCCCCAGTGTGGGGCGTGCAGGAGGCAGTCAATCCATGATTCTCTCTCATCATGGATGTTTCTATCTCTCTCTCCCTCTCCCTTCCTCTCTGAAATCAATAAAAATATATTTTAAAAAATCAATGGGAAAAAATATCCTCAGGTGAGGATTAACAACAGCAGCAAAAAAAGAAAGCATTGGCAAAAAAACCCAAACCAAAACAAAACAAACCCCCCCCCCAAAAAAAAAAACCCTGTAAAACAAAAACAAAAGGCATAAACTAAAGAAGATACATGAGGATTGGCAGAAAGTATTTGCATCAAATATGACAGGCCTAATGTTAATTGCCTTGATATCTATAAAACACCTACAAATCAATTTTAAAGAAACCAACAATCAGTCTGATGAAACAATGAACAGTTTATAGCAGAGGATGAACAGGTGGCTTCACACTAGTATAGGCAAAGACGCTCAAGCTCACTCCTAAGAAGATACATGTAAATTCATTTGATAGAGAAATGTTGTTTTTCACCTGATTAGCAAAGCTAAAATCATCTGATAAAATGTATCCCTGAAGGTGTGAGGAAAGTCAGTCATGACAGCAGACGGGGCATAAATCAAACCTCTATGAAGGGTAATATCATAACATCTATATTTAAATTGTAAATATCCTTTGACTTAGCGGTTCTATTTTTATGACTTTCTCAAGTATGTCAAGGATATACATTTCTGAGTTGTTTGAGTTGGCAAAAGATTGGGAACAAGCTAAATGTGTCCACCCACAGGAAATTCATTAAATGAAAATGATACATGTATCTGATGGCGTTCTGTGTAGCTGTTAAAGAAAATGAGACGCTCCTGTGTGCTGTTACAGAACCATCTCCCACACACATTATTAAGTGAAAAGCAAGCTGTTTTGGGAAAGAGGAGGTGGGGCTGGGGATGCATTCAGAGGAGACAGAGAGACTCATTTTTCAGTTTATCTCTGCAACAGATCTCCAAACCTATTTCCCCTCCCTTCTGGGCATACAGCTTGACGGACTTCCCCAGACTCCTATACATGGAGGAATGGAAATACTGAATTCTAGCTAATGAAACAGGACTCAGCCCACAAAACTTTCCCATGTGCCAACCTTAATGCTTTTTTCTCCTCTGGTTGTGACTTGGGGAATCAGGTGTTGACATCAGAGTCACACAAAGAAAAGTGCCCGGGTCCCTCCTTTCGCCTGTAGGGGAACGAGTGTCTCAATGGGAACAGGGACTGGATGCGGTAGGCACTGGACTTTCACGGCATATTTGCTTTGGCAGCTCTGTTAACTATTATGATGTCCTTTTGATAATCACACTAGCGCTTCAAAGGAAACAAGAAACCACACACACACTGCTGGTTTCTTTCAGACTGTGGATCAACACCTTTGCCTGGTACTTCATAGCTGGGCCTTGGGCCACCTCTTTGGCCTCAGTCCAGGGGCTGGAGCCTCAAACAGCAACCCAGGCACTTGCCTGGATGTGTCCCTTTCCTCTGCTCCTCTGCTGTGGAAACCTCCTGCCAGGTGTCCTCACCTCTTCCTCGGGCTTCTGCTGACAGTTATCTGGCTGGAATGCACACATTTGACAAGTAACCATCCTCCTCACTATTCAACACGTCTCACTCCTCCCAGCATCCTCAGTGCCCAGCCCCGGATGTCCATGGAATAAAACAGTTTGCGAGATCCTAACTTCCACCCCTGCCTTCCTGTAGTCCATTCTCCACAGACAAAGAAATCAGTAAGTTTAAGAGGCAGATGAAGTCATCCTTCCGTTCTAAAACTCCTTACCACCACCTCTAAGGCCATACCTGCCGTGGCCCCGCCCACCTTCCTCCTCACCTCCCCTCCCGACACTCTCCCCTAGTTCACTTGGCTCCATTCTTTCCATTTCTCTAACACGTGCCAGGGTGATCCCAATTCCAGGCCCCTGCACTTGCTGCTCCCTCCCCCTGCAATGCTCCTAGATCTTTCACTTTACAATCCAGGCCTCACATGCCACTTCCTGGCCATGGGACCTAAAAATCAATGCCTTCTGCCCAACCCTGTCTTCACCCAGTTCATTCCCTTCTCATCCCTGCACCATCTGCAACCGCTCGCCTTCGGGTTAACGTCGGCCTCTCCCACTAGTGCAAGGCCCGGAAGTCAGGCCAGGGGCGCTGCGGTGCAGGCCTGTACACCTTAGGTTCCGTCGCTGCAATCGCGAGGTCGGGCCATCGCACACACGCGGGGCCACGCCGGAGGA
>NW_005368420.1:466754-497702 GCF_000412655.1 Myotis brandtii | reverse complement strand
GTTGGACTTGGCGCGCACCTTCCCCCCTGCGAGCACGTGGGCCCCTGCACCGCCTCTGACAGCCCCTGTGGCAGAATCCGCCTGGGACCTGGGTCCAACCGCCTCCGCTGCCTGCTGAACGGCGCCTGCCCTCCGTGTCCCCATCCTCCCGCCTTCGGCCTTGGCTTTCAGGCCTCGGCCGCCGCCGTGTCTGCGTAGGGTCTTCATCGTCACCCACTCGAAGGACGTTTTTGCAAGTCGCTCTTTGCAGGAACTTTTAAGTCGTTTCCTTGGTCATTGTTGCCCCCTCCACTCCTGCTCTTGCCCCAGGGATTCGGAACGGAAACACCGGGGAGGGGGGAGGGCTTTTCAGCGAAGGCTCATGACTCTGCTAAGGCGGCTGGGAGTGGGGAAAGGCGGGGGACGGCCGCCCCTGGTGCCGTTCCCGGTCGTGTCCGCCTCCCAAGAGCTGGCTTTCTTTGACCAAACCGAGGAGGGGCTTCCCAGGGTAACACCGATTCCCATTGGCGAATTCCCATTCCCTTGCTCACACAGGACTTTGTGATATTCTCGCTTGACCTGTGAGTTTGGGTAAAGTGCTGGAATTCGCAGAGAAGGAAGTCAGTTATGAGAGTTCATTTGTGTGTGCAGAGGTGGAGCTGCTGCCCTTCTCCGAGCCCTGGTTTCTTCTGTGAAGTGGGAAGGGGGTTGTAGGCCATGCCTTCCGCCAGCACAGGGCCTCATCCACTCCTGATGGCACTTCCAGAAGTAGCAGCTTCCAGTTCCCTGCACAACCTTTTGTACTGGAACCATCCTAAGCATTCACCTGTTTTGCTGTTTAATCCTTACAACAGCCTTTGGAGGTAGGTACTGTGGTTATCTCCATTTTACAGATGGAGAGACTGAGCTACTGAGAGGTTTAGTGCCTTGCCTCAAGGCTGAGGTCAGTGGCAGAGCTGGGGTTCACATCTAGATCCGGAAGAGGAAGCTCCTACCCAGACCGTCCTACGGTGCTCTTGATGCACCTCTGGGGGGGACTAAAGGGAGAGTCGGCCCCCAGGTGACTACTTTCAATAGCAACGTCAGGCCCAGAGTTTGGCTGCAAAGCTGCACACAGGTGATGGGTAAAGGCACATTCACTTGATGTTAGGGAATGTTTCCAGAGAATAAAAACAAAGTGTCCTTTGTATAACACAAGCCAGAAGTGCTGCAGCTTTAATTCCCTCCTGTAGGCTGTGTAAGAAGTTCATGCTTGAAAGACTTGACTATCAAAAGAGAGTGGCCCTAACCGGTTTGGCTCACTGGATAGAGCATCGGCCTGCGGACTCAAGGGTCCCCGGGGTTGGTTCTGGTCAAGGGCATGTACCTTGGTTGTGGGCACATCCCCAGTAGGGAGTGTGCAGGAGGCAGCTGATCGATGTTTCTCTCTCATTGATGTTTCTAACTCTCTATCCCTCTCCCTTCCTCTCTGTAAAAAATCAATAAAATATATTTTTAAAAAAAAAGATCAAGCAGAGCCCTACTGGTTTGGCTAAGTGGATAGAGCCATCCGCCTGCGGACTGAAGGGTCCCAGGTTCAAGGGCATGTACCTTGGTTGTGGGCACATCCCCAGTAGGGGGTGTGCAGGAGGCGGCTGATCGATGTTTCTCTCATCAATGTTTCTAACTCTATCCTTCCCTTCCTCTCTGTAAAAAAATCAATAAAATATATTTTAAAAAAAAGATCAAGCAGAAATATCATGTCATGGAGGGAGAGGCTTCAGCACCCAGAACCTTTGTGGCCACATGGAGGTGAGAAAAAGGGGTACAAACATACACAGGTCTGGTATATAACTTGAGTCCTGTTCTCCAAATTTAGTCTGGGAATGTAAATTGGGAATGTAAGTTGGGGGAGTGGAGTGAATTCTTCCTGAGGCTTTTTTCCCCCCAAGTTGTTTTTTTAAATCTCACCAGAGGGTATTTTTTCCCATTTATGTCTAGAGAGAGTGGAAGGGAGGTAGGAGGGGGAGAGAGACACACACACTGATTGGTTGCCTTCTGCAAGCGCCCCCACAAGGACTGGGAAACCTGCAACTGAGATATATGCCCTTGACAGGGAATCGAACCCAAGACCGTTCGGTCCACAGACGTGAGCTCATAACCGGCCAGGGCACCTGTGGCTTTTTTTCTATCAGATTTTTGGAGATCATAAAAGTAACACGTCCTCACTGTATAAAAATGCATAGAGTACTGTAAAACTTCCCCATATCCTAAGGCATTTCCTGTTAGCAAATAATTGGGGAATGACTTGCAGACATTTTCTCTGTATTTGTGTGTGTGTGTGTGTGTGTGTGTGTGTGTGAGAGAGAGAGAGAGAGAGAGAGAGAGCACCAGATTTTTTTTTCATAGATGAGATTGGAGCACTTTCTGTTCTGAAGCTGTCTCATTGAACAATGTATCTGCATTCTCTCTCACAGTGGATACTTTCACATGTTCCTATTCTCCCCAAGGACTGCAGTCTCCCAGC
This sequence comes from Myotis brandtii, assembly GCF_000412655.1. NCBI lineage: Eukaryota > Metazoa > Chordata > Mammalia > Chiroptera > Vespertilionidae > Myotis > Myotis brandtii. The sequence goes on along the minus strand of NW_005368420.1, from coordinate 495,217 downwards.
ATGCTGGCACTGCTCCTCTTAAAGCTCCTTGGGCTGTTTTTTTTTTCTCATCTGAGGGTATTTTCCCCATTGATTTTTAGAGAGAGTGGAAGAGAGAAAGATAGAGAGAAACATTGATGTGAAACACATTGATTGGTTGCCTCCTGCATGTGCCCCAACCAGGGCCTGGGCCAGGGAGGAGTCTATAACCGAGGTAAAGTGCCCTTGACAGGAATTGAACCCGGGACCCTTTGGTCCGCAAGGCCCACACTCTTTATCCACTGAGCCAATCGGGTTAGGGCTGTTTTCAGTGTTGAGTTATTGCAAACCTCGCTGGCAAGAATGCCAGGGCCTATTTCTAAACTTTTGAGCTTTTTACCAGGGGCTCTGGATACAAAGCTGACATTTCCCTGGGGGTTATCAGTTCCTTGAAATTCAATCAGTTGTTCTGGTGTCTAAAGTCTGGAGTCTCCCCAAAAGGAGATATTCTGACCTCTTTTGAAGCTGTGAGGATGAAATGGGGTCGTCCTCGTACAGCCCTTAGCACCTGCCTGGCTCATGACTACTGGTCCTTCCACTTTTACCGCAGCCTTAAATAGCAGTGGGGATAACGAAGCTGTTAAGTTTTCAAGATAATATGATAAAACTCCATTTTATGTGGGTGCTGTTGGAGTTGTAATTTGTTTCCTGAATGAGGGTTTGGGGTGAATTAAATTTGTGTCTCTATTCTTAGCCTCTTGACATCAACACTCAGGAACTAAAGAGAAAACTGACAAAAAGGGAATTAGGAAAGGATCTCTCTATGAACTTTCTGATGACAACAGTAATACATCCTCAGTGAAGCATGTGTGTCTTGAGGACATGTGTAGGTATCCCCCAATCCAGTCATTTTCCATCACTTATGATACATCAGGCCATGAGCCAAAGGCCTGTACCTACATTTTTACTTTGCATTCTACCACCAACTCTGTGAGCCAGGCGTTACTGCTGTCCCATCTTACAGATGAGAAAACCAACTCTAGCATGCATGCCCTTAGCCTCCTGCTGCCTCAAGACCAGGCTTTATGGTCAGGAAAAGGATGTAAATATTTAAGGGACAATGGAATGGACTGTTTGAAATTAGGAGGGAGGAGCTGTGCTCCTAGCACTGAGATTAGACTATTGACTGCTGCTCAGTAAATATTTACTGAGGGAAGGAATGATTGGTTACCATTTATGAAACCATGTTTACACTTTGTGCTCTTGTAGCAGGGAATGGGAAAGGAATATTTCACCCCTTCCCAGCCCTCCTGCCCCTCCTGAGGGAGGAGAGTGAGTGACAAACTAGAAGTCTGCTGTTCCCTCCAGGGCCCTAGGGCTAGCAGCTCTAGGTACACACCCAGAGGTCCCTCTGCCCTCCCTTCCCCCTCTGTTGCCCCCTGACCCTGAGGTCTGTTCCTCACTCCTGCCTGTTTGTTTCCACTTGTCACTTTGTGGGTTTGCTGGTTGACTGAGTCTGTCCTGCCCAGGATGGTAGCACAGGAGGCAGGACTCGGCCGTTCACTCAGTGCCTGGCACTCAGTGCAACTTACTGACTGTGGAGGAGTGAATCCAACCTCTGTGAGTTTTGCCAACAGTCCAGATTCAAAGTGTCTAGAGTGGCTAGAGTGTTGCTCTGCTTCTAGAAACTAATGAGGAAGTGGGAGCTGGGAGGCCCCCTATCCCAGGGTGACCGAGTTACGCGGTTATGTAAGTCAAGCTTTGGGTTTCTGGCAGGAGGTTACAATGCGTTTGGCGTGGACTCTGCCCTGGTGCTTATTCAAGAGAAATAACTGAAACTCCTCACTGGGAGCAGAGGCTCGGTTCCAGAACCTTCCTGCCCCGGTCCCTCCCCAGAGGAAGGGAAGTCCCCTGAAGGCCAGCTCCAGGAGAAGGGAAATGGGAACTCTACGCAGAAGGAAGATTCCAGGTTCCTGCAAACCCAGGATTATCTTATCAGTTTGGAGGGAGGATGATTGTTGACAATTCAACAATGGAGACTGAGCCAGCAAATTCAGGGCTTTGAGAGGCAGATAGGTGCCAGGGAGTGGTCTTTCCAGGTTTCGTAGTCTAAGATCAGGGGACGGGTGAGGACAGTGGGAATTTAGCCAGACTGGCCCACCTCTCTGCTTCATCCTTCATGATCTTTGCAAAATAACAATCAGAACTTTTCTAGGACAAACTAATTTAGTATGCTGCTGTGCAGGACCAACACAGAACGATACAGACCTACCTGGCCCTTGCTCCTAGGAATCTCACACCCGAGACAGCCTCAGGATCTAGAGTAGTGTCTGTGCAGGGGCGAGACTCCACTATGAATGGGGGCGGGAGGGGGGGCGGGCTTAGCAACTTTACACCCCCTGTTGCATTTAATCCTCACTTTAGCCCCCAGGTGTTGGCTCTACTCCTCCCATGAGACTCCCTCTCCTCCACACCCCCCAGGAGGAGGAGGCTGACTCTCAGGACAGGTGTGCGGGTTCCACCAGGGCACAGCCGACCAAGACCAACTTGAACTCCGGTCTACCTGGCTTCAGGCCTGGGCCTGAGCTCTTTCTGCCACACCTGTTTCCCCCACTGGAAACTACCCATCACCCACTTCCCAGCCCCCCTGCCCCTCCTTCGGGAAGAAAAAAGGTGTCATTTCTTTAAGATTAAATGATCAGCCAACTAATCTGAAACCACACAAACATATTTCCAAAGAATCTGACTGGTGTTTACCCACACTCTCCTGCCAAATGCCAAGAGCCTTTTACTGTAGGTACACAGCTGCGGATTCCCCCGTGATGGCGGGGCAGGGATTGCGCTGAAATACCAAATTTGAGCCTGGGAAAGTGACCTTTGGTCGGCCCTTTCCTGACTGGCTCCTTGCTGTCACCACCGTCGTCACAGCATTGCACTTCCTCCACGGGAGGCTTGATGCAAGCACTGGGAACTGTCACATGCCCTTTATGAGGGTTGCTATAGTGATTTCCAATGAGGGGGGGGGGGGGGGGGGGGCGGGATGTGCCTTGCCCCATGGGACACAAGTAGGAGGAAAAGTGCCTAGATTCATCCGGGTTCTAGTCTCGACCCCTGCTCTTGAGCACGGAGCTGGGCCAGCCCTCCCTGGGCCCTGCTGGTCCCGAAATCTCTGCCTTGGATTGAGCTCTGCCCTTGGCTTTGCTTGGTGCTCCTTTTTATCAGTCAGGCTCTAGTCAAATGCCCGCTCCTTAGAGGCCCTTCCCAGTCATCCCAGTTCAAGTTCTCCATCTCCCCCCGCCCTCTAGAACCGTCCCTGGATCCAGTTTTTCTCCTTTGCACTCGCCCTGGCAGTCTGAGGTTGCCTTGTGTATTTGATTGCTTCTTTGCCCAACAGAATGCCAGCTCCATGAGAAAGGTCCTCATGGGGTTTGGTTTCCAGTGTCCGCAGCCCTAGAACTGTGCTGGCTCATCGCCGGTGTTCACTAAATGTTTGCTGAGTGGACAAAGGAATAATCTGCCTCGATTCTCCACAACCCTGTGCACTAGTGTGTTAAAGGAAAGATGGTTGCAAATTCTTTGCAGCTCCTCCCAAGGAGAGGTGGGGCCTCCTCTCTTTCCTCCCCTTGAGTCTGGACTGAGCCTGTGACTCACTTTGATGATTGAAATTGGGTGTCAGAAACGAGGCCATGTGACTTCTGGAGCTAGATCTTACGAAACCTGTCAGCATCTGCCCGGATCTCTTGGAACATTCTTTCTGGGCAAGCCAGCTGTCATGAGAGTCTGACTAGCCTAAGTCCACCATACGGTCAGGAAGCCCAAGCAGCCATGTGGTGCCAGAGGCAAGTGAAGAAGCCATCTTGCACATCCAGCTCCAGGCACCCTCGCTTTGCAACCACCTGAGCCCAATCAATGGACACAACTGTTAGATAATAAGTCAATTTAAGCCATCACATTTTGAGGTGATGTTACACAACTGATAAGGTAGGAAGATAACTCTTCATTTTTCAGATCAGAGAAACCAAGACACTGAAAGATCCAATGACTTACCCGAGGTCAGTCGGCAGAGTGGGCACTCCAGCTCGGATAATCTCCAAGGCCTGTGGCTTTTAACCTCGTGGTCACATCATTGAATTAACTTATATGTTCCTCCTGATTTTTTGTTATAACATCAGTTTCAGGCTGAGAACTGGTCCTGAGAACTTTCTGCCTTCTCATTGTAGATCTTCATAAACAATGAATGGCATGACGCTGTCAGCAAGAAGACGTTCCCCACCATCAATCCCTCCACTGGGGAAGTCATCTGTCAGGTAGCTGAAGGGGACAAGGTGAGAACTGGTGGCTTACCTCGGGGAAGGGGTGGGCAAGGGTAATTTAATTTTCTACTTAATATGTTCTTGTATGATGGGAGCTTTGCCGTGTGTGTATTGCTTTCAAAACTAAAAAATGGCAATTAAAATTTTTGAGTAAATGAATCAACAGAAACTCTTCCTTGCAGACAAAGGTGCTAGTATGCGAGTTCACTACATACTATTGTGGATTGTAGACATGGAATTGAACTTGAGAACATCTGCTCCAGTCTCTCCTTCCCAGAGCTAGATGGAAATCTTGTTGAGTAGAATTTGGGTTTCCTGAGATCTAGCTCTGGTGTTTGTAGTATGTCTTGTTTTCATTATATATACTCATAGTAATTACATAGTAATAGTTAACTACAATTTTTTATATTATACTTTTAATAAAAATATGTATTAATAGAAAAGGCATTACAAATAATTCAAGAATGCCTCCTTCCCTCTGCTTTAAGACAGTCTTCTACATTCATGATTAAGGCCTGCTGCCTTTGCTAAAAGCAAATGTGAATACTCTTCTGGGTTGTAGGGTAGTCTGACAGCAAATGTGATGAATGAGAACCGTGCTCCCTACTTCCTGAGATGCATCTCTCTTATCAAAAATGCTAGCTGGTTTAGCTGGGTTGATTTACAGCTTCCCAAGGAGAGGGAAGCTGGTACACCTGCACTTGCTGGACACTGCCAATTGTCTGAGGGGGAATGTTAATTAAGTTCATGGAGCTTGCTTCCTTAGGAAGGGGGAACATGGTCAAATCCTCAGCACTGACCCCGGAGTGCCTTTCCCTCCAAAACTCACTGGGGGGTTTTGAAATAAAAATACAGAAATGGAAACGCCAGGGTCCTCATTCCCTCCGTGACTCCTGGGAAGGAGAGCCGGGAGCTCAGCAGGTGGAGCCCTTCGGAGCGGGGAAGGACTGTACAGGCACTGCTGTTGGGCAGTGGGGTGGGCAGTTTATGGAGGTGGCTGTTGCTCAGAAGGCCTGAGCTGCCTCGCTGGGTGTTTTCCAGGAAGATGTGGACAGGGCAGTAAAGGCTGCTCGGGCCGCCTTCCAGCTGGGCTCGCCCTGGCGCCGCATGGATGCCTCCAACAGGGGTCGGCTGCTGAACCGCCTGGCCGACCTGATTGAGCGGGACCGGACCTACCTGGCGGTGAGTTCTCAGCCCCCTTCCCTCTTATCCCACATGGCGAATGGGTTCAGAGTATCCCATAGACAACCAGGAAGGGGCCACAGTGCTGACAAGTAACTGGTCAGAATGGCAGAGGCTGGGTCCCTTTGAGATATGTCCTTGCACCAACCAAAGGAGTCTCTCTTTTGATGCAGTGGGTTTGGCTAAGCAAGGAAGAGACTAGGGGAGAGAGGAGAGCCATGTTGGGGAGCCTTCCCAGGAGAGAAACCCCCAGGGATGGACATATCTCCTGTGCATCTTTCTCCCTGGCTGCCAGAGGCAGAAAAAGCCAGGAGGCAGTACCCCTTCCTCTCGCCTATCCATTCTGTACATAGCGGCCAGAGTGACCCTTCTAGAAGGCAAATTATGTCATGGAGCTCCACTCCGAGGCCTTCCATGGCCTCCTGTATCCTTAGGATAAAGTCCTGTTTCCTCAACGTGGCCTGCAAGGCCCTGCCTGGTCTGGCTCCATCTCCTAACTCATGCTGGACCATGGCCCTCACACATAGCTCAGCTCACCTGCCTGCGCCCAACTTCTTGACTACCAAGCTGCTTTGAGCATCAGGGCCGTTGCACATGCTGTTCCCTCTGCCTGGAGTGTTCTTCCCTTCATCGCTATTTGTACCTTCCCCCTTTGCCCAGTCACCTCCTACATGTCTTTCAGGTGGGAGTTTCTCAGACTGGATTGGGCAGCCTGGCCTTCTTCTTCCTAGCACTCTTAACCCATGTGATTGATGATTCCTATCTTTCTTCACTGGCTCTTTGCTCTGGAAGCTCCTTGTTAGTCTCTGTATTCCCACCCTGGATCTGGCATAGAGCAAACTGAAAACAATGTGTTTGTGAAATGACTGAATGAGAAGTTGGTGCATCATTCTCCTCATCTCCCTGCTCATTCTCCCTGCCCTGCCTTTGGAGAGGGAGGGCCACTGGCCCAGAAATGCTGTGATATTCAGTGGCCCAAGTGGCCACAGCCCTTCTCAGCCCATGCTGAGCCTCTATGCTGCTTGTCACTTATTTGCTTTGTTTCATTCCTGTGCCAGTATGTCTGTGCTGATCTTGTTCTTCTTTTTAGGCCTTGGAGACCCTGGATAATGGCAAGCCCTATGTCATCTCCTACCTGGTGGATTTGGACATGGTCCTCAAATGTCTTCGGTAGGGCCTCAGGCTTCCTGGTCTTTGTCCTGGCCATGCCAAAGGGGAGGGAGTACTGCTGGGGAGGTAGAAATAGGATAATGTAAACAGATCATGAGACTTGGAGAAATGTGTTCTACTGGACTCCATCTCGGGGGAAAATCCCTCAGTACCGAAATTATAATCCTAGAGGCCCAGTGAATTTCGTGCACTGGTGGGGTCCCTAGTGGCTGCCGGCTGCCGGCTGGGGCCTCCCTCCCTTCCCCTGGTGGCCGCAGCTGGCCAGGGCCTCCTCCTTTCCCCCAGCCGACCCCACCCCCTGGTTGAACTCCCAGACGAATTCCAATAAATTTATTATATTTATATAATAAAAGCCTAATATGCAAATTGTCCCCTTGGGCAGTCATTCAATCGGGAGACCAGGAGTACGACCACTTGCTATGATGTGCTGACCACCAGGGGGTGGCGCAGAACATGGCAGGCATTGGCGATGCACTGCAACCTCTTGCCGGCTACCTGGGGGCAGGGGTGACGGGGATGGAGGTGCGGTGAGAATGCGGGGTATCCATGAGCCCTCCCCACACCTGAGCAGCCTCTTCCTGGTGAGCCGGGCGGCAGCCACCAGGACCGCAGGGGCCAGTCGGGCTCCCTGTGGGTTCATGCAGGAGCCGGTCTGCGAGGCCGGCAGGGAGAGAGCGTGCTGCCCGCCCGGCTTCCATGTGGTGCCGCTGGGCAGCCCAGAGGCCCATGCTGCACCCTGGCCTGTGGTGTCCAGCCACGCTCACTGTATCTCCACATGGGGACTCAGGGGGAGGGGGGTGTGTGGGGACCCGGGGGCCCAGGGCCCAGAGGTCAGCTGGGACCTGACCTTCCACGCCAGATGCTTGGGCTTCGATTGCCAGCCAGGCCTAGGAACTGCACCCGTGTATGAATTTCGTGCACTGGGCCTCTAGTCTAGTCATAAATGTTTCTCAATTCTTGAGTCAGTTTTGGTAATTTACGTTGTAGTTGGATTTGTCCATATCATCCAGGTCAGGGGTAGGGAATGTATAAGGCCTGCGAAACCATTTTGTCTGGCCCTGCCAAGGCATTAGGGTAAGTTAATTAAATATCTGACCAAATATAGCAGCCTAATGTTTAAGTTGATCATTTTGTATGGCCCTTGAATGATGTTCTAAATATCCAAATGGCCCTTGGCAGAAAAAAGGTTTCTAGGTTGTCCAATTTATTGGCTTCAGTTGTTCATAGTATTCTCTAATAACCCTTTTTATCTCTGTGAGTTCGATCAGAATATCCTCACTTTCATTTCTGATTTTAGTTATTTATGTTGTCTCCCTTTTTTCCTTAGTCTAGCTGAAAGTCTGTCAATTTTGTGAATGTTTTCAAAGAACCAACTTTTGACTTTGTCGATTTTGTCTATTGTTTTTTATTCTCCATTTCATCTATCTCTGCCCTAATCTTTATTTCCTTTGTGTTAGTTTGATCATAAACATTTTAGTGACCAAGAAATAAAAGATGAGGAATGGGAGCTTTGTTAGAGCTCTTTGTCAGTAACAGAGACTCAGTCTGATCTGGACCACACAGGGCAAGGACTCTTTAAAAAAAAACAAAACAACTTTTTTTTTTTTTTTGTATTTTATTGATTTTACAGAGGAAGGGAGAGGAAGAGAGAAACATTAATGGTGAGAATCACTGCTCAGGAGGCTTCTGCATGCTCCCTACTGGGGACTGAGCCTGCAACCTGGGCATGTGCCCTGACTGGGAACTGAACTGTGACCTCCTGGTTCATGGGTTGACATTCAATCACTGAGCCACACCAGCCGGGCCAGTCAGAACTCCTAAAGCCACTAGGTTTCACTGCTGCCCACTCCTACCCCTAGCTTCTCTCTTTTCTCGACCACCACCAGACTCCTTCAGGCCAGTCTGCATGTTGGAATCTGACTGCCCACACGGGGACTTGCTTCTCTCTGTGATTCTAGCCAGACCAAGTGGCATTCTCAGTCTCTTAGAGATCACTGTGCAAGTAACAGCTGTTTCCCCATGACCACATGGACTGAGGTGGAGAAGGAGAAGCAGTACCAGAAAAGTCGGGGTTGGGCAACATAACAGGTTCTCAGCCAGGGCAGCTATGTCACTGGGAGACTGTGGGCAGCGTCTGGAGACATTTTTGGTTGTCACAACTGGGTGGGAAGGGGTGCTGCTGGCATCTAGTGTGTAGAGGCCAGGGACGCTGCTAAATATCCTCCAAGGCACCAGATTTCCTGAAATAAAAGCAGACCTGAAAGCTCCCACCACAATCATCCAGCCCCACATGTCAACAGTGCCCACATCGAGACCCTTGACGCCCCAGAGCGAGCAGCCTGGCAAGTCTCGGGCAGTGCCCTCGCCTGCCTGGGTTGCAGCAGTGTGCCTCTGTGCTGATTAAGTAACTATTCTGAGGTGTGCAAAACACATGCAGTACAGACCTGGGAGGAAGAGAACAGCGACGCCTTAACCTGGATAGGTTGGCAACTCCCTGGCTAGTTTTCTCCCAGGGTCACAAACCCGTGCTCAAACCCTGGTCAACTTTGGTCTCAGGCTAACTGTCAGACAGTCATTTCAGACATCTTTCTTTTACATTTTTCCTACTTCCCTGGAAACTTAACCATCACATGCTATACACACATGCTGCTCTTTTCTCCCCTATTTGCTGGATTACTTGTGTCCCTGTGTCTAGGTAATAAGCTTTTCGAGGCGTGGGGCCCAGTTGATGACTTTTCTGGTGACTGCTCTGCATACAGGAAGTGCCAGCTGTTAGATGGGTTTGCACGTTTCTACCAGATCTGATCCATGGTTGTCAGAGGCTGGGCTGGTGCAGCAGTCAGTTTGATAAATCTGAATGCTTATTAAAAGTACCCATTCCATGCCCGGCTGGTGTGGTTCAGCAGTTGACGGTTGACCTATGAACCAGGAGGTTACGGTTTGATTCCTGGTCAGGGCACATGCCCGGGCTGCTTGATCCTCACTGGGGGGCATGCAGGAAGCAGCCAATCAATGATTCTCTCTCATCATTGATGTTTCTGTCTCTTTCTTTCTGAAATCAATAAAAATACACTAAAAAACAAACAAACCGATTCCTGGGCATCCACCCCAGAGAGCCAGCTTGAGAAAACGAAGTGGGCTCTTGGAATTTGGTGTTTTCTGTGAGCATCCCAGGTGAACGTGGGAATCAGAGGTTAGTTCCCTGAAGTGGATTATTGTGACCTTAGCAGTTAAGTCGTTCTGGGAACAAGCCAAGAGCAAGGGCAAATATCAGAAACACCCAAGTAGACAGTTTGAGGTTTCCCTTTCTGCTGGGATATACAGGGGTCCCTGACAGTCACTGATTAAGTTTGAACTTTTTCTTTTAAAGTTATTATGCCGGCTGGGCCGATAAGTACCATGGGAAAACCATTCCCATCGATGGGGACTTCTTCAGTTACACCCGCCACGAGCCTGTGGGTGTGTGCGGGCAGATCATCCCGGTGAGTGTTAGCCTTATAATAAACCAGTGAAGTGTATCGGGAGCGCCTTGAGGTGTAGCAGTCTCCAGCAGGCTCGGGGGTGCAAATGTGGGCTTTGACAAAGCCAGCTTGGGTTCAGGGCCCTGCCCTGCCACTCATGAACTTTGTGACCTCGGGGTGAGTCACTGTCCCCCGTAAGCTTGAGTTTCCTTATCTGCAAAGTGGGAGGGAACACAGACCTGTCTTAGGGTGGAAGGGCAGGGAGGACTGAATACAACAGTTTAGCTTCGTACGAAGCAGCACTCAGGAAAGTGAGTCCCTATTTCATCCTGCCTCGGCCATCTGTCTTAAAGCTACGATTGAGTTGGGGGAGGGGGGACAGAAGGGGTTCAGGGAGTCACTCTCTGTGGCCTGGGTCCGGGAGTGACTATTGTTTACTGCAGTGGAACTTCCCGCTCCTGATGCAAGCGTGGAAACTGGGCCCTGCCTTGGCGACTGGGAACGTGGTTGTGATGAAGGTGGCTGAGCAGACGCCACTCACCGCCCTCTACGTGGCCAACTTGATAAAGGAGGTGTGTGGCTGTCCATCTGGACCTCTGGGTGCTCTTCTACAAGCTTTCTCTCCAGGAGTTCTGAGGAGGGTCCTGAGTCCAAAGTGAGGGGTGTTTGCAGAGCAGGGGCGAAGCACCCTGTCACCACACTGCAGCCAAAGAGGCCCCATCTTCCCTGTTTTCTACCTTGGGCTTCCTTGTAAGACCCCTTTGAATAATGAAATTGTTCCAAGTGAATACCATGGGGGGAGTGACAACAGCCACAGGGAACCCCGAGACACGTGCTTCTTGCTGTGCTGTTAGCATCCCGAGCGGCTCCCCATAAGACTCCTGCTCACCTGTGTCCGGGTCCCGCTGCCGTGGCGTCTCTGGGAAGGGATGTGTGCTCCTCTGTCCAGGCCTTTGGAGTGGGAGAATGATGCCGTGTCTCCTGGTTGTTTGCACACAGGCTGGCTTCCCCCCCGGCGTGGTTAATATTATTCCTGGATTTGGTCCCACGGCTGGGGCTGCCATTGCCTCCCACAAGGATGTGGACAAAGTGGCCTTCACAGGCTCCACTGAGGTAAGGCGTCCCCAGGACCTCAAGCTTGCTGGGTGTTGGGTTCAAGTTCTCACTATCCCGAAAGGATGATGCATTCGAGATACATGTGTTCATTCAACAAGTAGGTACAGTGGTGGCTTTGTGCCAAGCTGAGAATGTAGAGGTGAGGAGCACCCCGTCCTTGCCCAGTGTGCCGTGTGCAGGGGACCACATGCACACATCGTGGGAGGGAGGCAGGGTAGTGGGTTTCAGCTCTGCTAGACATGGGTTGCCTGAGTGTAAATTCTGACTCCACGTTAACCAGCTGTGTGACCTTGAGTAAGATGCAGCCTGAGATGCAGCTCCCACACTTTTTTAAAAAAAAAATTTTTATTGACCTCAGAGAGGAAGGGAGAGGGAGAGAGAGAAACATCAATGACGAGAGAGAATCACTGATTGGCTGCCTCCTGCATGCCCCACACTGGGGATCGAGCCCGCACCCCTTCAGACCGCAGGCCAACGCTCTATACATTGAGCCAAACTGGCTAGGGCAGCTCCCACACTTCTAAATCAAGGAACAGGGTCGCTCCTACTCTGAGGCCATTGTGAGGATTGAACTCAATGCACACAAAGCACTTAGCACAGTGCTTGGTATGTAGGTGGCGCTCAGTGTAAAAGCCACACAGCAATAACTCTGCTGTGTCATTACTATCACTGTCATCCTAAGAGCTCAGGGTGGGGCAGCGATGGTACGTGGATGGCCAGATTTGGCGACATTCTCCAGGTCTCTTATAATCTAGCTTCTCACTTGAGTTGTGGGTCCTCTGTTGTGTGTCTATGAGAGCATTTGGTTGTTTCTCCCCGCACTGAGAGCTGGTCTCTGTTTCTGCTTCTCGGCAGGTTGGCCGCCTAATCCAGGTCGCTGCGGGGAACAGTAACCTCAAGCGGGTGACCCTGGAGCTGGGGGGGAAGAGCCCCAACATCATCATGTCAGATGCTGATAGTAAGTTTGCAGGGCGAGGAGATTTGGCCATGAAGGGAGGCACTAGCTGCCATGCTGTGTTCCTTCCCTCTGGCAGTCCTCGTCGTCCATCAAATCCATTTCTGGGCCAGGGCCTTGGGATGAAGGCCAGGCTCCTCAGCAGGCCCTCCAGCCAGCACGACCCAGCCTCTCCCGCTTCTCTCCTCTCTGCTCCCTGTAATCCAGCCAGCTGAGCTGCTAGTGCCCAGCCATGCCCACACTTTCTCAGACCAGACCACTCTTCTTCCATGACATCCTTTCTCCTGGTCCTACTGAGGAGCTCCCAGACCTGCCCTTCTCGAGGGAGCCTTCCCTGCCCACCATAGGCTGGCTGGGCTGGTCCCCCAGCTGCCCCTGGTTCCGTCACCACTGTGATCATGTCTTTCTGCCACTGGGTCTCCACACACAGAAGGGAGAGATCTGGTCCCTCTTGTCCTGGCACATGGTCTGGCACCCAGCAGGCGCCATGCTGTCGGTGGCATGAAAGGGTTGAGGAGGTCGGCAGCCACTGGGGCCAGGGTCGTCCTTCTCTCCTAAGGGTCGTCTCTCTGCCTCCCCAGTGGACTGGGCTGTGGAGCAGGCCCACTTCGCCCTGTTCTTCAACCAGGGCCAGTGCTGCTGTGCGGGCTCCCGGACCTTTGTGCAGGAGGATGTATATGCTGAGTTTGTGGAGCGGAGCGTTGCCCGGGCCAAGTCTCGGGTGGTTGGGGACCCCTTTGACAGCCAGACTGAGCAGGGGCCGCAGGTAAGCCACAGCCACAGGTGGGTCTGGGTGTCTGGAACCAGCATAGAGAAGTAGAAAGGGCCTCGGACTCAGAGTCAGGCAGGAATGGCTTAAAGTCTAGGCCAGTGATGGCGAACCTATGACACGGTTCTGCCACGCGAATTCATTTTTTTTGGTTGATTTTTCTTTGTTAAATGGCATTTAAATATATAAAATAAATACCAAAAATATAAATCTTCGTTTTACTATGGTTGCAAATATCAAAAAATTTCTATATGTGACACGGCACCAGAGTTAAGTTAGGGTTTTTCAAAATGCTGACACGCCGAGCTCAAAAGGTTCGCCATCACTGGTCTAGGCTCTGCCATGTACCAGCTGTGCGTCCGAGAAGCCACATGCCCTCTCTGAGCTGCCATTCTCCCATCCTTAACACCTGCCCTTAATAATTCAAGGTGGCTGTGGAGTGGAAATCAATGACAGAAAGCACTTTGTAAATTACATATACATAGTAAGTACTAGCAGTGTCTGTGCAGAAGGAAATGCTTGCTTCCTAGACCTTGGCCACCTATGAAATGCATCTATCGGGACACACGGATCTGTTAACCATGGTTATTTCTGGAGAGTGGGGTCGTGGGTCATGACGTAAGAGGGGAGGGTCTTTACTTCACTTTATACTCTTCTGAGCTGTTTGATTAAATTTTTTTAACCAGGAGGATGTGTTCATTTTAATCAATAAAACTCTAGTCAATGATAATTATAAGAAAAAGAAAACAGCACCTCTCTACCATTTCCTCTGCATCCTGGTCCTTTTTCCAGCGTTGTCCTTAGACCCAACCTGCCCTGGGCTCACTCTCCACAGGGTCCTGCGCTGGCCTCCTCCAGCCACCCTCCTAGGGACAAGGAGTCTGCAGGGTCTGGGACGCTCCCTGCTCCCGCATGGCCCTGAGCCTACTTCCAGGGCCCATGGGTGCCTCTCTGCAGGCTCCATCCTCCTGAGGGAGTTGTCTGTGCTGCAGGTGTTCACTCCCCAGGCGCCAGGACGGCCAAGGAACCTTTTAAAAAAATTAACAGACTATAAAAAAAAACTACAGAAAAATGAGCAGAAACTATAGAGTTCCCATATACCCCTTAACTCCCCCTTCTCCCCCCTAGTTTCCCGTTACTAATATCTTGCATTAGTGTGGCACATTTGTTATAATTGATGAGCCCACATTAATGCGTTATTATTAACTAAAGTCTGTAGTGTACCTTAGGGTTCACCCTTGATGTTTCACATTCTGTGGTTTTGACAAATTATAAAGATGTGTCCACCATCACACTATCATACAGGACAGTTTCACTAAAAATCCCCCGTGCCCCTGCTCATCCCTTTCTCCCTCCCCCTAACTCTGGCAACCACTGATCTTTTTACTTCTCTACAGTGTTGTCTCTTCCAAAGAATGTCATACAGTTGGAATCATACAGTATATTTTCTGATGGGCTTTCCCCCCCAGATTGGCTCCTTTTTCTTAGCAATGTGCATCTAAGGGTCCTCCCTGTCTTTTCGTGACTTGATAGCTCATTCCTTTTAATGGCTGAATAATATTCCATCAAATGGATGTGTACCACATTTTGTTTATTCACTCATCTACAGATGGACCCTTGGGTGGTTTCTATTTTTTGGCTACTTGAATAGGGCTGGTAATGAATCTCAACATCTCTCTTTCTCTCGTTTTTCTTTGTGGTTTGTGGATATTTAATTATTTAGTATTTATTATGTATATGTAATTTATAAAGTGCTTTCCAAATGTGTATACAAATTTAATAAAACAAATAATAGGGGGTGGGGGCATGTGCTGGGGGGACAGGAGCAGGCGGGGAGAGGTCAATGGGGGATAAAGGAGACATATGTAAAACTTTCATCAATAAAGAATTAAAAAAAAAAGCCATGGTACATTTACACACACACACACACAATTTAATAAAGTATTTAAGTAACATGTAAGATCCCCCTCCCCCTTGTTCCCTTTCATGTCTATTCTCCATAGGTAACCACTCACACAGAGTTAGGTTTCTATATGTTTTAACAAAAATAGGATTATGTAATATGTATTGTTCTACAAGCTTTCTCCCCTCTTTACAAAATATCTTAGGCTCTCTTTCTATGTCAGTCAGTTCACAGATCTATTATTAATGACAACACAATATATGGATGTACCTGAGTTATATTAACCTGCCCCTCTACTAACGTATACTTAGAATTATTTCTGTTTTTTGCTTTTACAAAGTGCTCCCCAGTGAATGTCCTTGTTTAGGTCCCTTTGTCATATATAGAATGAATTCCTAGAAGTTTAAATAGTTGGGTCAAAGGGTATGAGCATTTAATTTTTGGCTGATATTAATAAACTACTTGCCAAAAGAGCTATGCCAGCTTATAGTCCTCCTTTTTAAAGATTGAGATATAAGTGACATAGAACATATTTATTAGTTCTAATAATGTATGATTATTAGTGTGTTCGATGTATCTTTGCCATCAACGTATTTTCTCACTATTTTAAATTTTTAGTAATCTCATAGTTGAAAAATAAAACCAGAGGGTTTGCTGTGCAGTTCTTTGAGGGCCAATGAGGTTGTTTGAACTGTTTTCTTATATTTATTGGCCCTTTGTATTTCCTCTGAGCCTTGCTTATTCATTTCGCAGTTGTCTCCTTGTCAGTGTGGTTCTAAGCCTGGAGCTAGGCGAGGTATGGCTCTAGCATCTCTAACTCTGGGCTCCTTCTCCTGCAGGTGGATGAAACTCAGTTTAAGAAGATCCTTGGCTATATCAACACTGGGAAGAAGGAGGGGGCGAAGCTGCTGTGTGGTGGAGGGGCGGCTGCTGACCGCGGCTACTTCATCCAGCCCACTGTGTTCGGAGATGTGCAAGATGGCATGACCATCGCAAAGGAGGAGGTTAGCACGGGGCCAGAGCTCTGGGGAATGTTCTTAGAAGTGGATAATTCAGTCTAACATCTTGACACTGTGACCCAACAGCTGGCTTTGGCCAAATCCTGGCTCTGTTCCTAGGGCAGGTTATTTACAATTCACATCCGATCTCGTCACTCTCCTCTCAGGGCCACTGATGACGTTTCGACCACGTACAGTTTCCCCAGTGCTTTCCCCTGAGAGGGCTGAGCGCAGCCACACCCGAGAGCAGCAAGCACACTTAGCTCCCGCATCTTGGTTTGTAAATCCCATTCTTCACACAAAGGAACCAGGATTCCTTGAAGAAATGGCTAATTCCAGGGAAAGTACAAGATAAACCTGGAATGTCCTGAGAGCAGAGACTGTATTTTGTTCAGTTGTTTCTTCAGCATCTAGTGTGTGCCTTGCTGAATGATTGACTTAAATTTTAGACATTAAGTCTATGTGTAACATGCCAGTAACGCAAACATTGCATAATTGTTTAGAAAGAGTATACATATGTCAAGCACGTGGCACATGGACGGTAACTGACCCCATTAACTTCCTTCCTTTTGGGTTTCAGTCAGCTTGGGAGCTGTTGTCTCTGGGACTATTAGGGTGCCTCTGGGGACTCTGGGAAAGCTGGATAGCAGGTGGTTCCATGTCTCCCACGCCCTCCCACTCTGCTCTCTCACCACAGATCTTTGGGCCAGTGATGCAGATCCTGAAGTTTAAGACCATAGAGGAAGTCGTTGGGAGAGCAAACAATTCCATGTATGGGCTGGCTGCAGCTGTCTTCACAAAGGACTTGGACAAAGCCAATTATCTGTCCCAAGCGCTCCAGGCTGGCACTGTGTGGTAAGAGCCTCCCAGCAGCCCCTCACACCCAGGCAGGGGTCCCCAAAGCCAGGGTCTTTCAGAATCCAGTGCTTACATCCCAGAATTTGGGGTACTGGGCTCAGGGAGTGTGTGGTACAGCAGACAGATGGAGCTTCCCTGCCCCTCTCCAGGAGACTCAACTTCCCTCCAGTCCACATGCTCGTGCAGTTCTGCTTGGGCAGCAGATGCATGACCGGGGCTCCTTACCAAACTGTAACAAGGGTGGGGGACCAGAGCTAAGGGCCCTTCACAGGATCTTAAAAGTTTAGCATCTCCCCCACACTCATTAGGATGGCTGAAATTTCAAAATCCAGAAAATACCAAGTGTTGTGAGGATGTGGAGAAATTGAAACCCTTGCACATTGCTGGTGGGAATGTAAAATGTTACAGGCACTATGGAAAACAGTCTGACAATTCCTCGATAAGTTAAACATAGAATTACCATAGGACCCAGCAATTCCACTCCAATGTATATACCCAAGAGAAGTAGAAATACACATCCACACAGAAAAGTGTACCCAAATGTTCATAGCAGATTATTCACAATAACCAAAAGGTGGAAACGGCTTAAAAGTCCATCAGCTGATGAATAGGTAAACATAATGTGGTTTGTCCATGCAGTGTAATATTATTTGGCCACAGACAGGAAAGAAGTATTGACACATGCTACAACATAGATGAATCGTTAAAACATGAAACTAAATGAAAGAAGCCAGACACAAAAGGCCACATCCTATATAATAAAAACCTAACTGCAAATCGACCGAACAGCAGAATGACTGGTTGCTATGATGTGCACTGACCACCAGGGGGCAGATGCTCCATGCAGGAGCCAGGCTCACAGCTAGTGAGTGTAGCAGTGGTGGCAGGAGCCTCTCCTGCCTCTGCTGCAGGCAGGCAGTAAGGAGCGAGGGGGTCCTGGACTGCGAGAGCCCCGGACTAGGCGAGGGCACAGGCTGGGCTGAGGTACCCCTCCCCCCCCCCCCCCCCGTCATTGCATGAATTTTGTGCACCGGGCCTCTACTACTGTGAGATTGTACTTATCGGGAATGTCCAGAATAGGCAAATCCATAGAGTCAGAAAGTAGATTAGTGGCTTCCAGGGGTTGGGAGGGGGGATGAGGAGTGACTGCTTATAGGGTACAGGGTTTCTTTTTGGGGTGATAGAAATATTCTGGGATTACTTAGTGGTGATGGTTTGGACACCACTGTACATATGCTATAAAACACTGAATTGGACCCCTTAAAATGGTGAGTTTTAAATTCAATTAAAGTTTTAAAAATGGCAAAAAAAAAAGCTTAGCATCTAATTAGCAAAAATGGATTAATAAAATGAGATGCTGTCACGTGGTGTTCCCTGTTATACTGACATCCATCTGTGACCACGTCATGAAGGATGAAGATGGCGTACGGCTTTATGTCATGTAGCTCGCTTTCAACTCCTATGTGGCTGGTTATTACTATTCTTCTTCCCATTCATTTTTCCTCAGTAAAATTTTAGAGCAACAAAGGAGGTCTGAGGGGTATGACACATATCCCCGAAAAGTTATTTCTGAAATCTTTTTTCAACTTATAGGATCAACTGCTATGATGTGTTTGGGGCCCAGTCACCGTTTGGCGGCTACAAGATGTCTGGGAATGGCCGGGAGCTGGGAGAGTATGGCCTGAAGGCATACACTGAAGTGAAAACCGTGAGTATGGGCACCTTCTCAGCCCTCTCCATCACGACAGACCATCAGCAGTATTTATTACTAATTTCTTGTTTTAAGCTAGAGAACTAGAGACTGGACTACTACTCTTCCTATAGTCTTATAAAAAAAAAAAGGGAGAGAGAGAAACATCAGTGATGAAAGAGAATCATTGATTGGCCGCCTCCTGCATGCCCCCCAATAGGGACCAACCCCCAAACCTGGGCATGTGCTTTTTAAAACAAATTTATTATTTTTTTGGGGGATGGGGGGTGGGCGCATGTGCTTTTGTAGAAAGAAGCGGCAGCACTTGATTCATCAGCCAGCACTCATACTGTGCCAGGCACTGTGCGTAGTGCTTGTGATAAACAGTCCTGTATTTTGAATTTGGAACTCAAGTGATGATACTAACAAAAATAGGGATTTTTCAGGATAGGAGTCAAGTTTGCAGGGAGGACCAACAAGAAAAAAATCTTCTTTTAAACTCATTTTTACTAAGTGCTTATGTTGTGCCAGAGTCTATGCTAGACTTTCTTAGGTACGTCACCTCGTTTAGTGCTCACAGCAACCTCATGAAGTAGATACTGTTATTAGCCCATTTTACGGATGAGAAAAGAAGGCATGTAGAGATGAAGTACTTGCCCAGTAGTGGGTAAGGTTGGGCTGAAACCCCAAAGCCATCTGAATATGGAATCTTCCCATTTAACACACTGAGACACCTGCAAGCTTCAGCACATTTTTTTTTTCCCTTTGATTCTTTTGGGGAAAAATATGGATCTAGGTTAGGGTCTCAATCTTGGCACTGTTATATTTGGGGCTGGATAATTTAATTCTTTGTTGTGGGGCGGACCTGTGCAGTGTAGGATTGTTAGGCAACATCCCTGACTTCTACCTTCTAGATCAGGGGTGGGAACCCTTTTTCTGCCAAAGGCCATTTGGACATTTATAACATCATTTAATATAATTCACTTAATATAAATTTCTGTTGCTATGAAAAAAGCTCCTAGATTTACTGAATTTCGAGTCCCACCTGTGGTTGCCTTGGCAGAGTCAGACCAAATGATTTTGCAGGCCTTATACCATGGTTCCTTTGCTCTCCCCTCCCCGCCCCATCTAGCGGCTAGTAGGAATTCCCCTCCCCCCCTCCCATGACAATCACAGATGCCTGGGTTAAGGAAGGCAGAGTGCGATCTCGTACAGAACACAGCCACAGTGGCTCCTGGGTTTGGCCAGATGGTCGTTCAGATGTTAGAAGGAAGGACACCCTGCCTTCTGAAGGTGCCTATGGGTCAGCATGGAGATGTAACAGCTTCTCTGCATCCCCTTACAGGTCACAGTCAAAGTTCCTCAGAAGAACTCGTAAGAACCACACTGGCTTCCTTACTTATCCAGTGACTGGGCGTTCCATGGAATCAACAACAAAACCAAGAAAAGTGACCCTACACCCTAAGTCTCAAGAGAGAAATTCTCCCACACAATCTCTTGGATCAACAAAGGCCCAGAATTTGAATTCCTTTTGGGTGGCGGTGGGGTGAAGAGGTGATAGTTTTTCAGAAGTAGCCGGGAATGTCTCATCCCATCTGTCTGACACACTTTTGTAACTTGCCTTTAAGGGGGAAGGAAAGCCTTTGTTCACAGCTGTACTAACACTGAGGCCACAGCTAGCACCTTGTTTTGTATTCTGGGCTAAAACTCATTAAAAACAATGCTACTCTTCACTTTTCGGGTGACTCTTCCTCGGTCTCAGTAACCCAAGGAAATGCTGCCACACAGGTATGTGTCCCTGTGTTTGCATGTCACACTGTTTGCGACACCCCTCCCCTACTGTGGGTAAGTAGCTTTTGTTTGTGTGCATTAACTAACACACCTATGGCCTGTCCCCTTTCGGCAGGCTCCATGCTAGGCACTAAGGATGACACCTACACAAGACTCCCAGCCCCTGCTCTCGGAGAGGTGGAGTAAACCAGGAAAGAGACACTTCACTCTGAGCTGGTTCTCTGTGCTATAAGCTGAAAAGCATGATCGGATCAAAGGAGACAGAGTCTTGCTGGACCCATTTCACAAGATTGATTTGGAAACCAGATGTCAATGTACTCATTTTAAGGAAGGGCTGTATTTCCTTTTGAATCTCCCATCCAGAACACTGCCTTTCTTCAGTCAAGGGATCTGGCAAAATTTGTATTGTTAGTAAATTAGGAATCACAAGATCCCTTGGTGAGCAATGGAATCAGAGCAAAATGAGTGGAATCGCAGTAGTAGTTTGTGAAGTTAGTGACCACCTTTGGATCACAGAGTCCTTTAAGAATTTGAGGAAAAGTTTGCTCCTCAAGAAAAATAACATCTGTGTAATTTTTGCAGACAGTGTCAGCAAAGTAATGAAGCTCATTGGTTGACCCCGGCCTTCTATCACTCAAGCTAAGCCACATCTTGATAAATGATCCCAGTCCACTAAAGAATAATTTGACTTATTTAAATAGCATGCCACACTTTTTGTCATATGTGCATATACCTATACTATTATTTACTTTCTTTATTTAAATCAACTCATTCGGATAAAATTTAAAAAAACCCACCTTATTGTCATATATAAAAAATAGCATTTAACTGCAATCAATAGAAGGCATTATATAAATGATGAAAGCAAAACCATGTTACTAAATTTAAAATGAGATACAAATAAGCCTTATCATTTAGATTATACATGCATATGCAAATAAATGCAATTATTCTACAACTATTCATACCTGAAATAAGTGTGTTTCAGGGAGGAAATCAGGATTTTATTGACAACAGCAGGCTAGTTCAGTTCATGTTGCTTCTCAATGAATGGGGTTAAAACCAAACCCATATTCTAGCTCTGATGATGACTAACAACAACGCAGCAAAGGGTAAAACTTTGAACTCCCTGTTCTCTTGTCCTGCTCTGCGGCCTCCTCCCAGGCTTGGGGTGGCGCCTTGTAAGCTGGAGTGTATGGTGGCACCAGGGACAGACTGGTCAGCTGAAATGGCTGTCCCTGCCCTCGTGGCACTTGCAGTCTTTCAGTATATTCTACAGGCTAAAGAAAAGGCCTCTTTACTTGAGAGTTAGGATGATGCCTGCCCCATGACTAACCTTACCACCAAATTAATGCAAAATCTCATGATGTTGGGTGAGATTACTTCTGGGAGGGGTTTTTTTTTTTTTTTTTAAATACAAATAGTGTATCATTTAAGAATATTTTAGTTGTGTTAGAAAACTAAATTTAAACCAGTGTAAAAAGAAAAAAAAAAGATGGCTCCCATATTCCAAAATCCTGGGATCTTGGTTTTGGCCATGGCTTGGTTCAGAGGTTCAACAAGTTTCCATCTGTTGGTTCTACCTCTGTCATGTGGGCTTCATTTTCAGGCCATACCCATCCATTTTGTTTCTGGCGGGTTTAGATCCTTAGAAGAGCCAACTTGCCCTTAAGAGCTCCAGTCTCACACCCTGTCAGGCTCAAGTCCACTGGCTGGAGAAAGCTCCTTTTTGCTGGCTCAGGCAAAGACCTTGAGGTTCATACTGATTGATGTGACATCCCACCTCTAACCCCAACCAATCAGTGGCCAGAGGGATGAGATGTGGTAATTTACTTACATCTGAGTCATGTTCAACCTTGTAGCCAGCCTGGAGAGGCACTCTCTCCACTGAGATAAGAGATGGGCCCCCGACACCCCTCCCCCCACCCCAATTGGGGCTTTTGTCTAAAGGAGGGGGGCATGGGACTGGAGAGTCCCCTACTGACCTTTTGCCAATATTTTAGTACTCCAAATAACATTGCCAAGAACCCTCTTAGGAGTGAATTGGAAACAACAGAAATGCAATGTTTCTCCCCTCACCCCAGCTCTGTGAATCAGACACCCTGTAATTTTAAGAGAATCCACTCCTTAAACTGATGCATATAAAGGAAATGCTAGCTATGAAGAAATGTCTATAATGTTGATTTGACATGCTAGACACTTATTAATCTTGTGTTTTCAGTGACAGGGACCAATCAGAACCTTAAGAAGCTATCTGAAGCAAAAAACAAAGTTCTCAGGTTCTGAACCACCTAATCTCTCTGGGTATTTGGATGTAGGTCAGTCACAGGAGTATTGGGTGTAAAGCTGCTGTTTCTCCCGTTAGCCCTGCGGAGTGCCCAAGAGAAAATGCTCCCACTTCTGGCTGAATACACAAGGAACTTCTCCTGCAGCCTGGAGGACCTGACTAATGAGGCCTATTGCTAAGTGTAGGCGCCACCTGGTGGTCAATAAGCGCAACTACAGCGCTATCCTCTTCAAGAGCCGATGGACCTACTTGCTGGTGTTTTTCAAAGACAGTGTTACATACAACACAGTCAACATTCGGCAGGAAATACAAAAAGGGAATAAAGAGGCCATCGTGACATACCCCAAATAATTTTAAACCGGGACTCCAACAAAAACCTGTGCACAAATGTTCACATCAGTACTATTTATAATAGCCAAAAGGTCAAAACATCCCAAATGTCCCCCAACAGGTGAATGGATAAATAAAATGTGATCTTTCCACATAATGTAATATTACTCAAGCAAAAAAAGCATGAAGCACTGACACATGCTACAGCATAGATGAACCTCAAGAAACATGCTAAGTGAAAGAAGCCAGACACAAAAGGCCACATGTACGAGTCTATGTATATATGACACGTCCAAAATGGGGTAAACCCAAAGACACAGAGTAGATTGGTGGTTGCCAGGGACTGGAAAAGTTACTGCTTAATGGACACAGGCTTTCCTTTTGGAACTAGACAGAGGTGATGGTTGCAAAACATTGTTAGTGTACTAAGTGCCACTTGAATTGTCCACTTTAAAATGATCAATTTTGCCCTAGTTGGTTTGGTTCGGTGGAGAGAGCATTAGCCTGCGGACTGAAGGGTCCCTCATACCCTGGCTCTGAACCAGAAAAAGGTCCCTCACTCAACCAGGCTGGCGCTCTGATTTCAGATTTCTAGCCTCCAGAACTGTGAGAAATTTCTGTCGTTTATAAGCCACCCAATCTGTGGCATTTTTTTCATAGCAGCCTCAACAGACTAAGACAGCACCTGACCTTCGCTCATTTCTAACTCCTAACTGCCTCCTCTCTTCAATCCCATTGCCAGGGATGGGGTTAAGAATATCAGTGCTGTATATTACCTGGTATTAGTAGCAGTAGTAATAATAATAAATAATAATGATCAGCTGAGTGTTCAATGGTATATTATAAAAGCTACATCAAAATGCTATATACCTGCACATTTGCAATAATCCATTTCTCAGCTGGAAAGTGTGAATCAGTTGTCAAATGAGATAGTATAACTCCTTGGGAATTTTGCCTTTTCAGAATCCCACTTTCCACTTGAGCTTCAAAAGGCTACCAAGTGAAGTTCATTAATGGGTATAGAGTTTCAGTTTTGCAAGATTAAAAAGTTCTGGAGATTGGTTGTACAATGCGAATGTATTTAACATTACTGAGTAATATATACATCTTAGAAATGGTTAAAATGGTTATACATGTTTTGCCACAATAAGATAGTAATTTTTCAAAAAGGCCACCAAGTAAGGCATCTGAGAAGCTATCCCAGGAGACAGATAACATTTCTGTTGCTCCCAAAGGAGAGACCCAAGCCAGTCAGCGAACGGTGAGGGGGCAAGCAGGAGTCCTCCCGCAATGGGCAGAGAAGGCTGCGTGTGGGACAGCTTAGGCCAGGCCACGGGAGGTGTTCCAGGAAGCCTGGGCAGCCCAGCAGGGGCGCTGTAGAAAGGCAGAGCTGCACTGTGGGCCTGGGGTTGGCCTTGATGATTGCAAGGGTTCCTTCCAACTCTGAGAGGCTAAGTTCAGCAAATGCTAGAACTTTCTATTCAGGGACTGCCAATTTTACTATGATATATTCTGAGGAGCAGATTTAGGTAAAAACCAACCAACCAGTGCATGCTTTCACACTATAGGAGAATGTAACTTCATATATTCTTGGTACCTTCCCAGTAGGAATCCGCTGCTAAAGATTTATCCAAGAGAACAACTGGACAAGTGTGCAAAACATGTTAGGAAAGAGCACTATTTATTTATTTATTAATATATTTTATTGATTTTTTACAGAGAGGAAGGGAGAGGAATAGAGAGTTAGAAACATCGATGAGAGAGAAACATCGATCAGCTACTGGGGATGTGCCCGCAACCAAGGTACATGCCCTTGACCGGAATCGAACCTGGGACCTTTCAGTCCACAGGCCAACGCTCTATCCACTGAGCCAAACCGGTTACGGCAAGAGCACTATTTTTAATAGCAGAAAACTTCAAACAACTTACATGTTCATTAAAAAAAACCAGTGACCACTCGGCGGCATGCAGACGTCACTCTTAATTGTCAAGTGAAAGGAAGATGTTTGGAGGGTGGGGGATGTGGGACAGGAAGTGCAGAGAGAGACAGGAACACTGCTCCTTTTTCCTCTCCTCCCTCTGAAGACTGACTCTCCCCACTTTAATATTCATGAGGCCCACAGTGACTGCCTCCGCCTGGACAACACGATCCACGACTGGTTTAATGTTCCAGTCTCAATTCGCAGGAGACTCTTATGGACCAGCTTGGGTCTGATGTCCATTCCCAAGTCAGTCATCTGTGGCTGGAAGATGGAGGTCACATGACACTCACTTGTAGCTATACCCATTCCCTAAGCAGCAGCCGCTGGTGATGGGCACCCTGGAGATGTCTACACTCGTTCATCAGAGTCGTCCAGAATCAACGGGCATCATCTGCATCACCAGGCAGCTGCTGCTGCTTTTTAAAGATTATCTTTTTAAAAATAATTTTATTTGAGAGAGAGAGAGAGAGAAGAGACATTGATTTATTGTTCCACTTATGTATGCATTCATTGGTTGATTATTGTATGTGCCCTGACGAGGGATTGAACCCACAATCTCGGTGTATTGGGGATGATGCTGAGCTACCCGGCCAGGGCCCAGGGGCTTATTCTTGGGCCTTCAGATCTAATGGTAATCACCTTGCTGGGTTTGGGACTCGCTTAGGACCCACAACCCGTGCCTTCCTTCTAATTTCTCCCTTTTAGACTGAAAATGTCTATCCTATGCCTGTCCCATAATTGCATTTTGGAAGCACATAGCTAATCTGTTTCACAGGTTCACAGCTAGAGAGGAATTTTGCTTTAAGATGACTCATACGTAGAGTTTCACATACATTTGACTTAGATGATATGTAGATACTCTGGACTTAAGAGTTGATGCTGGAGAGTTAAGACTTTTGGAGTGTTGGGAATGTGTTTTGCATGTAAGAAGGACATGGTTTTTTGGGGGCTATTCTGTTACAGCAGCCTGAGCAGACTAAGACAGACCACATTTTCCTTGTGGTGTCCTGGGTTTGACTTTGCTTGAAAGCCACTGCTTAATTTCAGTACTGGTTGCCACCTAGAGACTTAAAAATTTCAAAACTACCAAGTTCTGGCTCCTTATTGTTTAAAAAGTCATTTCTCTCCTCACATTTTACTATAAGCAGCAAGAATAAAACAGGCAGCACCTTCAGCTTAGAAATTGCCTTAGTTAGATTACTCAGTTCATTAGAAACACTTTCTCTTTCCACATACAGATGACAGTGTTGCTAAATCTTTTGCCACTATGCAATAAGGGTCCTTTTCCCTCCAGTTCCAATAATGTGTCCCTCACTTCCTTTTGAGCCCTCACTGGCAGCATCCTCAAAGTCCAGATTTCTAAGTTTCTTCAAGATAATTTAGGCTTTTCTAACATACTCCTCAAGATCTTTCCAGTCTCTGTCCATAGCCTGGTTCCAAACCACTCTCACATTTTAGGTAGTTATGACAGCACCCACCTCCAGGAACCAAAAATCTACATTATGTTACCTATGTTATATGACAAATTACCCCAAAACTTCGTGCCTTAAAAGACTTATTTATTCTCTTTGTTGTTGTTGACACTATTACAGATGTCCCCATCCCTCCCTTTGCCCCTCTCCACCCAGCCCTTGGCCCCCTTCCAAACCGTTGTCTGTGTCCTTGGGTTATGCATATATATCCTTTGGCTAATCCCTTCACCTTCTTTCATCCAAGAAGAAAGAGAGAGAGACACATCTATCTCTATATATAAAAGGCTAATATGCAAAGTGTCCCCTTGGGAGTTCAACTGCTCGCTATGAAATGTGCTGACCACCAGGGGTGGCGTGGAATGAAGGAAGGCTCCAGTCGGAAGGCCCCAGGCCTAGGGAGCCTACCCATGCACAAATCATCGACCGATGCCTCCTGCATGCCCCCTACTGGGGATGGAGCTTGCAACCTGGGCATATGCCTTGAGTGGGAATCTAACCAGTGACCTCTTTTCCTGGGTTGACACACAACCACTGAGCCACACCCACCTGGGCTCCAATAGTCTCTCTCTCTTTTTTTTTTTTTTACATAACATTGGAACTTTTTATTCTCTAATTAAAATTCAAGTTGCTAAAAGTGGATACAGTAGACAGTTGGACAGCCAATTTGGCAGAAGCTTCATTTGAAAAAAAAAAACACAATTTCTTTACATGACTGCTTTGGATCTCTTCTCTCAGCCTTTCTCAGTGCATAAAGTGAAACTTTACCTCATCCAATAGCCTCTTTTTAAAAAAATATATTTTATTGATTTTTTACAGAGAGGAAGGGAGAGGGATAGAGAGCCAGAAACATCGATGAGAGAGAAACATCGATGAGAGAGAAACATCGATCAGCTGCCTCCTGCACGCCCCCCACTGGGGATGTGCCAGCAACTAAGGTACATGCCCTTGACCGGAATCGAACCTGGGACCCTTTAGTTCGCAGGCCGACACTCTATCCACTGAGCCAAACCGGTTCTGGCCAATAGCCTCTTTTTTAAAAAAATATATTTTTATTGATTTCAGAGAGGAAAGGAGAGGGGGGAGAGAGAGAGAGAGAGAGAGAGAGAGAGAGAGAAACATCAATGATGAGAGAATCATTGATCGGCTGCCTCCTGCATGCTGCCCCCTGGGGATTAAACCTGCAACCTGGGCATGTGCCCCTGACCAGAATCAAACCCGGGACCTTTCAGTCTGCAGGCAGACACTCTATCCACTGAGCCAAACCAGCCAGGGCTCCAATAGCCTCTTAATAGCTCTCCTTGTCTTCATTCCTGCTTGCCAATATTTCATTCTGCATACAGCAGAGTGATCTTTTAAAACATAAACATGAACACATCACTCTTTACTTTAAACTCTTCCAATGGCTTAGAATAAAATCCAAAATCCTTACCATGACTCCTAAGGATACATATGATACAGCCCATCCACCTCTCCAATCTCATCTTTTATCACTCTCTCCTTCTGTTCTGTCTCCAGCTACACTGACCTTCTTGCTGCGCCTTGAACACATTTAGCTGACTTCCACCTTAAGACTTTTGCACTTGCTGTTCCACGTGCCCAGAAATCTCCTTGTAGCTCCAATAGACAGCGCCTTCCAGTTCTTCAGAGCTCTCAGCTTCACTGTTACCTCCGGAGAGACCTTCCCTGATCATCTAAGAGGAAAGAGTCCCCACATCCAGCTATTATCTAACCTCAGTATCCTGTTCACTTTCTTCTTAGCGCCTCAAACTCTGTGTTTTTCCCTGTTTATTTTCCGCTTTCTTTCCCTAGTGTTTCCCCAGTGTCCTTAGGCCTGGCACAGCGTGGTGTTCAGGAAATCAGTGAGTGAATGAAGAACCACCAAGAGGAAAAGCTCCTGCAAAGCCCTTTGATAGGTGGCGGGCATAAGGGAAGGAGCACAGCCTGGAGCACGTCTCAGCCGTGCGCCAGCCCGGCTCTGAGCTGTTACCTAAGCTGCAAACGGGGTTAAGAACCTACCCGGTTTGGTCCCAGCGGCGAATGCCCACTCGGTAAAGTAAAAGGAGCTTCCCGACAAGTAACGCTCCGTAGGCACAACTATGGCAGCGATTACTCTGCACATCCTGTTCTCTTACCGCGGGGCCCTTTCGGGGCTTCAGTGTCCTCTTCTCCACCGCGAGGCGACATCCCCGAGTCCTTCCCGCACGAGGTTTCCAGCGACTTCAATCTCC
>NW_005368420.1:448236-466050 GCF_000412655.1 Myotis brandtii | reverse complement strand
CCGCTGCTCCCGGCCGTCGGGGCGCCGCGGAGCATGTCGGAGAGCGACATGGAGAAAGCCATCAAGGTAAGGGGAGATGCCTCGTTCCTCCCCGCTCTGCCCTTGCGGCGTTCCTCTCGGCTCCGGCCTCAGGAAACGGAGGGAACTTGGGGTGAGAGTCCAGCCGCTCCCGGGTTTCGGTCTCCCCCGGGTCCCGCGGCCTGCGTGGTGCAGTCCTGGGGCGAAGGGCTTGTGTGGGGGGCAGGGGGCGGGACCTGTGCTCCCCTGGAACAGAAGATGAGTGGCGTGGCGATACTGGAGGGAATGGGGTGGAGGGGTCTCACTGCTCTACTCTCGATCTCTCCCCAAGTGCCGCCAGCAGCTGCTTCCGGATGATCCGCTTGCTGCCACAGCACTCGGAGACTTGGACTTTACCCATCCCTCCGATTTGTTTGAAACTAGCCTCTTGGAAATCTGCAGTTCAGAAGGAGGTGGTTCGCCTTCCTACAAACCCAGTCCTTTGGCGAATAGATTGTGCTCATTTTCCAGTGTGTTCCCCTCCACTTTTCCTCTCCCCTCCTCCTAGGGAGCACTGCGTTTATTTAGGAAGAGCTAGGGGTGTCCTGTGACTTACTGCTCTGTTAACAACAACCAAAAGCTACTACGTGTTCTAAAATGACCCGAATAAAATGACAGTTTTTCTAAAACCTGATTTACTTTTTTAAAAAAAAACTCTTTGAGGCATTAAGAGAAAATTATCTAGCTATGATTAGGAAATTAGAGTCTTGTATAAATTGAACATGAAGCTTAACGTCTAATAGGTGTTATTTACTATTTTACAATGTTAAGTCAACTCAACATGTTTAAGGATTTCATCTCCTTTTGAGGGACAGGAATCCATTGGCAATTAAGGGTTACTGTATTTTCCCTTTCAGGACACAATCACCATGACCAATAACTGATAAAGAACTTAAACTTCTAACACATTTTTGGATGGTAAAGCTTATAGAAATCATCAATCATTACCAAGAAACTTCACCTTTTAAAAGATACATCAAAAAATAATGTATACATTAAGGGAGATCAAATTTTTCATAATAGAAATAAAGGTTTTAAAAGATTGCTTTGACAGATCAGTATCTCCAGAGAGATAAACACATGTTTTAAGTGTTTTAGAAAAACTTGAACTCTGCTCATTAATAAAGTGAAAACCACAAGGACTCACCCTGTAAAGAGGATGGCACGTGTCCCTGAATTATGGGGCCAGTCGGGCATATCTGCAGGCTATAGTAATATGCTGCTAGCTGGAGAGAGAAGGCAGAGCACGACTGCTTTTCAAAGCTGTTAGCATCTAGCACCTAGGAAGGAACATGACGGGGTGAACTCAGCTGAAAAGGAATCAAGATCATAAACTATTACATATCTAGTATTACAGACTTTTGGTTCAAGGTTTCCATCATACCAGCTCAAGCGCAACTTAATACAACTACATTAAAATTCAGAAGACACTAAAGGCAGATCCTGTGCATGTGAAAGTAGATTTAAAATCAACATTTCAGCTAACACTAGAATTTACTCTCTATACTGTCATGTATATATAGAGATATATACACACACACAAAAATAATTATAATGATTGATTTTCAGTTAAAAAAGACTGCCTTGAAGTATCCATTTTTTCTTTTAGTTTAGATTTTATTGATACAGGGTCAAGAATTGTTGCCTAACGTTAATAGTATATGAATGGGTTGTGAAATTAGGCAACATGTGGCAGATTTTTAAAATCAACTTTGTCTCATTTGTCCCCAGTACTGTCTTAGGCACTACTGCTACAAAGCCAGCCTCCTGGGTGTCCCTGATCTCATGGAGCTTATATTCTAGATGGTGGAATTAGGTTATACACATTGTCAGGTTGTTTTAAATAAGAGGTATAAAAGTATGGGTGTACTGTTTTAGGAAGGGTGGTCAGAAAAGACTCTGAGGAGATGACATTTGCATAGAGTTCTGAAGGGAAGGAAGGAGCAAAACTTCACTGTATTTGGGAAGACTATTACAGGCAGCCCTAGTTGGTTTGGCTCAGTGGATAGTGTTGGCCTGCAGACTGAAGGGTTCTGGGTTCGATTCCGGTCAAGGGCACATGCCCTGGTTACTGGCTTGATCTCCAGTGGGGGGCGTGCAGGAGGCAGCCAATCAACGATTCTCATTGATGTTTCTATCTCCCTCTCCCTCTCTGAAATCAATAAAGAATATATTTAAAAAAAAAAGAATATTACAGGCAGTGGGAACAGTAGGTACAAGGCACAATGTAGGTGCAGGTTCATGTGTGATCCAGGAACAGCAAGGTGGCTGGAATTCAGTGGGTCTGTATAGATCAGTGATGGCGAACCTATGACACCTCTGACATGTGAACTCATTTTTTTGATTGATTTTTCTTTGTTAAATGGCATTTAAATATATAAAATAAATATCAAAAATATAAGTCTTCGTTTTACTATGGTTGCAAATATCAAAAAATTTCTATATGTGACACGGCACCAGAGTTAAGTTAGGGTTTTTCAAAATGCTGACACGCCGAGCTCAAAAGGTTCGCCATCACTGATATAGATTGTTATAGAGATGTAATGGGAAGCCAGAGTATGTAGGGCCTTAAAGACCATTGGAATAACTTTGGCTTTGACCCTAAAAAGAAGGGGGAGTCTGGGAGAGTTTTGAGCAGAAGAAGGACATAGTTCTAGTAGAGAGATATAAATGGGGAGGCAATGTTACCTAGTGGTTACAACAATTTCTCTAGGTAGGCTCATGGGTTGAAATCTCAGTCTTTGTCCTTAAGTAAGTCAACTTCACTTCTTTGTCCCTTAGTTCCTCATCCATAGAAAGGAGATAAAAACACTCTCCAGCTCGTAGGGTATTTTTGAGGATTTAATGAGCAAATAATATCTAAATGTGCTTATGACAATAGCTAACATTTAGTAAGAGCTTGGTGAATATTAGCTTATGACAATTTAAGAGAGGTTTAGAAAGAGATGCTGTTTTCTTCACGTGGTCATTATTGCCCAACGTAATTTTCTTGTTTTTTCTTTAGCCTTCACATACTTTTCTTTATATATATTACTGATTTCAGAGAGGAAGGGAGAGGGAGAGAGAGATAGAAACACCAATGATGAGAGAGAAACATTGATCGGCTGCCTCCTGCATGCCCCCAAATGGGGATCTAGCCAGCAACCCGGGCATGTGCCCTGACCAGGAATCAAACCTTGGCCTCCTGGTTCAAAGGTCAATACTCAACCACAGCCACGCCGGCTGGGCTAGCCTTCACATTCTTGACAGGTCATTGGTGAATCTTCCTACTAATTTGGGTGTGCCTAACCAATACAAATTAGTGAAGCTAAAAATAACTGACAACCAGTACTGACTAGGATGTACTCGCCCAGAAGCAAGCTGGCATCACATCCAATTAAACGTTTGGTGTGTGGCACTGTGTGTATTCATGGTTTTGCCTTTTGAGGCTGCCCCTCAAGTGGTGAGAACTGAGGTCAGCTGGGAAAGCCGTTTTCCTGGGCTCTAACTGTAGCACTTAAATTTAGGCTCCTGACTACCGAACAGGCTGATTGGCTTTTTGGCAGGGATTCCCTTGAATCTATTAATCGGTTTGGGGACAGTTGCTCAAATTGTCCTCTAATCCATGATTAAAAATTTATTGAAACTTATGATCTGGCATATGTTTTATCCTGGAGACTGTTCCATGTGCACTTGGGAAGAATGTGCATTCCCCTGTTGGATGGAGTGCTGTGCAGACGTCAGTTAGGTCAGGTTGGTTGATAGTGTTGTCTTCTCTATCCTTGCTGATTTTCAGTCTAGCTTTTCTATCTATTAGTAAGAGTGGGGAGTATTGACATCTCCAAGTATTATTTTTGAATTTTCTATTTTTCCCTTAAATTCTGTCAATTTTTGCTTCATTTGTTTTTGGATTCTTGTTAGGTGCATGTATATATGTTTGTAATTGACTTTTCTTCCTGTTGACTTGACCTTTTCATCATTATCAAAAGTGCCTCCCTTTCTCTGTTAACATCTTTTGTTTTAAAGTTTATTTTGTCTGTGGTCAGTATAGCTACTCCAGCTCTCTTATGGTTACTTGTGATATATCTTTTTCCATCCTTTTACTTTTTTTTCTTTTTTTTTAAAATTGTAGTAAAATACATACAACAAAATTTACCATCTTAACCATTTTTACCTGTACAGTTTGGTGGTATCAAATACATTCATAATGTGGTGTAACCATCACCACCATCAATATTCAGACTCTTTAGCTTGTAAAACTGAAGTTCTATATTCATTAAGCACCAACTCCCCCATTGTCTCTTTCCCGCCAGCCCCTGGCTAACACTTTTAGTAATTCATTCCAGGATTGTTGAGCATTGCTATGAAGGCTATTCTAAGCTTGTTTTATACACTTGCATATTCACTAGGCAGAAGCTCTGTTTTCATCTCTGAACTTAGCCCGGTGTCTGGCACATACTAACTGCCCAGTGAGTGTGTTTCATGGACACATAACCTGTTCTCAGACACTGGGAATCAAGATTCTAGTGATAAATACGGTCTATCAGATTTTCATTGCAACAAGACAATTTTAAAGTCTCATGAGTTTTGGCCTAATTTCTCAAGGTCTGTAGTTAGTTTCCTATTCTATATGTGGAACCCTACATGTGAAAAAGTGAGTTTTATTGCTTTCTTGCCTATAGGCAACAGAAGCTCAACATAATAGTGACTAAACAAGAATTCCATGAAAACTTGCATTAAACTGTAGAGAATCTATCTGGAACTATTGAAAACTGTTGAAAAATATAAAAAATATAGTTATATAATGAATATGACAGAATATCTTTGTACTCAAAATGGTGCTATTGAAAATTATATAAATTAACTATGATGTTTATTGCTATTTTATTTGAAAATTTAAGTCGATTTATTCAGTTATTCTAAAAATTTGATCAGTTTGTTCTAGGATATAGGCCTCTATATCATAGGAGCATAGATAAGACTAGTTTTTCTGGAATCTCAGAAAATACTTGACCATTTAAGCAAATCAGTATTTAGTAGTGCAGCATTTTGAAAGAATCTTTCCCCTACACTCCAAAGACAAAACAAGACATTCAGTGGTTCTACTCCAGTGGACCTTGTAGATGAGCTGACAAATTTTTTGTCCTAAAGTTTTTGCTTTTGCTCTTGTTGGAAAATATGCCTAATCTAGTCATTGAGACAACATGTCTAATTATAAAGCCCTACAGAATACAAAGCTTTGTTTATCAGATTCTCTCAGAAGATGAGATATTGAGTGATAAAGATCTTCTGTTGTCCCACCTTTGTTTAATTGTTCAGCTTTTTAATTGGAGAATTGTTCTCTGCCCCCTCTTTTTTATTTTAATAGGAAACCTCCATTTTAGAGGAATATAATATCAACTGGACTCAGAAACTGGGAGCTGGAATTAGTGGTCCAGTTAGGTAAGAGACCCATGTGCAAACTATGACAAAATTGCTCTGAAAAGGGCCATTTGAAATGCACCTTAAATTAGAAGCATCAATGGTGCCAGATTTGTGAAACAGCCTTAATTTAACAAGTAGAGGTGTTTAAACAAGTTAGGCTATTTCTCATCTATTTAGAAATATACTTAAGTGACCAAGTCACATGTTCTGTAACATGGAATCATTGAAGATGTTGATCCTGTGGAGCCACTGAGAGTCACCTGTAGCCAGCAGAGGCCTCACGTTGGCATCACCTGGCTTAGGAGCTGAGGCCTAGGAAGAGTGGATGAGATCCTGCTCTGCCTTTCCACCTGCTAGGCTTGGGGGCAAGTTTGTTCTGATGCACCTGGATATAGTCTTGATTAGAAGTACAATTCTCAAAGAACAAACCTGTTAAGTTAGTTTTCACTGTAACATAGATGATTTCTGATTGAATTTTTTCTTCAAATCTAGAGTCTGTGTGAAGAATTCTACCCAAGAACGGTTTGCACTGAAAATTCTTTTTGATCGTCCAAAAGCTAGAAATGAGGTATGATCCTTTATTGCCTTGTCTTGCCTAAATATTGAAGTGCCTAATAATTCATTTTATAAGCAGGGCAGCTTCATGCATAGATGCACGAAGAATCTTTAAAAAAATTTAAGTTCATACTTACCCCTTTTTTGCTATTCATCCTCTATAATAATAAAAGCGTAATATGCTAATTAGACCAGACGACCTTCTGGACAACTTTCTGGATGAAGCTGGGGCTGCAAGGGAAGCCCAGGTCCCAGGTGCCTGCTGGCAGCCGGAGGGAAGTCCGGGTCCTGGGTGCCAGGGGGAAGCTGGTGCCGGCAGCCAGGGGAAGGAAGGCCTACTCTTGCATGAATTTCGTGCATCGGGCCTCTAGTGTTATTATAAAAGCAGTCCTACATCTATCAGTACCAAAGGCTGTTAGTAGAGTATTGTTTCAATTAATGTGATTCTTATACATAGTTGAGTATTCAGGTTTACTTCCTCTTTTGCTTACTGGAAGGGTCTGGTGAAAAGTGTCTTGAAAGTGTGCTGCAGGAGGACTCTGAGGATGTGTTTCTAGTTTTTAAAAATAGACATTTGTTTTGAATGATCTGGACTGGTGATGACATGTTAGTAAGAGTGCAGTGAAGGACTTACTCTTTTGCTTACAGATGTATGAATAATATCTGAAAGAAAATAAATTGTTTGCTAATTCATTTGCTAATGGATAGGACAGGAGCAAGTAATCTGTTGTTGAGGTTTCATTCATAGAAAGAGCATTAAGGAGATAATCTGTGTGTGACCCCCCTCTTTTTTTTTTTTTTACATTATTCTAGGTGATAAGGTTTTTTACTGTAATAGGCTTAGCCTCTTGTGCCTAATGTTGTCAGTTTTTTGTGGGGGTGTGGGGAGAGAAAATGTTGGCCTCCCCTATGTACAGAAACATTTCCTCTCTTCTCTTTAAGGTACGCCTGCACATGATGTGTGCCACACACCCAAATATAGTTCAAATTATTGAAGTGTTTGCTAACAGTGTACAGTTTCCTCATGAGTCCAGCCCCAGGTAAGACTACACAGGGTCATCATACTATGCCTACCTCTCCATATGTAGGCCAAGGTGTAGTGGGTTTTCCTCTTTTGTGCCCTCTCTCTCTCTTCCCCTTTCACTCCTTCCCTTCCTCCCCGTCTGCCTCCCTCCCTCCCTCTTTCTCATTCTTCCCTACATTTTGTTTTGGAAAATTTCAAATGTTTGTGAAAGCAGACAGAATTATGTAATGAATCCCCAGGTACCCATCACCCAGCTTCAGCAGTGATGAGCTCATTGCCAGTCTTGTTTCATCTATACCTTACTACTCTCCTGGCCTCTCTGATTATTGTGATTACTTTCTCTTTTTTAAAAAAAGCAAGTAATGTGGAATTAAAACAGATTCTATTTCAAATTAGCAAAAGGAAACCAAATATTATTCTAGGCAATGTTTTAGAGGTTGATATGGCAAAAAGCCCTTATTGCTTAGTCTGACATTCCTTTTAAAGGGAGAAACCAACATCATTCTTTTAGCTGCCAAATGTTTGGCAAGCCCATTGAACGGTGTTCTAAGTCTCTTCCAGGAAATTAAAAATTAAAATAAGGTTTGTTTTCTGTTGGAGGGAATGAGCTATAATTCTGCCATCATAGCAATGGGATAGGCACCAAGGAGAGGCATCCATAAAGTACTTTGAGCTTATAAAGGAGAGCTGCAAGCTGTAGGCTGGGGAGGTGAGTTGTCACAGAGCTGTTACATGGGAACTAGGACTTGAAGGGGATAGGAAGAAGTTTTCCAGGTGGAGAAAGAAGATGGATTTGTAAAAACAAATGGGAAATGAATGATTATTTCTTACAACTGTGCTCTGTTGGTGAAAGCATTTGGATGGAAGCTGGAAGCATTTATATCAAAGGATGGTAACCAAAATTCAAAAAAATTTTTTTATAACATGAGAACTTTTGCTTTTATTTAGTAATTGTGTAACCCTTTCCAGCTATCTTGCTGGATATCCTCTGGGTCACATGAAAAAAACTAGTGGAGTGTGTGTGCGGGGGGGAGTAGATACACACACACACACACACACACACACACAGAATGAAAAACCAAGACAGCTCAATACCCAGCCAAATGACTTGAAATTCATGTCCTACACAACGTCATATTCTGTTTTCAACATATTTTCATTCTAGCTGCCCTAAAATGTATATACAAAATATGTCACTTAAGTGTAATGTTCTCAAAAGGATCATTATTTTCAAAACTAAATCTCTCACTCCCACTTTAGCTTCTTAGAAAGTGTTAGGTCAGGGATATTCCTTATGCACAGTGTCCATTTGGTAGTGGACACTCAAAGGGGCTTGGTAGGACTAGACTTAGGAAGTAAATGACACACTTTGTAGATGAGGTATCTCTTTAGATTAGCTACTTGATGTTTCAATTCTTTTTTTTTTTTTAACTTAACAAAATCAAATGCTTTCAAACAGGGCTCGACTCTTAATTGTAATGGAGATGATGGAAGGGGGAGAGCTATTTCACAGAATCAGCCAGCACCGGCACTTTACAGAGAAGCAAGCCAGCCAAGTAACAAAGCAGGCAAGTTAACCCCGGGTACAAATCAAACTGCCAACAATGTTGGTTAACAAGCACAATTTCATTGGGGGGGGAATAAAAGAAAGCTTGCAGAAAAGCTCTATTTGCTCTCTCATTGCCTGCTTTGTTATGTGATCAGAAAAGATGCTTTGACAGGAGAAATGTGACACCTTCTATGCTTTGGGGGGGGACTGTATTCTTAAGTGGTTGTCAATTGTTTGTCTATTATAAGATGTAAATAAACTCTGGAAGGAAGGTAATCTTAACTCTTGTAGATTGTAGATATCTTTAGACATGGCTTTCAAGCACTGTTATTGAACTTTGAGATAAAATGTTGCTGATACCACTTAAAAGATTGTATAGTGTAAAAATATGTTCTGACAATTGTATATAAGATAATTTTTGCTTATGAGTCACCTTTTTCTCTTCAGATTTTAGTAGTATTATAAGGTCTTTGTAATTCTGGGTTATTCCTGGTTACAGTCTTTCTATTTTGATGCCACTTTTAAAAATTAATCCTCACCAGAGGATATTTTTTCCATTGATTTTTAGAGAGAGTAGAAGGGAGGGGGAGAGACAGAGAAACATTGATGTGAGAGAGACATCGATTGGTTGCCTCCTGCACTGACCCCGACAGAGGGCTGGGGTCGGGGATCGAACCTGCAACTAAGGTACGTACCCTTGCCTGGAATTATTGAACCCATTACTCTTCAGTCCATGGGCCGACGCTCTAACTACTGAGCTAAACAAGCTAGGGCTTACTTGATAGCACATTTCATTGCTAGAGAAATGATTTATGTCACAGACAATACTAGGAAACCAACTGGAAATAACATCTTGAGGAGATCAAAAGCTAAACCCTCAAAGCTAATCTTCATGTCAAGCAAGCAAGGCAAAGAAAAGCAGAAAGCCTAGCACAATTGGTTCTTAATTTAAAAATCCTTCAAAATTTTCCATGAGCATTTTTTGATGCCTCCTTTCTGGTGCGGTGGAGCTGATACTTGGAATGCTAAGACATTTCCATACTGAGAGTTGAAGAAAAGGCAGAATTTGCTCTTGCTATTTAATTTTAAAAGTTATACCTTGTATTTTTCAAATACTAGGACTAAAGGGTGAGCTCTGATAATCTTCTGTAAAACAAAACCCCTTCACATCTACCTAAACAGGCCACATTTCACCAAGTGGGATGAGCACATTGGAATATCAGGTGGAAAAATCCAGTTAGCTGCTTTCCATTGTTCTTGAGGGCAGAGCTTGAAAGTTGAGCTCCCTGGAGAGTGCAGCTCCCTTCTGAGCCACATGTCAATGCGGCTGCCCTGCTGGGGGAGACCAGGCCTGCTGTCTGCGCAGTGTTCACTCTGCAGTGCTTGTCACATGGCAGATGAATGCAAGTGGAAACATTTCATTTCTCTCACTGTGTACAGGATTTAACCATCAGTTCATTCTGATAAAGAGTCATTTTACTGTTGTATTTTTTCTTTTTGCTTAACAAAATACACGTTGCAGGTAAACTAAGTTCTATTTCTTGGTACCAAAAGTTTTACTTAATTTCTGCTTTAAAATTGAAGACCAGCCATAGTCTTAATGGACTTAATTAAGGATCATTTTTTAATATCCCGAGTTCTCTAAACTAGGGGCAGTAAAGAGTTAATTTTTCTAAGGTGTGGTTGCTCATTATGTCCTTTTCCAGATAGCTCTGGCTCTACAGCACTGTCACTTGTTAAACATCGCGCACAGAGACCTCAAGCCTGAGAATCTGCTCTTCAAGGATAACTCTTTGGTGAGATGCCTTGCTTTTCTGCATTTTAGTGCTGCCATTCACAACATAGTTCCGAAGTGGGCGTGGAGGTGTGTGTGTATGTGTTTGGAGTGCTCTGAACCCAAGTGAAAAGGCTTTAGGCAGCTTATTTTTTCCCACTTATTTCCTTGCTGGAAGCCCAGAGAAATACCCCTCTCATGGATAATTTTGGATGATCCTTATATGTATTTGTAGGACTTAAGATTTTGGATATTATTTGGGGGGACTTCAGGATGGGGCCAGAATCTATGTGCTGTTTTATATTACCTTAAAACTTAACAGTTGTATTTGCTGTTAACCCTGATAAGGTGTATTTTTCTCTCCAACCCCTACCCTCTGACACCTACACCATGTCCCATCAAATAAGTTACTCTGGCTATCATAAAATGGATGTTGGTGAGAAGTTATGGGCCAATCTATAGAGCCAGGGAGCTTTTGAGTAAGATTTTGATTTTAGTGCTGACTTTATAAGTTATAAAACAAGGCTAACTGTGAGTCGGTAGAAATTGCTTACTTCTTTGTTACTAAGAACAATTCCTCAATATGAATCATTGTCTCCAGACCTGAGGATATACTACTCATATACTCAGGTCTCAATCAGAAACTTGTGAGTGCTCAAGGTAACATGCCGTGCACCTGGATTTCCCTCTAATGTTTACTGAGAACTCTGGAGCAATAACTTCCATTTATTTTATTTCAGGATGCCCCAGTGAAGTTGTGTGATTTTGGATTTGCCAAAATTGACCAAGGTGACTTGATGACACCCCAGTTCACCCCTTATTATGTAGCACCTCAGGTAAGCATGTTCTGTTTCTGCCACTGGCTGTGCCACCAAGCTGCGTGTGCACTCACATTCCTCCTCTACAGGACTAGTAGGTGTGCATTACAAATGGGAGGGGGAGTGCTCAGTTTCAGAAACCTAAAAGCTGCTTAATTTGATTTAGGCATTTTATTCTTTTGGAATCTACTTTATTGAGGTATGATTTATACATAGTACTTCTACTTGAAGTGTTGTTTGATGAGTTTTGACAAATGGATACTCCTGCAAGATGATCATCACAATCAAGTTATAAAACGTTTCCATCACTTCAAAAGCTGTCCCGTGTGCCTTTCCAGTCAGATTGCTCCCAACTTAATTCCTAGCCCCAGGCAACCACTGACATGCTTTCTGTTATTATTGGTTAGTTTTGTCTGTTGTAGAATTTCATAAAAATAGAATTTATGTATCTTTTGTGTTTTACTTTTATTCAGCATATTTTTTAAATTCATCCATGTTGCATGTATCAGCATGCTTTTACACAGGCATGAGGGATGTCCCCAGGAAAAAGTCATCTCAGATGCCTCGATGGGCAGGAAGAATAGATAAATCTCCTCCAGGGACCTGATCTTAATGTTCTTGACCTGGGCAAGCACTGATAGATTGCTGGTGATAAGAGGGTGTGGGGCGGGGGGGCGGGGTGTTGAAAGTATTGTGTTTATGTGGAGTTTTTTTGATTGCTGACTGCCAGTGTGGACCCTTTTTAGCCTTCCAGGAGTCTCTCAAGTTGTGTGTCATTGTGTGATTTTCAGTAAACTGTTCCCTTTGGTCTGACTCTGACAGGTACTAGAGGCACAGAGAAGGCATCAAAAGGAGAAATTTGGCATCATACCTACCTCACCAACACCCTACACTTACAACAAGGTAGAGGAAGAGATATTTATCTTCACCCCTCTGGGTAGCCTCTTTTCAGTGAGCTATTTGTGGCCCTCTGGGAATGTGGCTCATTCCATTCTTATCCCTTAATCTTCCTGTGCAAAAGGCTGGAAGCAGCCACACAAGCAGAAGAGTACTTGGAATTCAAGTTTTTGTATGATGAAATATAAAGTAAGGTTCTTATCGATTTAGGTTTTGCAGCAGGAGCCAAGGGCTATGGTCATCTGGAGGTTGTTTATTTGGCTAGTTGTATAATCCAGTGACCATATTTAAAAGATAGGGTTGTCTTTAAATTTACTTGCTAAAATCTCAGCATGAATGCAATGAATTTCCTGCATGATGTAATTTCCCAATATTTTTTTCTTCTCTTCCTTTTCCATTTTGTGAATCTAATGGTGCTCATGAATTAGTATGGCATTCATCAAAATTACACTGCAGATGAGTAACATGTTGAAAAAAACAGTTCATATTACTTAAAAAAAAATTTGTATTGATTTTTTACAGCGAGGAAGGGAGAGTAATAGAGAATTAGAAACATCGATCAGCTGCCTCCTGCACACCCCCTACTGGGGATGTGCCTGCAACCAAGGTACATGCCCTTGACCGGAATCGAACCTGGGACCCTTTAGTTCTCACGCCGACGCTCTATCCACTGAGCCAAACCGGTTAGGGCTCATATTACTTTTGAATGTGTATATATGTTGGTCTAAGTAAAAACTTTATATTGGGCAACTAAATGAACACTGAATGCTACATTGACAAGTCATTTTTAATAAAAATATGTAATAAGATATAATTAAATTTTTGAAAACTAAATATATCAACCTTAATTAAAGAAAGAGAGAGAAGCAGCTTGGCCCATGTGGCTCAGTTGGTTGGAGCATCATCCCATGCACTGAAGGGTTGCAGGTTCAAACCCTGGTAGGGACACATGTGGGAGGCAGAGCTGATGGATGTTTCTGTCTCCCTCTCCCTTCCTCTCTCTGTAAAGTCAATAAAAACATGTCCTTGGGTGAGGAGTAAAAAAAAAGGGGCGGGGGAGGAGCGGGCACAATGAGTCCTTTATGGCCAAAGAAATGCTTTTATTTATTTTATTTTATTTTTAAAAAATTTTAGGGAGGGAGAGAAAGGGTGAGAGAGAGAAGGGAAAAAAGAAAAAAGAAAAGGAAAGGAAAGAAAGAAAGATGGATATGAGATACATTGATCAGTTGCTTCCTGTATATGGCCTGACTGGGAATCGAACTTGCAACCTAGATATGTGCCCTGATCGGGAATCGAACCAGTGACCTTCCAGTGCACAGGACCAACTGAACCATACCGGCCAGGGCCAAAGGAATGAATGCTTTTATTTTTTTATGTATTTATTTATTTTATAAAATATGCTTTTTATTGATTTCAGAGATAGGAAGGGAGAGAGAGAGAGAGAGAGAGATAGAATCATCAATGATGAGAGATGCTGATGTGTGTCTATGTAGTGTAGGTGGCACATAAAAAATATGGAGTGAAGCTCTAGCCGGTTTGGCTCAATGGATAGAGCGTCGGCCTGAGGACTGAAGGGTCCCAGGTTTGATTCCGGTCAAGGGCACATGCCCAGGTTGTGAGCTGGATTCTCAGTGTGGGGCATGCAGGAGGTAGCCGATTAGTGATTCTCTCCCATCATTGCTATTTCTATCTCTTCCTCTCCCTTCCTCTCTGAAATCAATTAAAAAATATTTTTTAAAAAATGGAGTGAAAAGTTAGACTTCCTGAAACTTTTCCAGTCTCTGTTAAGTGATTCTTGGATAGCTCAGCCTGTGTATGTCGGCCAGCCATGGAGGCTTTATTTTGGAGCTGTGCCTCTGCTAAGAGTGACCATTTTCTCTTTGCTTTCAGAGCTGTGATTTATGGTCCTTAGGAGTGATTATCTACGTGATGTTGTGTGGATACCCTCCTTTTTACTCCAAACATCACAGTCGGACTATCCCAAAGGACATGCGGAGAAAGATCATGACAGGCAGTTTTGAGTTCCCAGAGGAAGAGTGGAGCCAGATCTCAGAGATGGCCAAAGATGTTGTGAGGAAGTGAGTTCCTGGGCCACTGGGTGGGGAGACCAAGGAAGCCCTAAGGTGCTGGAACACAGGGAATGTTGGGTAGAGAAAAGTCATTTGTTTCTTAGTCATGTTCATTCCTATTTAGCATCACAGAAATCTTACCCCTGGAGCCTGAGATGAGGGTTCTCTGTGTCCATACCTCCGTGGAAATGGAGCTTTGCTCCCTCCTGTTGCATTCCTAGAATTTATCCCTGGGTTGTGAACCCAGGTCCTTCAGTAACCAGTGTCTCTGTGAGCATTAATTCAGGGCCTTAGTGATAATCTCTACTCCCTGACCCCTGTGTGCCCTCTTGTCTGTAAGCCAATCATTTGGGATGGATGTTAGGAATGAACTGGGGTATTAAGATGATAACAATGCTTTTGGCTTTTCATTTCTTGGCTGCTGTGGGAGTATGTGATTAATGGTGTGGGGCCTGGGCCCCACCCTCCAGCCTTCTCACTGCTAGTTGATTGCTCTGACATATATGAAGATGGGAAGAGTTAGAAGAATTAGGGCTAATAAGTAGATGAGGGACAGTTGACATTCAGAGCCCTTTGGTAGCTGGAGGGCTAGGTAAGAAGTCAGACCTAAAGTTGAGGTATATATGGGAGGCTCAGCTGCCTGGGTCTTGGGCACTGTTCTAGTATTCCTATTGCTTGGTTTCACTCAGCAATTTTTCCTTTTTTGGTTTCAGTTTCTTCATCTGTAATGTGATAAAGATAAGCATTAAAGGGGCAGTATCTGGGAACTGTCTCCTGACAGTACAGTCCTTTCTCTATGGAAATTACTTCCTTTCATAAGTGAGCTTGTTCTGATGATTAGGGGTCTGTGTATCTAAAGAGGGGCTAGTTTCTAAAACATATAAGCAAAAGTTTTTTAGGAGGGTGGAGGCAGTATTTAAATCACCACCTGTCTTCCCATGCTGTCTTTTCGGCTACTTAACCAAAATATCAATATCCTTTAAGTGGTTCTTTGTCAGTTCTATAGAATATCACTAGAGCAACATGAATCCTTTCTTTAGAATCTGAAGCTGTTTGTTCAGAATGATCCAGAATAAAAGAGCAAATAGGCATGTTGTCCTGACTCTGACATTTGGAACGGGAGGATATGTAGTTGGAAGGAGGTGCTGTAAATAGCCCAAGGAGCATGCTGGGGTGAGCTAGGAATTGCATCAGCATGAATACATACTAGT
The DNA here is from genome assembly GCF_000412655.1 of Myotis brandtii. Classification (NCBI taxonomy): domain Eukaryota; kingdom Metazoa; phylum Chordata; class Mammalia; order Chiroptera; family Vespertilionidae; genus Myotis; species Myotis brandtii. Next base: position 450,693 of record NW_005368420.1, on the reverse strand, counting down.
AAGATGTAAAGAACTCTGATCAGAGCAATACACTAGGCTTAGAAGGAAATGCCATCCCCTTCTCAGAGTTTCTAGGTATTTAGCTTTAGAATGTTTCTGGATAAAAGGTTCATGTCCTGCCATATGGTAACATCGAGATTTTACCACAAGTAGCAACCTGGGTTTTCAGAACCTCCTGACCCTTCAACTAATTTTATAGCCACTATTAGCCAAAAGAGCACTCTCAGTCCATTTTGGGAATTAGAGCTCACTACCCTAAAAACATCAATATGGAGATTCAGGGTCTCAGGAACTGTGAGCAATATGTAGGATTATTTTATTAATCCTACATATGGGATTAATTACTGGGCTGAAGTATATCTGGGTTAAGTTTTTTCCTACCACTTTTACCTCACTTTGTTTGTACAGATGGAAAGGACCGCCTAGGGACACAGAGCCCTCACAGCTAGTGGTTAGGGACTAGAACCCCACCCCTGCTCTGCAGGTGGAAAGCCTAGGCTTGTAGGAGTTGGAAGAAAGTCGGAAACTAGAGCTGGTTAGTGTGAGACCCCAGAACTTCCTGGTTGTCTGGAAGCAACTGTACATGGCAGCCCTGTTGGCCTTTACTCCACAGGCTCTTGAAGGTCAAACCAGAGGAAAGACTCACCATTGAGGGAGTGTTGGACCACCCCTGGCTAAACTCGACTGAGGCCCTGGATAATGTTCTACCCTCTGCTCAAGTGATGATGGATAAGGTGTGTGTGTGTTTTTTTTAATTCTTTATTGTTTAAAGTATTACATAAGTCTCCTTTTTTCCCCATTGACCTCTCCCCAGCCGCCCCCACCCTCCATGCATAAGGGTTTGAATGATACTTATTTTGTTGGCAGATTAGGTTGAGTTGAAAAGGAATGCTGGGAACTCAACTTAGTGAGGGGTTAACGGCAAAACAATGTAGAGCATGCAGTCTTTTCCAGAGAAGTATCTCTGGTTTCCTGAAAATGAGGGCTGGAAATAAAGAGCTTCCCATAAAAAACCCAGATCAAGGCCTGGTAACCATACACTAAGGGAGCACAACACTCAAAGGAATATCCTCCCTATGATCGTCAGTGGGAAAAACAACCTAACTTCATTAATGGAAAGTCAGTGAGATGCATATGACAGGGCCAGGCTTTGAAAGTAGACAGGTCTTACATTTAAAAAATATATATATTTTTATTGATAGCAGAGAGGAAGGAAGAGGGAGGGAGGGAGAAACACCAATGATGAGAAAGAATCATCCATCAGTTGCCTCCTGTGTGCCCCCTACTGGGGATCAAACCTGCAACCTGGGCATGTGCCCTGACCTGGAATTGAATACTGACTTCCTGGTTCATAGATTGATGCTCAATCACTGAGCTACAACGGCCAGGCTAGTCTTATCTTACTAGGATGTAGCTGAGAGTCCATTGTAGAAATTTGAGAAGATGTTTGCATAGGGAAGGTGTTTAGGAATGGTTAACCAGATTTGCAGACTTGCCAACTTAGGACTTTTGTGGTAATTTAGAATCTGAGGGGCGGCTCTGAGAGCAGAGAAGTAGAGATGAATGAATTGGCTCAATACTTTTGAAGACAATTTTCTACAATTTTTGGTGACTGACTAGATATAAGGGAACATTTGGGTAGCACATCAGGTAGTACCATCAACAAATAGAGGAAAACCAAGAATGAGGCTAGTTTGAGTGAAGGGAAATCTTTTAGGTTTTAGATATTGTTTCAAGTGGTAGATGGACACTCAAATGAGATTTGTGGTCTGGAAACAGAGTGTGGCTGAGAGGCAAAGGCAGTGGCAAACAGGCCAACCTGGCCAGGGAGAATGCTACCTTCTTAAAAGGGATGAGGTTAAAGTGTGACAAAGAGGAGAACCAAGATGGCGGCGTAGGGAGTGGACCTGTGCGTGCTGCTCTCACAGCATCATTGAAACTACCAACTATGAAGCAAACAACCACCACTCAGAACCATGGGGAAGTTGGCCCAGTGGGAGATCTACAACTGGAAGAAAAGAAAGAAGTGCAGTGAGACTGAGTGGGAGCTACGGAGGCGCCAAAAACAGAGGTACGCAGTCACAGGCCAGGCGGGCTGCAACTGGATTCGAATTTTTTTTTCAATCGGAAGCGGTTACGAACCCTCGAATCCTCTGGGCTTGCTCGGGGCGGGTCTCTGAGGCCCCAGATCCCACGGGGAGAGGTGGCCACGGCCTTGCAGCGGTTGGAAAGCGAGGGAAGCTCTGACGCACCGATGCTCGCCGGCACTGAGGGACTAGAAGTCCTGGTGTCCCGGGGAGGCGAGGGGCAGGGAGACGCCGCCATTGCTATTTCCTCCTCGCTGGCTACTCCCTGAGACCCCGCCCTACTCAATTTACATCCCCATCCAAGCTGTGCCGGTGGCACAAGAAGAAATGCCTGTGCTTTTACAAACTCTCAGATCCACTGAGCTGGTTC
>NW_005368420.1:442763-446986 GCF_000412655.1 Myotis brandtii | reverse complement strand
GGGGGAATGGCAAGGGGGGGAAAAAAAGGAGACATATGTAATACTCTTTTTAATACTTTAAGAAATAAAAATTATTAAAAAAAAAAAAGTGTGACAAAGAATGAGTGAACAGGAAAAGAGAATGCTAAGACCTCCCTGAGTTTATGGGAGAGAAAGGAGAGCTGGAAGGAACAGAATTCTCTGCCATCTCAGATTTGTGTACGGTTACCTTACTGGTTAGTAAATATGCTCAGTAGTGCAAAAATGGTTTGGTCAGTCTAAATCCAAAGGGATTATTTGTATCCTCTGTTTGTCAGTACATGAGTTTTCAATGTAGCTTTCTTCAAAATCTTGGACATGAAGAAATAATTGCCTTCTGTAGTTATTTTAAAATTAGTGCATATTGAAGCCAAGTATGGATTTGGAGAATCTTGTTAATGAGAAAAAGTGGCTCTTAGGGCTGTAAGATGGAACTTCAACGTGACAGTGTATTCCTGTTGTTAAAGAATGATGTGGTCATGATGTGGGTAGGTCAACTTTGGAAAAATGGCCACATATGCAGATGTTGAATAGTGTCCATCTAAGCCCTGGCTAGGAGATGGAGCCTGAACTTGTGCCCTTGAATTATTCCCATCTTTCTGGTTGGGCCATCACTGATGAATAGATAGATATGAGGGTCCAGAGGGGGGTAGCCAGGGCAACTGTTTATAGTTCCTGTAAACTCTTCCTGATCTAAAAGCATGCTTAACAAGGAACTGCTTTTTGGGTTTTTTTTGGAACTGCTTTTTTAAAATGGTCAGAATTTATTGTTGAAATTCAAACAGAGCAGAGATATATAAAATAAAAAGCAAAAGTTCCCTTTTATTTCCTTGCCTTAATCTCACCCCTCAGAAGTGAGCTAATCTATGGTGTGATGTATCCTTCCTGATGTTTTTCTGGGGAGACCCTCACACACTCAAGAATTTGTCCTTTTTAAAAAAATACCAAAAAAATGGGATCATCTAGTTCTTACAAAGCTTTCTGCTGAGTATTTGCCTTCCCTCATTGGTTTGCCCGTAGTGAGAGCAAGCATTGGTCATAAAGACACAGATTTCAAGAGTTCTACACTTTGTGACAGTTATTTCTCATTATAAATTAATTGACTGGTATATAGACCAGTGCTTGAGTGTTTACCACACGCAGTGTGAAACAGTTGGGGTTCTGAGCCATCAGGGCCTCTCTGCACTTTGGAGGCAATCTGGGAGGCTTCTCGGGCAGTAGCTTGCCAGCCTTTTCTCTGATGTACACGTTTGCCTCTCTTTATACTTGCCCTTGCCAATGACTGTGAGCATGAGCCTTGTTAATATTTCTTCTGGGCCCTACCGGCCCATGGGGAAGAATCTCTGCTTTATCAAAATCTATATACGGCCAGCATAATAGTGAAATTGCCTTCTTAGTTCCTTGAGCTCCTTCCCATGCTCTTAGAAAAGTTTTCTAGGTACTCAGAAATGAATATGAAAAATTGACGACAGTGTTTGTATTCAGGCGGTGGTTGCAGGAATCCAGCAGGCTCATGCGGAACAGTTGGCCAACATGCGAATCCAGGATCTGAAAGTCAGCCTCAAACCCTTGCACTCTGTGAACAACCCCATTCTGAGGAAGAGGAAATTACTTGGGTAACTGAGCTTATTTCATTTATTCTCGTTCATGGTTGGGTGGCCCATTTTCTGCCTTTTTAAAAATATATATTTTTTTATTGATTTCAGAGAGGAAGGGAGAGGGAGAGAGAGAGAGAAACATCAATGATGAGAGAGAATCATTGATAGCCGCCTCCTGCATGCCCCCCACTGGAGATTGAGCCCACATCCCGGGCATGTGCCCTGACCAGGAATCAAACTGTGACCTCCTGGTTCATAGGTTGATGCTCAACCAGTGAGCTGCCTCTTAAGAGGGTGGGAAGAATAAGCTGTTTAAATAGCATCAAAAGTTGGAGATGCTCTATTGTTAATTTTCTGAAAAATCGGTTGCTTTATGTTTAGAGTTAACATCTGTTGAGTGTTAGGTTTTTGGGTCTTACCTTGTTATTATCTCTCCCCCAAACTTTTAAAGCACCAGGCCAAAGGATGGTGTGTATATCCACGATCGTGAGAATGGAACCGAGGATTCAAATGTTGCCTTGGAAAAGCTCCGTGATGTGATTGCTCAATGTATTCTCCCCCAGGCTGGTAAAGGTCACACCATTTACAAATGCTGTGTGTGTGTGTGTGTGTGTGTGTGTGTGTGTGTGTGCACATATGCATGCATGCACATGACAAAAGGAGTGGTTTAATTTGAGGTTGTCTGTTTCATCTTTGTGTATAAGAAAGTAAGTACATTATATAAATCAGTCTTTACCCATTCAAAAGAGTGGATGATGTGTTAGGGTAAATTCTACCCTTCCTTTGTTTTTTTGTGACATTTGTAATTTAGGTTTAATTGCCAGTGCCAGGTGCAGCATGTAATTTTATATTTTCTCGGTTTATTAATGAGGGCATGTGATGGAGAATGGAGAATGTGGACAGGGTCAAGTTCAGTTTGAAAAGGTCAGGAGACGTCATTTCCAGAGCCGTTAGAGTTCAAGGCTTTATTAACTTGTGAATATAAAGAGAATACGCCCCCAGGTCAGAAGTGGACTCTGCTGCTACTCATGTGATGGGCAGAGTGTGACTTATATGTGGATTCTTTTGAGTGAGAGTTTGCTTTCAATATGTTATTTCCCCACTCAGTGGGGTGTTATGGGCTTTTCTCAGCAGATGAAAGAGATCCTTCAAGTAGTAGGCAAGAAAACTGGTGGGTTGACCTGTCTTCCTACTTCTTGCATTTTAAGGGAACTCATATTTAATGTACCTCCAATAGCCTTCCAAAATAAGAAATGAGCTTAGGAGAAAGAAGGTAGCCCGCTCAGCCTTGTTCTTCCTCTATCTCTTGGTCCATTAGCTTAACCAGAGACCAAAGCTGTTTTTGCTCAGCAATAGTCTGACACTGCCTATTCCCATCCCCCAGTGCGAAGACTCTGGGGCCATCAGAGGATTTGTGTGAGGCTGTCCCAGTAGACGAGTTCAAAGACCAGAAGTGGTTTATATATCATGTAGACATTAGCAGGAACAGCAGTGGCTGGTGAAGTTTGTACCTTTAGTCATCACTTTTCAACAAGTTGAACATCATGTCCTTCCATCTCTGACACTAAATGCTGCAGGGAAATGCAACTTCTTCATCTTTATCAATAGGCGAGAATGAAGATGAAAAGCTGAATGAAGTAATGCAAGAGGCTTGGAAGTATAACCGGGAATGCAAACTCCTGAGAGATACTCTGCAAAGCTTCAGCTGGAATGGTAGGAGCCTTAATTACTTCTTTCCCCAGGAATACAATAAAGTGATTGTTTAGAACGTGTAGGAATCTTTGCAGGCCTACCTGGAGCTATTTTTTTATTGTTGTTAATTCTCACCGGAAGATCTTTTTCCATTGATTTTTAGAGAGATTGGGAGTGAAGGGGAGAGACAGAAACATCGATGTAAGAGAGACACATAGATTGGTTGCCTCCCTCACACTTGAGCCTGCAACCAAGATACATGCCCTTGACTGGAATCAAACCTGGGACCCTTCAATTTGGGGGCCAACACTCTATCCACTGAGCCAAATCAGCTTGCTAGAGCCTGGCTTGGTTCTTGGACAAGAGAAATCCAGAGTGATAGCCTGGAAGAAATTAGCTTCCCTGGTATGTTTTTTTAAAAAAGATTTTGAAATATCAATACAGAAAAGTGATCACATTTGAAGTGTGTACTGTTGATGAATTTTTACAAAGTGAACATTCCCTATAACTAGCCCCTAGAACATGTAGTGGAACATGGACTCTCTTCTAGTCACTACCTCCCACCCCCAAGGGTTATCACAATCCTGATTGCTAGCACTATTGACTTGTATTTTATATAAATGGAATCAGACATGTCTGTGTTCTTTTGTGTCTGGCTTCTTTTAGTTAACATTATATTTGTGAGATTCAGCCTTGTGTGTAGCAGCGGATCATTCTCATTCTCTCTCTCTCTCTATATATATATATCTACACTAATAAAAGAGAAACATGGTAATTGGCGTACGACCGCTACCCTTTTCATTGGCTAATCAGTGAGTATATGCAAATTAACTGTCAGCCAAGATGGCGGCCGGCAGCCAGGCACTGAAGCGAGCAGGGAGGCTTGCTTGCTGCAGATTCCAACGTTCCCCGCCT
>NW_005368420.1:425833-442310 GCF_000412655.1 Myotis brandtii | reverse complement strand
CCACGGGCCCTGCTCTGTGTGTGATGGGGTAGAGCCATAACCTCCCCATTGGCCCTGCCCCGAGTGTGACAGTGGTGGCGCCCCAACCCCCCTGATGGGCCCTGCTCTGTGCGTGACAGGGGGCAGCGCCCAACCCCCTGATTGGCCCTGCTCTGTGCGTGACAGGGGGCAGCGCCCAACCCCCTGATTGGCCCTGCTCTGTGCGTGACAGGGGGCAGCGCCCAACCCCCTGATTGGCCCTGCTCTGTGCGTGACAGGGGGCAGCGCCCAACCCCCTGATTGGCCCTGCTCTGTGCGTGACAGGGGGCAGCGCCCAACCCCCTGATTGGCCCTGCTCTGTGCGTGACAGGGGGTGGCGCCGCAACCTCCCCATCGACCCTGCCTTGAGTGTGACAGGGGGCGGTGCCCCAACCCCCCAATCGGCCCTACCCTGAGCGTGACTGAGGGTGGCATTGCAACCTCCCGATCCGCCCTGCTCTGTGCATGACGGGGCGGCGCCCCAACTCCCCAATCGGCCCTGCTCTGAGCCTGACCAGGGGCTGCACTTAGGGATTGGGCCTGCCCTCTGCCACCCGGGAGCAGGCCTAAGCCAGCAGGTCGTTATCTCCCGAGGGGTCCCAGACTGCGAGAGGGCACAGGCCGGGCTGGGGGATCCCCCTCCCCCCGCCCCCCGAGTGCACAAATTTTTGTGCACCGGGCCTCTAGTATATATATATTCTCAATATATATTTCTCTCTCTCTCGCTCTGTCTCTCTCTTTCTCTCTTTCTACACACACACACACGGATGGGCAAAAGTAGGTTTACAGTTGTTAGTATGCAAAAGTTTATTCTTTTATTATTTATTGATTATATTATGTATTTGCATTATTATTTCTTGTTTTTTTGTATCCTTACTTCTGATAGTGGTGGCTGGTAATTTAACCTACTTTTGCCCACCCTTTGTGTGTGTGTGTGTGTGTGTGTGTGTGTGTAGATAGATAGTCTACTGTTGGACATTTGAGTTATTTCCAGGTTTTGGTAATTAAGAAAAGGGCTGCTATGAATGCTCTTGTGTATTATCTTTTGAAGAATGTTTTGCTGAACTAATTTCTCTTACCTCTTATATATCTAGGATTGGATTGCTGGTTCATGGAGGTATTCATCTGTTTGGCTTTAGTGGGTACTGCTAAGAGTTTTCCAAAGTGGTTATTCTGGTTGATACTTCCACTAGTAGTGTTTGAGGGTTAACTTACCCTGCTTCCACATCAACTCTCGTCTATCTTTCTATTTATTTTAGTCATTCTGGATAGATTATAGTGATATTACAATGTCATTTTACTTTGCCTTTCCCTAATGAACTTTAGCACTTTAAAGATGTTTAGTGGCCATTTAGATTTCCTCTTTTGTGAAGTACCTATTCTTTTGCTAGTTTTTCTGTTGAGTTATATCTTTCTTATAGATGTATGAGTTCTTTATATATTCTTGATACGAGTCCTTTGTCAAACATATATATTACAAAGATCTTTCTCTTCATAGTTTCCTTGTTTGCTGTTGTACTGAACATTGGATTTTTACTGCAAGGTTAATGGAACTGCTTAATTGCTACTTGCAAAATGGGGGGTCTGAACTGCTTTTGATCGGTGTTGGGGACGGTTCCTCCATTGTGAAGGTGAATTGGACACTGGTAAGGTGTACCTTACTGTGTTCCTGTCAAGAACCTATCTCCTCCCAAACAGTTTGGAGATTGATCTTTTTCTTTCTTGGCTTTCAGGTCGTGGATTCACAGATAAAGTAGATCGACTAAAACTGGCAGAAATTGTGAAGCAAGTGATAGAGGAACAAACCACGTCCCATGAATCCCAATAATGACAGCTTCAGACTTTGTTTTTTTATAATCTGAAAAACTATTCTTTAATGTATAAAGTAATTTTTATGTAAATTAATAAATCATTTCATTTTCACATTGCTTAAAGATGCTGTATAGATTTAGATAATGGTATTTACTAATAGTATAGTTCATTTGTTTGTTTTTAAGAAAAGCTTAGCTCCTAGAAATATACATTATTTTAGGACTCCTTAGTCATGTTTGTAAGATGACAGATATTATATCAAGCAAGATTGTTTTATTTGTAATAAAGTATATAAAAACCACTTGTCAGCGGTAGACAAAGGACCAACTATACTGATCTTTCTGCTTAGTAAACAGTTAAATCAAATACTGTGGAATTTGGTTTTAATTGCCCTGTGTATTTACTCTCTGCACTATTGGTAGATTAGCCTTGATGCCAAGAAATGTTTGTGGATCCATGTTGCAGACTGTCTGCTGAAATTCACAAGATGTTGGCTCCCATGATGGGAGAGGCAGGGAGCTGAGCCTTCATTTTTGTTGTCCCTAATTCCTAAGAGAAAAGTGGTAACACTTTTTTTTTTATTGGCCATATTTGTTAAAAGGAATTGGTGTGATTCTTAAATCTAATGGATTATCTTTTGAGTTTATTCTTTTTATGTTTAATCAAAATTTCAGTTTCCCTTCCCCTGAGACCCTACTTTTCCTCTCTCCTTCCTGGCAGCCCTCACCAGCTCCATTGCTTCCTATGTCCTTTCCCTGTTCTTCTGGCCCACTTAGGGGGTGGTTTTTCCGAGAAAGTAACATTTTATGAAAAGTGGACTTTTGGATTAGCATCTAATAGGGTCCAGGTTGTTTTTCCTCTTAAAGTTGCCCTTTTTTTCTGTAATGTTTCTGCCTAGGTTTCATGTCGGCATCCTCTGGGCTGCATTTATTTTGTTCTGCCACCTTCATTATCGGGAAGCATGCTTCTGGCCAAGTTCAGCTGTTTGAATGGAAATCAAGGCTGGATGCTTTTCTGTTTTTTTTGTGTGTGTGTGTTTTTAAAAATATATTTTATTGATTTTTTACAGAGAGGAAGGGAGAGCGATAGAGAGTTAGAAACATTGATGAGCGAGAAACATTGACCAGCCGCCTCCTGCACAACCCCTACTGAGGATGTGCCCACAGCCAAGGTACATGGCCTTGACCGGAATCGAACCTGGGACCCTTCAGTCCGCAGGCCGACGCTCTATCCACTGAGCCAAACTGGTTAGGGCTATTTTTTGTTGTACAAATGGACTTCCATAACAAATCATGTTTAAAAAAATTTTTTTTAGAAGTTAGGCTGTGTTCCTAAGAAGAGCTAATAGACAAACTCCAATTCTCAGAGCAGAGGGAAAGGATCGGTAGGCTCAGATATTTAGTTTTATTCTGTCACATTCTCTTCAATCAAAATCTACCCCACAGAGCTAACTCATTTTGCTGAGAATGTCATCTAGGTGACATTTGGTTAGTATGGCCTATATATGTATGTAACTGTGCAAATATATTATAATAATACAAAGTATCTTTTAAGAATTACCTTTTTACATTGGTTCCCTTTTATTTTGGAGAATTTATAGTTCAGGTATTTTTTTTAGGTAAGACTCACTAATATTAGGTGAATGGATACCCTGTAAGGAGTATTCAGTACTTTTAAACATGGCAAAATTTAAGAATTAGGCAGCAGGGAAATGTTTTATTTGCTGACCATAAAACTTAGCTAAAAGTTGAATTAAGGGTTGAATTATATTCTATTTTTCAGTGAAATGCAGTCTTACAAATCACTTCTTGTAATCAGGAAAAACTGCACTTGTTTCTTGAACAACTACCTGTTGTTTTTCTTATCTTAGGGCACAGGTTCAGTATTCACTAGGGATACTTTGTTACTCTTCTTTTTCTTCAGAATAACTTTCTAGCATGCCCAGTCTACCATGAACTTCTCAAATTTGTTGTTTATGTGTCTTCTAATGGCTCAGGATGATTTTTTTCCCCTTCAGGGTGTGGTGAATTTTGGGCATGATCTAAAAGGGTATCCCAAATGATGCGTTCTGTTTACTTTGAGCAGCAGTTGCCCATGTATCAGTTGTTTCAGGGTGAATTAATCTGGCCCCCAAATGTGCACTGTCTCCAGACATGTCCAGATGGGCCCCAAGCTGGAAGTTTGTGAATACCCTGTGGATGCGAAGGCTGTCGTAACTCAACAGTGGGTCCTACCCTGGACAGAGCTCCACTGTTTGGTGTTCAAAGTTTTCTCTGTGGAGAGAGTTTGTAGGCCAGTAGCAAATACTGCCGTAACATACCAGTCACTTTCACTGATAAAGCAAAATTTGTAACTGAAAGTGAGACAAAAATTGTCCTTGTCTCTTCTGGCTTATCTCTCTGATGCCCCTAAACCTACAGAAAGTTCATATTGTCAGAACAGTTTTTGTAGGCAGAAGGTTAGAGTCTCTAGTTTTGCCACATGATTTGCTAACCTCTGCTTACTAAAACCATTACTTATCACTCAAATACCTCTAGACATTACCATAGTTATAACTCTGCTTGATGTAAAACAACTTGTATATCTGCCTGGCTAACATATTGTATAAGCATAGGAGAATATCTGCCAGAAATTTATTGTTTGAAACATAGGAGGAACTTCCTCTTAAACAGTTTCGTTATTGTATTTATTTGAGAAAGAACAAGTTGAAGAAATTATTAGTTAAAGAAGAAGTCAAATGATTTAAATCAGACCTTGTGTATGAATGCTTACGTGTGTGTTATTTATTGAAGAAAATGTGTTTCAATTTGGGAACTGGAAAATTGGATATTTAATTTTAATTATATTTTTATTTATTTAAAAAGTAGAGGTTTTCTTTCATTATTGATTTAATTCTTTCATCCCATAAAATGACTTAACCTAATTTGCCCTGCCTGTTTTGGTTAAGACACAGGGAAGCACCTTAAATCTGATAATTTCTAAATTACATAATTTTAAGAGGCTTTCTTTCCACTTATATTAACTACAAAGAAAAAAGAAATCCAGCTAGAAATCATTTCACCTTTTTGCTGTAAAATTTTAAAATAGGTATTTTATCATCTATATGAGGACTTAAATATTAATTGGGGATAGTTGATGAGTTGATCTGCTCATGCTCATATTTGAGATCTTGTGGTATCATATCATTCTGAGATAGGGTAGTTTCCCATTTTTTTTGTGTGTTAAACTTGTACTCAACCCTAATTTTATATTGTAAATATTTGACTTAATATAAATTATTTTTATGCAAAGTAAAGGATCTAGAGTTTTATTTAACTTCATCTTAGTATGCACAGGAAAATAACTAGACAAGGGTTGTGGATAGGGCTTTTCCCTGCCTTTTTACCTTTTAAATTTGTACGGTTGAATACACCAGGATATTAAGATAAAACCTGTGGACTTGTACAGAGATTAGAGTTTAATTTTAGTTACAAAAGTGAAGAAATCTTTTCAAAGGTCTTATAGAGTTCACTTTTATTTTCTTGATGAAATGGTATCTAGGTAGTTGGTTAATAATCAGCTTGTTTTTATGTTGGGACAGTTGAGAAGAAATGAACTTTGATCCTAGTCACTTAAACTACCTCCATGGTGAAACTGAACTCATTTCATTTAATACTTAATATGTCTCTATGTTAGGAAAACTTCTTAGAAGATAAAAATTATGTTTATATTTAGATATAAAATGTCTAACTTCATCTTTCATGAACAAAGGCTAATGAGGGAGAATTTGTGAATCTGCATGTGATTTTTTTTAATTAAAGGCAAAAAAATGATACTGACAATGAAGGGCTGGACTGAGAAAGAGTACCCTGTATTACAACAGAAATGAGGAAAAGAGGTAGTGGGCAACAGAGAACTTTGTCCTGCTCATAGATCCCCCAAGAATCCCTGTCCCCTTCCCCCCAACCTCCTGCCAGAATGTTGGGTTTCAAAGAATGAGCAGATTAACGGATATCAGGGAGTTCTGTGGCCTGGACTGAGGATAAGGATAATTTGTCAGAGTTAAAGTACTGGCTGAATCATTACAGACTTTCTACTTGGTATATGTCTCTGTGAGGATAAAGAGAACTTAGACAAGGAGCATTAAAGCTGTTGCTGTTTGAACGAAGTCATACAGTAAGGCAACAACCGAAGATCAAGAGGGAAGCAAGAGTATAAAGACAGCCTCAAATTTGTAAGACCAAGTTGGGAAGCAGTCACCCATAAGGGAGCCAGATTAGATCTCAGTCTCCAAGGTTCAGCATGCCAAGGAAAACTGCTGCTGATGGACACAGGCCCTGCATCATCAACTGATTCACTAAGGCCATGTCAGTGGCCACCTCTATGAGAGATTCTGCCTCTATACGGCCTTCTCTATGGAAAAACCAAGTGGCCTTAAAAAAGGGTAAGATCAAGTTTCAGACTTGGGCTCAGCAGAAGAGGGACTTAAGGCTGGGGCCAGTGCCAGGATCTTCATGTATCCGTTTGGGAATTGTGATACTATTGGTGGTTTTCCTGCCAAGTATGTACTGTGACCTGGGGTCAGTATATTATACTTTCTATGAAATAATTATTCCCAAGGGGCTGATACTTCAGGAAAGGGATGGCCAAGAGAAAAATACATCCTACATGATATTTATGCAGGGTCAGAAACAGGTGATTCACCTGAAAGTGAAGACAGACTATTTTATCAAGAACTTTCCAGTCTTCAGCTACCACAATGGCACCCTGGGACAAGAAATGCCTTTCATCTCACATGACTGTCACTATGAAGGCTACATAGAAGGACTCCCGGGTTCTTTTGTTTCTGTCAACACCTGTTCAGGCCTCAGGGGCATCCTGATTAAGGAGGGGAAATCCTATGGCATTGAGCCCATGGACTCTTCAAAACGGTTTGAACATGTGTTGTACACCATGGCCCATCAAGCTCCAGTCTCCTGCAGTGTCACTTCCAAAGACAGCACAGTGGTGTCCACCAGCCGACAACAAGGGAGCAGGAAGCCTGGCGGTCTACAGGAGCTGTCCTACTTGTGGTCACTCACCAAGTATGTGGAGATGTTTGTTGTGGTCAACAACCAGCGGTTCCAAATGTGGGGCAGTAACGTCAATGAGACGGTCCAGAGAGTGATGCACATCATTGCCCTGGCCAACAGCTTCACTAGGGGAATAAACACAGAGGTGGTGCTGGCTGGAATGGAGATTTGGACCGAGGGGGACCTCATAGAGGTCCCAGTGGACCTGCAAGTTACACTCGGGAATTTCAACAGCTGGAGACAAGAGAAGCTCCTCCATCGTGTGAAGCATGATGTTGCCCACATGATTGTCGGACAGCATCCTGCACAGGGTATGGGACAGGCATTTCTCAATGGTGCCTGTTCAAGTGGTTTTGCAGCAGCTGTTGAATCCTTCCATCATGAAGATGTCCTGCTGTTTGCAGCGCTCATGGTCCATGAGCTTGGGCACAACTTGGGTATTCGGCACGACCACTCAGCCTGCATTTGTAGAGACAAACCCCTCTGCCTCATGCAGGACAATATCACTAAAGAAAGTGGCTTCAGCAACTGTAGCTCTGACGACTTCTACCAGTTCCTCCAGGAACACAGAGGGGCCTGCCTATTTAACAACCCTCAGCGGCACAAAGGCCGCTTGCGGAGGGGTTCCTACTGTGGAAATGGTGTGGTGGAGGGTGAGGAGCAGTGTGACTGTGGTTCTGCCTGTTACACTGACCCGTGCTGTGACCAAACATGTAGGCTGAAGGGGAGTGCAGAATGTAGTGATGGACTCTGCTGTTTTGGTTGCCGATTGAAGAATAAGGGATTCATGTGCCGTTCTGCTTTGGGAGAGTGTGACCTCCCAGAGTATTGTGATGGTACCTCTGCAGAGTGCCCCACAGACACCTATAAGCAAGATGGGACGTCGTGCGGTAGACTGCACTACGGGTCTGTGTGTCTGTGTAGGAACCCTGATAATCAGTGCATGGCTATGTATGGGGACACTGCACGGTCAGCCCCAGAAAATTTCTACATTTCAATGAACAGCAAAGGGGACCGGTTTGGAAACTGTGGCCATCCCACCTCAGCAATGTCAAGATATGTTAAGTGTTTTGATGATAATGTATTTTGTGGGAAAATTATATGTACAAATATTAGACGGGTCCCATCCATCAAACCCCATCACACACTGATCCAGATTCCTTATGAAGGTGACTTCTGCTGGAGCTTGGATGTCTATAACATTACTGATGTCCCTGATGAGGGAGATGTGCACTCTGGCACTGCTTGTGCCCCAAACAAAGTCTGCATGAATTACTCCTGCACTGACCGTGCTGTGCTCAACTATGACTGCAGACCAGCAGAAATGTGCAATGGGAGAGGAGTCTGTAACAATGTAAGGCACTGCCACTGTGAGGCTGGCTATGCACCCCCCGACTGCAGAACTCCAGGAAATGGGGGGAGTGTGGACAGTGGTTACCCTGCTAAACCAACTGATGAAAATCTAAGTGCAGGTGAAGGTGGCAGTCCTGCTAAACTTAAGACTGAATTTCAAAATCTTGGTTTTATAGTTTTCATACTCCCTGCATTTCTTTTACTATTATTGATATTATTAATATGTTGCATTAGTCTTAATGCTGGAATTGAGTCAGTAGATACCCCAGGGGCCTCCACAACATTGAGTTCAGAGCGTACCATTACTGAATCAGAGGAGGAAATCAGAGAGGAGGACCTCCCACCAGAAGAAGCCTCCCCACCAGTGGAGCCCCCGCCACCGGAGGCGCCACCACCCCCGGAGGCGCCACCGCCACCGGAGGTGCCACCACCACCGGAGGCGCCACCCCCACCACCGGAGGCGCCTCCCCCACCGGAGGCGCCTCCCCCACCTGAGGCGCCTCCCCCACCAGAGAAGCCCCCTCCACCAGAGTCATAAGTGATGGTAGCAATTGAAGCACAGAAATAACCAAAGGGAGAAGAGTAGTTGAGGAAGAAGCCAAAGAATATCAAATACCTCAAGTACTGAGTAGGAATGGAAGGCTTAGAAAGGCAAAGAGAAAAGTGAGAATTGATGGCTCTAGTAGTGCTGATGGGACTGTATAATCTACAGAAATACTATGTAGGAAGAGAACTCCTGCTTTCAATATTTACTTAGTAATTTGATTATATATTCATATATGAAATCGTACATGAAATATTCTGTATTTTTGCTTTTCCCCATTTCATGAAACTAAGTTTTTCTCATGGATCATTGCTAGTTGTTTCATTTAGGCCACTTTTTGACCTGAAATTTTTTTCACGGCGTACCATCTTCCATCTACATTGTTTGACATAATGTATTATCTGTACCTATATTACTATAGGTACAGATAATACCATCTTCCATCTACATTGTTTGACATAATGTATTATCTGTACCTATATTACTGGATTATTCAAACCAGTGACAACAATGCATTATTTTAGGAACATTATCTATTGAGTACTTTGATTTGCCCTAACCGTTTCTATTCCTGAAAGAGATAATTTAAAATAAAGAAATAAGTAAATAAATACAAGGTTATTTGCAGATTAAGCATCATTTCAGACTCCATGCAGCCTAGTACTTGGGGTTTCTTTAATTTGGGCTTTCTGGAAGGGGTTATATCTGATCCAGGGTGGTCTGATCACCCTGGGTCTGGGATAATTGAGGTAAGTGCTGAGATCATATTTGAGGTATTTGTTTTTTCCTTAAATTCTATATTGAAGTTGATATTTTGTCTATTAACAACTCATAGGAATGTTTCCGTGTGGTAGTTATTTTCGTGTGGTAGTTATTTGCTAAGACAGCACAAAGTATATGCAATAATATTACCCATCATGGGCAAGACACTATGCTAGATAGACACTTTGCATTTGTTGTCTTAATAAATCCTCTCATTCACCCTATGAGGCCTTCATCTTGTACACAAGGAAACAGAGACCAAAGAGCTAGTACGGGGTGGGGCCTGCATCCCACCCCAGGTATGACTGAAAGTACGTTCTTCACTGTCTCATGAGCTTTTGCTTCAGTAAAGAAAAAAAGAAAGTGACCAGGGAGACATTTGATATGTTTTTGCTTGCCCAGAACATGGCTTCTTATTTGGTGACACTAATGAAACAAAAGCCACACTGTGTAGTCATTATCAATGAAAGTGTCCTTTCCCTATTACATTCTGACATCATGGCACAGCAGATTTGTATCTTGTTCAGCTCTGAGGGCCCCGCTCATTGTAAGTGCTCAGTAAATGTTGACTAAGTGAAGGATTTAACCAGAGCCAACCATAGGATAGGAAAGTAACCACTTTGGATGCCACTTGCTAGGTCTAGACATGACACAGCCAAAACCTTGCTCAGGTGCAGTGTTGCTACAGGTTGAGTTTCAGAGAAGTTCCTTAGCATCAGCCCCTGATGATCCATATGCTGAGTCCCTCTTCTAACTGCCCACCCTATGTGAGCAGATAAGAGCAAACAAAAGAATAAAACCTGGTTTCTGCTTTTAAGAAGCTTATGTTAGTTATTTTGGTGTAACAATCCTAAACTTCAGAGCAAAATCCAAAATCAAGCCTTCAGTTATATAAGTTTTCAAGTCACAAGATCTGCTGGTAACCAAATCTCAGAATGTTGTATGCCAGAGATCAAGATTCATGGGGAAAACACGCTATTGGTCGTCACCCAAGAGCTCCAAGAACAAGGATAAAACGGGGTAACTGAGTGCCTCCAAATATAAACTTGTCATTAGAGACTTGGAAAAGGTGTGGAGGATTTCTGCTGAGAAGCACTTCAGTGAACAGAAGGGGTAGCCTTCCTGACTATGCACATGCTGATGGTGAGTATACTAAAAGATAATAAACATCACGTATTTTCAAAACTTAACAAATATAAGGGAATCATGATTTAGGTACAGGGTAATCATTCTTATCTAATTTAATGGCATGTGTTAAGGACCAAAAGTCAGGTAGATATTTGGGATTTCATCAGTAAGACCTATTTAGGATTTCACAATATTTGACAAAAATTTAGCAAATATAGAAATTGTATAGACTATTTTTAATTTTTCATTGCGGTTCTTATGACTAACCCTCAGGTGTACAAGACCAGTCTAAAAGCAGGAAACAGCTCTTTGAATGAAGTCCTTTGAAAAAGTGACAAAATTGGACATATTTATATATTGCAAGGTGAATCTTAAAATGTGTGAAATCCCCAAACTCCAGGGATTGACAGTTGAAGCTCTTTAGGATAGACTATACCAGGGAAGTGACTATTTTTTGTTATTGTTAATCCTCACCCGAGTATATTTTTCCATTGATCTTTTTAAAAAAATATATATTTTATTGATTTTTTTACAGAGAGGACGGGAGAGGGATAGAGAAACATCCATCAGCTGCGTCCTGCACACCTTCTACTGGAAATGTGCCTGCAACCAAGGTACATGCCCTTGACCAAAATTGAACCTGGGACCTTTCAGTCCGTAGGCCGATGCTCTATCCACTGAGCCAAACCAGTTAGGGCTCCATTGATCTTTTAGAGAGAGCGGAAGAAAGAGGGAAAGAAGAGAGAAACATTGATGTGAGAGAAACACATTGATTGGTTGCCTCCTGCACATTCCCCGACCAGGGCCTGGCCCCGACCAGGGCATGAGCCTGCAACCAAGATATGTGCCCTCGACTGGAAACAAACCTGGGACCCTTTGGTCTGTAGGTCAATGCTCTATCCACTGAGCCAAAACAGCTAGGGCGAGAAGTAACCAATTTTTAAGTGGGCAGGAGAGAAGGTAGGATAATTGGGTCTGGAAGTGCCAGGTCCGCAGTTCAGTGTTCTGTATTATGTGTAACTGCTTCTATGCAGTGTGGACTCTTTCACCTGATTCCTCTCCCCATTATGTCTGGGTGATTCTGAGGGATGCTAGCTTACAGGTTCCAATAATCTGTGTTGCTAGTCTCTCAAGTCCCAGCCAGTTGCTGCCCCAGGAGACTCTGACAGTGACTGCTTGCTGTCCTTAATCTGCCTTCCGTGGGTGGCTACTGTCCTCTCTGTGCTTGCTCAGGCCATGAAAACCCAGACCCTTCCCTTATTCTCCAAAGTATAGCTAAGTCCAGGCTCTAGATTTTTATCCAGATTTGTGGAAACAAAGGAAAATTACAAAGTTTAAAAGAACAAATTTGATGTTGCCAATATTGTTCCTGAAGTCCAGAAGTCATGGCCCTCCCTGGGAGACTTGTACAGGTCCCTTTTCTTTGGATGTCCCCACCTGACATCTTTTCTTGTCCCTGTAGGACATGCTTTTAGTATTGTTCTTATAACTTGCAATCAAACTCTACTCTCTTCTCTAGGGCTCAATGGAAGGAAAAATAAAATACGTTAAACAGGGATGACATTATCAATGTCAGAGGGACGCTAAAGTTTTACATTACAAAGTTGCAAAACTTTTTGAAAACATACATAATTTTTTTTAAACTTCTGGTGTTTATGAACTTAATATCAAAGATAGAATTTTGGTGCTTCCATTGGGCAAATATGTTCACTGACATGTTTTTTCAAAAGCAAAAGCAGACTTCTACCAAGAATGTTTGCAAAATGCTGATGCTTTAAAATTAATACTCCCCTTGCTTCTGGACATTAAGCTTTACATATTTAAAAATGTTTTTCATTGATTTTTGGAGATAAAGGAACAGAGAGAGAGAAACATCATTGTGAGAATGTAACATCGATTCAATGCCTCCTACTGGGGATTTAGCCCGAAACTAGCCTGGCATGTTCCCTGAACGGGCATCAAACTGGCAACCTTTTGGTGCATGGGATGATGCCCAACCAACTGAGCCACACCAGCCAGGGTAAGCTTAACATTTTTAGAAATATGGAAGAATTTTTGAAAAATTCCAATATCACCTTTCATATTTAATAAAATTATGGAAGTCTTGCATGAGGTTATGAAGTTTTTGAATCAATTTGTGTACAACAAGGCCACAGTGGCTCTTCTCAGTTAGAAAATATTAAATTATTTAAGAAGAGAACATCAGAGATGGAATCATGGCTGATAAAGTGTTTGCAACCTCATGCTTGGTTCATTTAACTGGGCTCTCTAAGGTTCTTACTTTCAGATCAGTCTCTCTGTCTTTCCCCTTTCCATTTCTCTCTCTCTAAAAATCAATAGAAAAATCTTTTTTAAAAAGTGGAAAGACAGAATGAGAGAAAATATTTGCAAATCATATCTGATAGAGACCAGTACCCAGGAAATATTTTTTAAAAATATATTTTATTGATTTTTTACAGAGAGGAAGGGAGAGGGATAGAGAGTTAGAAACATCAATGAGAGAGAAACATCGATCAGCTGCCTCCTGCACACTCCCTACTGGGGATGTGCCCGCAACCAAGGTACATGCCCTTGACCAGAATCGAACCTGGGACCCTTGAGTCCGCAGGCCGATGCTCTATCAACTGAACCAAACTGGTTAGGGCCCCAGGAAATATTAATGAGTCTTACAATTAAGAAAAGGACACCCAATTTTATAAGGGAAAAGATGTAAATAGACATTTCTACAAAGAAGATAGTGACCAAAAAGAATATGAAAAGGTGTGTAACATTGTTAATTATTAAGGAATTGCAGATCAAAACTACGAGCTATCATTTCACATCCACTAGAATGGCTATAATTTAAAAAGTAGAAAATAACAAATATCAGTGATAGGAGGAGGAATTGGAAGCCGCATTCATTGCTGGCAGAAATGTGAAATTGTGTAGCTGCTTGGGAAATTCCTCCAGAGGATAAACAGAGTTCTCACATGACCAAACAATTCCACTCCTAAGTATCTACCTAAGACAAATGCAAACATATGTCCATGCAAAAATTTGTACTCAAATGTCCATAGCAGTATTATTCACAGTAGTCCCAAAGTAGTAACAACCAAAATGTTCATCAACAGATGTATCTAAAAGTAAAATGTGGTATATCCACACGAAAAGAACATTATTTGGCCAAAAGAAAGGGAATTTTGATGCAATTTTCCTCATGGCTAATCCTTGGAAACGTTATGCTAGGTGAAATAAGCCAGCCACAGAAGATTCCCACATGTAGGATTTCACTGCTATGAAGTGTCTAGAATTGACAAAATCATTGAGTAGAGTAGTGGTAGCCATGAGCTGTGGGGAGGGGAAGATGGGGAGTGACTAATAATAGATACTAATGTTTTGCTTAGGGGTGAGAAAATGTTTTAAAATTGATTTTGTGACACGTATAATTTTCTAAGCACACTACAATCTTCTGGTGTGTACACTTTAAAGGGTGAATATTATGGTATGTCAATTATATCTTCATAAAGGTATGATTAAAAAAGCAAATAAAATTTAAAAATTCTGTGATGCATGTTTAGGAAGCAAATTGAGAAAGAAAAGTCACAAAGTAGTTACCATAAAAGACAGAGGCAGGATTATCTCTGAAGCAGGAGGACATGTGATTGGCAATGGCACATGGGTGACTTCGAGCTAAAACTGTTGATTACTTGATCAGAGTTGGACTTATGTAGCTTTCTCTTCTCTTCTCTTCTCTTCTCTCTCTCTCTCTCTCTCTCTCTCTCTCTCTCTCTCTCTCTCTCTCATATTCATAATATAAAATTAACCCTCTTTACTATTTCTAAGTGTATAGTTCAGTGGCATTAAGTACATTTACATGGTTGTGCAACTATCACCACCATCCACTTCCAGAATGTTTTCATAATCTCAAACTGAAACTGTCTTCATGAACCAGTTTTATTACTCTTTCCCCAGCTTCTGTAACCTCCACTTCTTCACTTTCTGTTTCTACCAACTTGACTTCTCAAGGAACATCATATAAATTAAGTCATAATACATGTGTCCTTTCTTTTTTCTTTTAAAAAATGTATTTTTATTGATTTCAGAGAGGAAGGGAGATGGAGAGATAGAAACATCAATGATGAGAGAGAATCATTGATCGGCTGCCTCCTGCCCACCCCACACCGGGGACCAAGACCACAACCTGGGAATGTGCCCTTGACCAGAATCGAACCCGGGACCCTTCAGTCTGCAGGCAGATGCTCTATCCACTGAGCAAAACCGGCTAGGACACATGTATCCTCTGTGCTGAATTGTTCACTCTTAAATAATTTACTGAAAATATATTTATGTTTTATTCACATTTTGTGACTGTACTATGATTCAAAATTTAAATTTCAGAAAAGAAAAAAGTAGTGGTGCAAATTGGAACAGAATGCATATATATATTTCCAGTTTCAGTATGAAACAGAGAGGAGATACTGGATGTCAACTGGAGAGTGATGTGGGCTAAGAGTGATGGTTTGATAAAGATGAAACATTATAGCATATAATGAGATTAGGTCCAATGGATAAACAGATGTTTCAGATATAAAACACAAAAGGGACAGTTGGAATAGTTAAGTCCATGAGAAACTGTTAAGGGAAGTAGACCCCACACACAAGCAGCAAATTGGCCTTAGATTGGAGTATGGACAATTCATCTACCAGAGTCAGAGGAAAATTTAGATACAGGCGACTCAAGTGGTGTCTCCATGTGAAAGTACATTTGATTGCTTTTATTTTTCTCAATAAAATATGAGGCACGAAGACATTAGGAAAGTGAACTGACCAGCAAAATGTAGGAAGAGGGAGGTACATTTTGAGGTCATGAATGTGCCATTCATCAGCATAATTGTGGGTTTTTCTAGAGACACTTTGACTCTTTCAGGACAGACATGAAGTGAGCACAAACAAATAACATACAACAGATGATACATCAGAGCACCAGATGATACATCATAGCATCATTACCTGAGAGTCATTTATTCATTCAATAAGTAATTGTAGTTAATTTTAAAAAGTAGAAATTAAAAAAAAACATTTTTTAAAAAATGTTTTTACAAAGAGATAAGGGAGAGATAGAACATCTATGAGAGGGAAAAATCAACATGGATGGGCTCATGCACGACGCGGGCTGCGCATCGTGCTTGAAACTAGGGCATGTGTCCTGATCCTGAATCCAATCAGCAACTCCTGGTGCATAGGTTGACACTCAACCAATGAGCGACCCTGGCCTGGCTAGTTCTTCTATTCTTAAACTTGGAAGTACTAGTATAAGGATGAAAACAGAAGTGGGCATTGAACAAATGTAGGTCATTTTCAAACACAGGGGAGACTTTGTGATACCTGGTCTTCAATTGGCATTATTATAGGGTACTGATATGTCCGGGCCATCCAGAGAAGGGTGTGTGCCTGGAGTTACCAGCCAATGTGCCCATGAAAATCACACATAAGAGAAGGCTACTCTGTTGGCCTCTCCCAACACATTTTTCGACAGTGTTATAAATAGAACTTGAGAGACTGAATTTTGATTATGTTAAAAAAAAATTGGAGTATTGTCCCTTGCCCCATGATCATCAACCCATTTAGGTCTACCCCAGTGATGGCGAACCTTTTGAGCTCGGCGTGTCAGCATTTTGAAAAACCTTAACTTAACTCTGGTGCCGTGTCACATATAGAAATTTTTTGATATTTGCAACCATAGTAAAACAAAGACTTATATTTTTGATATTTATTTTATATATTTAAATGCCATTTAACAAAGAAAAATCAACCAAAAAAAATGAGTTCG
>NW_005368420.1:420145-424349 GCF_000412655.1 Myotis brandtii | reverse complement strand
AAGGTATCCAGGTATCCTTTAAGAGGAGGAAGAAGAAAAAGGTAAAGATACAAATTGTGAACAACAAACATGCATCTATGAATCTAAGAATCTAAGAATCAAGTGAATAAATAATCTGATGTACAGAATGAACTGGTGATTATAATGAATCAGGGACATAGAAAGGGAATGGACTGACTATTCTTGGGGGGGAAAGGGAAATGGGAGATGCGGGAAGAGACTGGACAAAAATCGTGCACCTATGGATGAGGACAGGGGGGGGGGAGTGAGGGCGGAGGGGGGGGCGGGAACTGGGAGGAGGGGAGTTATGGGGGGGAAAAAAAGAGGAACAAATGTAACCTGAACAATAAAGATTTAATTAAAAAAAAAAAAAGAAAAGAAAAATCAACCAAAAAAATGAGTTCGAGTGTCACCTCTGACACGCATGTCATAGGTTCGCCATCACTGGTCTACCCTGAGGCACAGGACAGCCACCACCTTGTCTTATCTAACAGCCTGCCTTCAGAGATGTGCATAACACTATAAAGCCTCATTGAGAGATCAATAATATCCTGAATTTGATGCTTATATGTTACAGAGCAAGAATTTTAGAAGAGGGGAAATGGGCAATGGAGTGTGCCCACCAATGATCTCCAAGCCCCCTGGTCTGGAACATTAGTAGTTGGCTGAGCAACGGACACAGGAGGGTGGAAGTTCCGTGTGGCACAGTTGAGGAAGGCACAGAGTTTTTGTTTCCTCTCCCAGGGTTTGCAGTCCTTCTTGGTAATTACATCACCACAATATCAAAGGACTGTAGCCAAGGATCACTGAAGCTAATGCTATGGAACGAAGTCACAAAAAGGACACTATCTGAAGGATAAGAGAGGTCAGAGAGACTAGAAAGGACACAGCCAGAGGTAGGCAGTACCCACCATTTATGCAGCCAGCCAACACCTGCAGCTAATGCCAGTGCCTAACGGTCTGTATGTCAAGGAGCGCTTCTGCTCAAGGACAGAAGCCCTGCATCAGCCACTGATTCACTAGGGCCATGTCAGTGCCCACCTTCTCTACAGAGGAACCAAGAGGTTATGTATGAGACAAGCAGAGTGCTTCAGAACTGGGCTGCCCAGATGAAGGGCTTGGCGCTGGTACTGGTGCCAGGATCTTCACCTGTCAGGTTGGGGATTGTGCTGGTGTTGGTACTGAGTTTCCTGCCAAACTTGTGCTGTGACCTGGGGTCAGTATATTATTTGTCCTATGAAATAGTCATCCCCAAGGCTCTGACAGTTGAGGGAAGGCAAGACACAAGGCAAAAGGCATCTTATGTGATATCTATGCAGGGCCAGAAACAGGTGATTCACCTGAAAGTGAAGACAGACTATTTTATCAAGAACTTTCCAGTCTTCAGCTACCACAATGGCATCCTGGGACAAGAAATGCCTTTCATCTCACATGACTGTCACTATGAAGGCTACATAGAAGGACTCCCGGGTTCTTTTGTTTCTGTCAACACCTGTTCAGGCCTCAGGGGCATCCTGATTAAGGAGGGGAAATCCTATGGCATTGAGCCCATGGACTCTTCAAAACGGTTTGAACATGTGTTGTACACCATGGCCCATCAAGCTCCAGTCTCCTGCAGTGTCACTTCCAAAGACAGCACAGTGGTGTCCACCAGCCGACAACAAGGGAGCAGGAAGCCTGGCGGTCTACAGGAGCTGTCCTACTTGTGGTCACTCACCAAGTATGTGGAGATGTTTGTTGTGGTCAACAACCAGCGGTTCCAAATGTGGGGCAGTAACGTCAATGAGACGGTCCAGAGAGTGATGCACATCATTGCCCTGGCCAACAGCTTCACTAGGGGAATAAACACAGAGGTGGTGCTGGCTGGAATGGAGATTTGGACCGAGGGGGACCTCATAGAGGTCCCAGTGGACCTGCAAGTTACACTCGGGAATTTCAACAGCTGGAGACAAGAGAAGCTCCTCCATCGTGTGAAGCATGATGTTGCCCACATGATTGTCGGACAGCATCCTGCACAGGGTATGGGACAGGCATTTCTCAATGGTGCCTGTTCAAGTGGTTTTGCAGCAGCTGTTGAATCCTTCCATCATGAAGATGTCCTGCTGTTTGCAGCGCTCATGGTCCATGAGCTTGGGCACAACTTGGGTATTCGGCACGACCACTCAGCCTGCATTTGTAGAGACAAACCCCTCTGCCTCATGCAGGACAATATCACTAAAGAAAGTGGCTTCAGCAACTGTAGCTCTGACGACTTCTACCAGTTCCTCCAGGAACACAGAGGGGCCTGCCTATTTAACAACCCTCAGCGGCACAAAGGCCGCTTGCGGAGGGGTTCCTACTGTGGAAATGGTGTGGTGGAGGGTGAGGAGCAGTGTGACTGTGGTTCTGCCTGTTACACTGACCCGTGCTGTGACCAAACATGTAGGCTGAAGGGGAGTGCAGAATGTAGTGATGGACTCTGCTGTTTTGGTTGCCGATTGAAGAATAAGGGATTCATGTGCCGTTCTGCTTTGGGAGAGTGTGACCTCCCAGAGTATTGTGATGGTACCTCTGCAGAGTGCCCCACAGACACCTATAAGCAAGATGGGACGTCGTGCGGTAGACTGCACTACTGTGTTGGGGGTCTGTGTAGGAACCCTGATAATCAATGCATGGCTATGTATGGGGACACTGCACGGTCAGCCCCAGAAAACTGTTACATTTCAATGAACAGCAAAGGGGACCGGTTTGGAAACTGTGGCCATCCCACCTCAGCAATGTCAAGATATGTTAAGTGTTTTGATGATAATGTATTTTGTGGGAAAATTATATGTACAAATATTAGACGGGTCCCATCCATCAAACCCCATCACACACTGATCCAGATTCCTTATGAAGGTGACTTCTGCTGGAGCTTGGATGTCTATAACATTACTGATGTCCCTGATGAGGGAGATGTGCACTCTGGCACTGCTTGTGCCCCAAACAAAGTCTGCATGAATTACTCCTGCACTGACCGTGCTGTGCTCAACTATGACTGCAGACCAGCAGAAATGTGCAATGGGAGAGGAGTCTGTAACAATGTAAGGCACTGCCACTGTGAGGCTGGCTATGCACCCCCCGACTGCAGAACTCCAGGAAATGGGGGGAGTGTGGACAGTGGTTCTCCTGGCAAAACAGAGGTTGAAAATCCAAGTGAGGAAAAGAACAGTTATAGTGTTGATCATGAAAATTTTGGCAAAGGTGGTGAGAATAGAGATGGAAATGAAAGCCAGGATGTGTTATTGTTTGTATTCCCCTTTTTTGTTTTAGTAATAATTATTTTTTGTTTGTGTATCTTCTTTTACTGTTTTTTATTTTTTGTAATATTTTTCGGTCTAATTATTGGTGTCCATCTTGGGGCTGACGAGGATTTTTTACAGAGCTCACAAGCGGCCTCCAAAAGAAGAGAACACTTGCATAAGAAGAGGACGACGACATTAAGAGAGGAAGGGTCAACAACAGAAAATGAGTAGTGATAGGAAGAAGTCTTCTATAGCAAGCACTTCAGACACTTGGCGGAAGAGGCTCAGTAGAGTAAATGTGAAGTGGGTATTGACAGCAGAAGTGGCTCTGATGGGGACTGTAAAGACTATAGAAATGTGCTAATGTAAAGGAGGGATTTTCTTCTATCTTTTACTAATTAATTATATGTGTATAAGTGAAATAATTTATAAAACATTTTACTATATTTTCCTTTTTCACATTTCATTAAGTCATTTAAATAAACTCTTCTCATGGATCATTCCTATCAGAGTCTTGTCCTAGTTGGCCCAATTTTTTTTAATATACTTTATTGACTTTTTACAGAGAGGAAGGGAGAGGGATAGAGAGTTAGAATCAGTGAGATCCTGCACACTCCCTACTGGGGATGTGCCCGCAACCAAGGTACATGCCCTTGACCACCAAGGTACATGCCCTTGACTGGAATCGAACTTGGGACCCTTCAGTCCCCAGGCTGACACTCTATCCACTGAGCCAAACCCGTTAGGGCAGTTGGGCCAATTTTTGAGTTACCAGTTTTTCAGAGAATGCTACCTTCCATCCTCTGTTTTTGACATATATATCTGTGCCAGTTTTTTTTTCTTCCAAATCACAACTACACATTGTATTAGGAAGGTTATTTGATTTGTAGTTCTCATTGAACTGAATAAGTATACCCATGAAATAAAAATATTTTATTTTA
>NW_005368420.1:418369-418858 GCF_000412655.1 Myotis brandtii | reverse complement strand
TCTGCTTCTTGAGTGTGTCTCCCATGGCTGCAAGCAGTTGAAGTCTGCAATTTGTTGGGTTAGGCTGCAAAAGCGCAGGTGGTGCCTCATGTTCCCGCCTGAACCAGCTCAGTGCATTTGAGAGTTTGCAGAAGCACAGGCGTTTCCTCTTGTGTCTCCAGCACAGCCCAGATGGGAATGTAAATTGGGTAGGGCGGGGTCTCAGGGAGTCGCCAAGGCGGAGTCTCAGCAGCCCCTTGCCTATCCAGGACACTGGGACTTGGAGTCCCCCAGTGCCGGAGAGCAGCGGCGCGCCAGAGCCTCCCTCGCTTTCTGATGGCTGCAAGGCCATGCTGTCTCTCCCCGTGGGGCCTGGGGTCTCCGAGACCCACCCGAACCAGTTCAATGGATTTGAGAGTTTGTAAAGCACAGTCATTCCCTCTTGTGCCTCAGGCACAGCCCGGTTGGGGATGTAAATTGAGTAGGGCGGAGTCTCAGGGAGTCGCCAGC
>NW_005368420.1:413062-418135 GCF_000412655.1 Myotis brandtii | reverse complement strand
GAATCCATTTGCAGCCCGCCTGGCGTGTGACTGCGTACCTCTGTTTTTGGCGCTTCCGTAGCTCCCTCTCAGTCTCACTGCGCTTCTTTCTTTTCTTCCAGTTGTAGATCTCCCACTGGGCCAACTTCCCCATGGTTCTGAGTGGTGGTTTTTTGCCTCATAGTTGGTAGTTTCATTGATGCTGTGAGAGAGCAGCACGCACAGGTCCACTCCCTACGCCGCCATCTTGGTTCTCCCCCAAAAATATTTTAAATTAAAAAATAACCCTAACCTGTTTGGCTCAGTGGAGTAAGTGTTGGCCTGCAGACCAAAGGGTTCCAGGTTAGATTCCAGTCAAGGGCATGTACCTTGGTTGCAGGCTCCTCCTCTGGTTGGGGCCCAGGTCCTGGTTGGGCATGTGCAGGTGGCAACCAATTGATGTGTTTCTCTCACATTGATGTTTCTCTCTCTCTCTCTCTCTCTCTCTCTCTTAAAATATATTTTTATTGATTTCAGAGATGAAGGGAGAGGGAGAAAGAGATAGAAACATCAATGATGAGAGAGAATCATTGATCAGCTGCCTCCTGCACACCCCCTACTGGGGACCAGGCCCGCAACCCAGGCATGTGCCTTTGACCGTAATAGAACTCGGGACCCTTCAGTCTGCAGGCTGACGCTCTATCCACTGAGCCAAACCAGCTAGGGCTTCTCTCTCTTTTCCCCTCTCTCTTCCACTCTCCCTAAAAATCATTGGAAAAATATCCTTGGAGGAGGATTAACAAAATATATAAATAAAAAAGTAAATAAGAAGTAAGTAACAGTGTTCACATAAGGCATCATTTAGGCTTTCTGTGGCCTATAAACCTTAGATTTGGGACTCTCTGGAAGGGCTCTATCTGAGTTGCAAGAGGCAAGCTTGTCCACTGCTGAGTCTAGTTGGAAGTATTCCTTTTTCCTATTTCTTTTTTTCTACTTTTCTTATTATATTTATTTCTGATTTCCATTATTAAGTTAATATTTTATTGCCTGACAATCCAAAGGGACAGAGCATTGGAGGGTTGTTAATTGTCTGTAGGAGAGCACAAAGGATGTAAAATAATATTATCAATTGTGTGCAAGACATTATTCATTTTTTTTACATTATTCATTTTTTATTAATATATTTTTATTGATTTCTGAGAGGAAGGGAGAGGGAGAGAGAGATAGAAACATCAATGATGAGAAAGAATCACTGGGCATGTGCCCTTGACCAGAAGCATACATGGGACCCTTAAGTCTGCAGGCCAATGTTCTATCCACTGAGCCAAACCAGCTAGGGGCCAAGACATCATTCTTAACACTTTACGTTCATTGTCTTAATTTAACCCTCCCATTCACTCTATTAGACCATCTTCTTCCAGATGAGGAAACAAAGACAGAGTTTTGCTTAGAGCTAGTAAAAGGTGGAACCTGCATCCTACCCCAGCTATGACTGAATGTACCTTCTCCACTGCCTCATGAGTCTTTTCCTTCAGTAAAAAAAAAAAAAAAAAAAAAAAGTGACCAGGAAGACAACTGACATGTCTTTACTAGCCCAGAACATGGCTTTTCCCTCATTGACTCTAATGAAACAAAAGCCTTACAAATGGATGCTGCTTTCTACCACATTGTATAGTCATTATCGGTGAAAGTGTCCTTTCCTCATTCCATTCTGACATCATGGAGTGGCAGGTTTGTATCTTTTGTTCAGCTCTGAGGGCCCTGCTGATTGTAAATGCCCAGTAAATGTTGACCAAGGGAAGGATTTACTAGAGCCAATCTTAGGATAGGATGCAATTCTGCTAAGTTTTACATTACAATGTTGCAAACATTTTTTATTTAATTATTTACATTTTTTAACTTGTCATGTTTACAAACAATTTCAGAATAGAATTTTAGTGATCCACTGGACACCAAATTTCTCACTGACATGTTTTCTCAAAAGCAAGATCAGACTTCTGCCAAAAATGTTTGCAAAATGCTGACTCTTTAAAAAATTTCTTAGAAAGATCCAATACCACTTTTGTTACCTAATAAATATTTAGAAGTCCTGCATGAGGTTGTGCTGGAATGAAATAAATGAGAATATGAAGTTCTTGTATTAGTTTGTAACTGACAATGCCATGGCGGCTCTTCTCACAATTAGAAAACATTTTTTTAATTATTTAAGAAATGAACATCAGTGGTGAAATCATGACTGACAAAGTGTGTAAAACCTCATGCCTCTTTCATTGCTGTAATCCAACTGGGCTCTCTCATGTCCTGACTAAGATAACCCAGAAATTGATTTTGTCTCCACAGTCTGGAGTTCAGGAACTTCCATTGCTTTCCCCTGTTATCTAGAGTAGGCAATGTAAACTTGGTGTGGCAATAAAATCCTCTGACTATTGGGAGGTCCATTCCATTTAAATCACAGTCTCCTATGACTTTTGTTCAACATGACCTCAGGCATTTCTTGCCTGCTCCCTTTCTGGCCTAGGAACGCCTTCGTCTTTCAGCACTAGCTTTTCCAGTGGCTTTATCTCTGCAGAATGCACACTGATCATATTCCAGAGGGGCTTTTCTTCCCATTCCTTTCCCTTTCCTGCTCCATGGTTTCTGATGATGTGCTTGCCCCAGGAAGACAGTTGCCTTCTCATTTTCTCTTTTATTAAAAACTTTAAAAGCAATATAAACTAATTATGAGGGATCCATTCCATGTGCCCCGTCAACCTTCTGCATTTTTTCTAATATCTGGAAAACTCTGGCTAGTGAAAGTCCAGTTAACCACAGGAATATTTTCTGCAGCCTGGGGCTATATGCGCATATTTCTGGTAAGCCTGAAAGATTCGTTCTTTTTTTTTTTTTTTTTTAAATATTTTATTGATTTTTTACAGTGAAGAAGGGAGAGGGATAGAGAGTTAGAAACATCGATGAGAGAGATCGATCAGCTGCCTCCTGCACGCCCCCCAGTGGGGATGTGCCCGCAACCAAGATACATGCCCTTGACCGGAATCGAACCTGGGCCCCTTCAGTCCGCAGGCCGACGCTCTATCCACTGAGCCAAACCGGTTTGGCAAGATTCGTTCTTGAAGGCAGAGGGATCTTCATCTACTTTCTGTCAAACTGCCTGTATCATATGCAAACTCTTTTGTTTGGGGAACCCCTTCCTGAGCCCCCTACTATACACTTCTGATAGTGTTCAAGTTGTTTAGTTTAAATTAAATTAGGCTGGACAAGCAGAATACCTTGAGCAGGGTCTGGGGTATGATTCGGGCCTTTCTCATGTAACTGAAGTGCTTCCTCTCTGGCCTTACCAAGCACTAGTCTCTTTTCATCCTCAATTAAAAGGATGTTGAGCAGGGCCTGAATATCGGCCCCATTGGGGTTGTGAGTGGCAAAGATGGAATCTATAAACCTGTAATTTTTAAAGGGTCATCCCAGTAAGAGGGGTTGGAGTTTTTCCAATTGAGTAGATCTGAAGTAAAGAAAGGGGAATGGGCCCAGTAATATCCTGCTGGGTGCCCATCCCCTGTGGCTCCCACTGGTATACGGCCCGGAGGGGAAATTGCCCTGCTAAGGAGTTAGCCCTATCCCCTCCAAATTCAGTACCCCACCTCATCTTTGAGGGGAAGGGGTCAACCGTCTCAGGCTTTCTCACAGCGTCTACAGCATCTGAGATTCCAGGATAGGGAGGGAGCTCCTTTGCTGTTGGGAGCACTTGGAGCCTGTATATCATCCCATTCCTGACACCGGAGGACAGCCTTAACAATGGACCCTAAAGCAGCCTCCTCCTGTTCCTGTTCCTCCTTCTCCTTCTCCTCATGTTCTCTACTTTTTGGTACTACCGGTACCTCATCTTTTCTCTGAACCATCAGCTTAATTCCTTCCTTATTTCCATCAGAATCAAAATTATGCAATGACATAAAAGCCTGCACATATTGTATTTCTCCCCATTTCCCTGAACCTTTTACGAAAAGATTCTAACTCTAATATAGTACAACTAGTGACCTGGTGCACGAATTTGTGCACTTTGAAAGGAAATTAGAAGGTGACCGGCAGGGCGGGAGTGGGCGAGAGGGGCCAGACACGCCCTGAAGCCAACCTCCCGTGGTCCCTCCCTTGTGTCTGCAGAGTGAGTGGGATCCCTCTGGCAGGTGGGGTCCCTCGGCCTGATCTGAGGGGAATGGGCTGAAACCAGCTCTCCGACATTCCCCGAGGAGTCCCGGAATGTGAGAGGGCACTATGCAAAGTTGCTGTCATATAGGGTGTGAAATGCAAACGCAAGTGTGCAGTAAACCAGATTTGTGGCCAACAGTGCCCCAGCAAAAACATAACCCACAGCCAAAGGTGGAATCACGTGGCCCCGCAAGGAATCTGGCTCCCTCCTCTCTGGTTTCAGGGTGTGTCACCCAAGAACCGCTGCTGCCAAGTCACTGCAGCTCAGCAGCTCCTGCGTTAAGCGTCCGCCCCCTGGTGGTCTGTGCACATCATAGCGACTGGTTGGAAGGTAGGAGGAACACTTAGCATATTAGCCTTTTATATATATACTAGAGGCCTGGCTTGGGGGTAGGGGGTCCCTCAGCCCGGCCTGTGCCCTCTTGCAGTCTGGGACCCCTCGGGGATGACCACTTGCTGACTTAGGCCTGCTCCCTGGGGGATTGGGCCTAAGCTGGCAATCAAACATTCCTCTGGCAGCCCGGCAACCCTCGGGGGATGCCCACTTGCCAGCAGGGAGCAGACCTAAGCTGCAGTCGGACATCCTTAGCGCTGCTGATGAGGCAGGAGAGGCTCCCACCACCACCGCTGTACTGGCAGCCATCACCCTTGCTTGTGGCTGAGCAGAGCTCCCCACTGTGAGAGCACACTGACCACCAGAGGGCAGCTCCTGCATTGAGCGTCTGCCCCCTGGTGGTCAGTGTGTGTCATAGTGACCAGTCATTCCCAGTCTTTCTGCTGTTAGGGTCAGTTTGCATATTACCCTTTTATTATATAGGATAGAGGCCTGGTGCACAGGTGGGGGCCAGCTGGTTTGCCCTGAAAGGTGTCCCGGATCAGGGTGGGGGTCCCGCTTGGGTGCCTGGCCAGCCTGGATGA
>NW_005368420.1:407877-412448 GCF_000412655.1 Myotis brandtii | reverse complement strand
CGCGGGCTGTTGGCCGGCCAGCCCCATTCCCTGGTTGAACTCCTGGTCAAACTCCCAGTCGAGGGGACAATTTGCATACTAGCCTTTTATTAGATAGGATATATATAATTCAAAGACCCATGTGGTGGCCACCTTTCCCCAGAATCTAACATATACACCAGTCAAACATATATGAATGTTTATTCCAATACTGCTGGCAATATGGCAGAGCAGCAGGTCATCCACAAAAATCTGCTCTGCACCCCACCATAAGTCAGCTGCTTATATTGGGTTCATGGGGAAAGAGCCAAATGGTATGCCAAATGGGCAGTTAACAGGTAAGCAGGCTGGAGATTTGCAAAGGCCTGCAGGTATGCAAAATGACTGGCGATCTTCAAAGGGCTTAGTGATATGCAAGGGCTAGGGTCTTCAAAGGACTGTGTGTAACTGCCAGCCAGGTTAGAACGTGCCTTCTTAAATCAGACCAAAAAATTACGGTTAACAGAGCATGATTAATATTTCTTACAATTCTAGCTGGTTCCCCAACATTCTATTTCTGCCCCTATCAATTGGGTTTGGCAACGATTTCTCACATATGATACCAAAGGCACAGGCAACAAAAGACAAACTGGAGTTCATGAAAATAAAAAAGTTTTGTGGATCAAAAACCACTATGAACAGAGTAAAAAGATAACACAAGAATAAGAGAGAAGATATTTGAAAATCACATAGCAGGGAAGAGATTAATATCCATAACATACAGAGAACTCCTAAGCCTCAACAACAAAAAAACCAACAACCTGATTCACACAACGGGCAAAGGACTCAAATGAATATTTCTTCAATAAATATACACCGATGGCCTATAAGCACAGGAAAAGATATTCAACATCACTAATCTTCGGAGACTACAAATCAAACCTACTATGAGATACCACCTCACACCTTATAAAAAAAAACAACCCTCTCTCTAAAATCAATAAAACATATTCCTGGGCCTGGCCAGTGATGTTTCTTCAATAACTAGTGTGAGAGAGGATCTGAAGAATATGGAAGCCCTTGTGTACTGTCGGTGGGAATGTAAAACGGCACAGCCCCTATGGAATACAATATGACATAAAAAAATTAAAGATAGAATTACCATATGGTCCAGCTATACAACTTCTGAGTATATATCCAAAAGAATCTAAACCAGGGGCTTGAAGTTATGTTTGTATATCCATGTTCATAGCAGCATTATTTATAACAGCTAAAATATAAAGCAAATTAAGTGTCCATTGACAAATGAATGGATGAATAAAGTATGGTATGTACATACAATGGAATGTACTCATCACTAAAAAGACAGGAAATTCTGTAATATGCTACAACATGAATTGAGATGAATTGAATGTCAGTAAAAAATTTTAACAAGGATGGGGTCAAGGATAGGTAACCAGGCATAACTCCAAGTCTCCCACTCCCAGACATCGGCGTCAAGGTCCTGATTAGACCCTTGTAACTGTAAATCAAGAACGTTTGTGGTTTCTGTGTATAAAACCTCGTGGAACACAAAGCTCGGGGCTGTTACAGGAGAAAGCCTGTGGCAGTCACTGGCCAGTTCAATAAATCCTCGCTTGCTGTTTAAGACCTAATTGGAGTTGGTGGTCTTATTCTCGCGAATGTTGGTCCACAACAGAATGAACCTTGAGGACATTATGCTAAGAAAAATAAGCCAGTCACAGAAAGACAGATACTGTATGATTCCACTGTATGAGGCACTCAGGTAGTCAAAATTATAGAGACAGAAAGTAGAATGGCAGCTGCTAGGGCGGGGGAAAGGAGGCAATGGGGATTAATGAATACAGAGTTTGAATTTTACAAGATGAAGAGTCAGAAGATGGCTAGCGGTGATGATATGTATTTAATACCTCTAAGCATACACTTAAAAATGGATAAGATATAATTTAATATCTTATATAAGTTTATTTAACACAAATAAATTGGAAAAAAAATGGAATACTTCTTTCTCTGGCCAGGTTGCTCAGTTGGTTGGAGCATCATCCCATACACCATAAAGATTTTGGATTCAACTGCCTGTCAGGGCACATACCCAGGTTGGACTTTAATTCCCATCTGAGGCGTGTATGGGAGGCAAACGATCAATGTTTCTCTCCCACATCCATTTTTCTTTCTTCTCTCTAAAATCAATAACATTTATTCCTGGACCAGGCCAGTGATGTTCAGTGTTTAAGCTTCGGCCCATGAACCAAGAAGTCACAAATGAGGTTCCTTATCAGGGCACATGCCCCGGTTGTGGGCTCAATCCCCAGTATGGGGCATGTAGAAGGCAGCCATTGGTGTTTCTCTCTCATTGAAGTTTCTATCTCTCTGTCCCTCTCTATTCCTCTCTCTAAAAATAAATAAGAAGATATTTTAAACAAAAACATATTCTTGAGTGAGGATTTTTAAAAAACTTAAATACTTCTCCACTATAAGAGACATCTTTTTGTTGTTGTTTTGCTAATCCTCACCCGAGGATATTTTCCCATTTATTTTAGAGAGTTGAAGGAAGAGGGAGAGACTGAGAGAAACATTGATGTGAGAGAGACACAACGATTGGCTGCCTTTTGCATGCAGCCCAACCAAGGCCAGGGAACCTGCAGCCGAGGTACATGCCCTTGACTGGAATCAAATCTGGGACT
Source organism: Myotis brandtii (assembly GCF_000412655.1). NCBI lineage: Eukaryota > Metazoa > Chordata > Mammalia > Chiroptera > Vespertilionidae > Myotis > Myotis brandtii. Next base: position 409,785 of record NW_005368420.1, on the reverse strand, counting down.
CTTCAGTCCACAGGCTGATGCTGTATCCACTAAGCCAAACCAGCTAGGGCAAGATATCTTTAGGAAAGTGAAAAGAGAGTTCACAGAATAAGGGAAATGTTTGCAACTCATATCTGATAGGAACTAGTAACCAGCAAACATTAACGAGTCTTACAACTCAACAAGAAAAGGACACCCAGATTTATAAGGGCAAAGGATGTAAATAAAAATTTTTACAAAGAAGATATAAATGACCAAAAGGAACATGAAAAAGTGGGTAACATAATTAATTATTAAGGAATTGCAGATCAAAACTAAAATAAGATACAACTTTACATCCACTAGACTGGCTATAATAAAAAAAGTAGACAATAAAAAATGTCAGTGATGATCAGGAGAAATTAGAAGCCTCACTCATTGCTGGCAGGAATTTGAAATTGTGCAGCTTCTTTGGAAATAGTTGAGCAGTTCCTCAAGAGGATAAACATAGAGTTCTCACATGACCAAACAATTCTACCCCTAAGTATCTACCCAGGAGGAATGAAGACATATGTCCATGCAAAAACGTGTACTCAAATATCCATAGCAGTATTATTCATAATAGTCCCAAAGTAGAAACGACCAAAACATTCATCAACAGATCGATCTAAAAGTAAAATCTTGCATATCCACAAAAAAAGAACATTATTTGGCTAACGGAAAGGAAGAATTCATGCAATATACTGCAGGACTAATCCTTGGAAACATTATGTGAGGTGAAATATGCCAGTCACAGAAGATTACAACATGTAGGATTCCACGGCTAAGTGTCCGGAATAGACAAAATCATTGAGCTGGAGAATAGACTAGTGGTAGCCATGAGCTATGGAGAGGGGACAATCGGGAGTGACTGGTAATAGATACTAGAGTTTTCTTGGGGGCTGAGAAAATTGATTTGATGACAGCTGCATAATTTTCTGAACACACTACAAACCACCACCATGTACACTTTAAATAATGAATGTTAAGGTATATGAATTATATCTCAATAAAGGTGTGATAAAAGGCAAATAAAATAAAATTACATAATTCTGTGATGCATGTTTAGGAAGCAAATTGAGAAAGAAAAGTGACAAAGTAGATACCATCAAAGAAAGGGGTCATGAGGACCTGGCAATGGCACATGGGTGACTTCTATGGAGCTAAAACTGTTGATTACTTGATCAGAGTTGTACTTACACAGCTCCCCTCCCTCTATCTCTCTCTTCAATATTCATAAGATAAAATTAACGCTCTTTACTATTTCTAAGTGTACAGCTCAGTCGCATTAAGTACATTTACATTGTTGTGCAACCATCATCAACATCCACTTCCAGAACTTTTTCATCATCTCAAACTGAAACTGTCTTCATTAACCAGTCCTATTACTCGTTTCCCAGCTCCTGTAAACTCCACTTCACTTTGTCTCTATTAACTCGATTACTTGAGGAACCTCATATAAATTAAGTCATAACACGTGTCCTTTTGTGTGTGACTGAGCTGTTCTCTTCCAATTTACTGAAAAATATATTTATGTTTTATTCACATTTTGTGGCTATGCAATGATTCAAAATTTAAATTTCAGGAAAGAAAAAAGTATGGGTGCATATTGGAACAGAATGTATATATATTTCCAGAATTTCATTATGTATGAAAGAGATCTTTTTTTAAATTGATTAATGTGTCCTTAGCCCCTCATTGCCACCCCCCCATCCCCACTCATGCCCTCACCCCCCTGGTGTCTGTGTCCATTGGTTAGGCTTGGTTGATCTCTCCCCCTTACCCCCACCCTCCCCTACCTTCCCTCTGAGGTTTGACCATCTGATCGATGCTTCTCAGTCTCTGGATCTGTTTTTGTTCATCAGTTTATGTTGTTCATTATATTCCATAAATGAGTGAGATCATGTGATA
>NW_005368420.1:405586-407293 GCF_000412655.1 Myotis brandtii | reverse complement strand
CTAGGACAGTGATGGTGAACCTTTTGAGCTCGGCGTGTCAGCATTTTGAAAAACCCTAACTTAACTCTGGTGCCGTGTCACATATAGAAATTTTTTGATATTTGCAACCATAGTAAAACAAAGACATATTTTTGATATTTATTTTATATATTTAAATGCCATTTAACAAAGAAAAATCAACCCAAAAAATGAGTTCGCGTGTCACCTCTGACACGCGTGTCATAGGTTCGCCATCACTGGGTTAGGGCAACCCATTTTTTTGACTGGGTTGTTTATCTTCCTTTTAAGTTGTATGAGTTCCCTGTAAATGTTGGAGATTAAACCCTTATCAGAGATAACATTGCAAACATGTCCTACCATGCAGTGGGCTTTCTTGTTGTTTTGTTGATGGCTTCTTTTCTGTGCAGAAGCTTTTTATTTTGATGTAGTCCCATTTGTTTATTTTCTTTTTACTTTCCATTGCCTTAGGCCAGTGGTCGGCAAACTCAGTCAACAGAGCCAAATATCAATAGTACTTCTTCAAAGTAGACTCGCCCAGGCCGAAAACCGACTTTTGCGCATGGGCCACGAAGTTTCAATCGCACTGCATGCGCACCCGCACATGGCATTTTGTGGGAGAGCCATACCCAAGGGGCCAAAGAGCTGCATGTGGCTCGCGAGCCGCGGTATGCCGACCACTGCCCTAGGCTGAAGATATTGCTTCGACATATGTCAGATTTTTGCAGCTTGTGGATTTCTCTAAGATTTTTATGGTTTCCCATCTTACGTTTAAATCCTTTATCCATTTTGAGTTTATTTTTGTGTATGGTGTAAGTTTGTGGTCTAGAGGAGATTTTGGATGGTGACTGGAGAGTGATGTGGGTTGAGAGTTATGGTTTGATAAAGATGAAACATTACTGCATATAATGAGATTGGATCCAACGGACAAACTGATGTTTCGGAAATAAAAGACAGAAGGGACAGTTCAAAAAGTGAAGTTCATGAGAAATTGAAAGGGAAGTAGACCCCACTCACAAGTAGGAGAACTGGCCTTAGTTGGAATATGGACAATTTATCCACCAGAATTGGAGGAAAATTTAGATACATGTGACTCATGTGGTGTCTCCATGTCAAAGTACTCTTGATTGCTTTTATTTTTCTCAGGGGAGTATGAGGCACGAAGACATTAGGGAAGTGAACTGACCAGCAAAATGTAGGAAGAGGGAGGTACATTTTGAGTTCACGAATGTACCATTTGTCCACATAGTTTTTCTAGAGACATTTTCATTCTTTCAGGGCAGGTCTGATGCAAGCACAAACAAATAACATACAACAGATGAGACATGACCGCACTTTTACCTGGGAGTCATTTATTCCTTCAATAAGTAATTCTAGTTAATCTACTCTTTTATTAACAATACTAGAGGCCTGGTGCACAAAAATTTGTGCACTCGGGGGGCGGAGGGGAGGGGGTTCCCCCAGCCCTGCCTGTGCCCTCTCGCAGTCTGGGACCCCTCGGGAGATAACGACCTGCTGGCTTAGGCCTGCTCCCAGGTGGCAGAGGGCAGGCCCAATCCCTAGGTGCAGCCCCTGGTCAGGCTCAGAGCAGGGCCGATTGGGGAGTTGGGGTGCCGCCCCCTGTCATGCACAGAGCAGGGCGGATTGGGAGGTTGCGATGCCACCCTCAGTCACGCTCAGGGTAGGGCCGATTGGGGGGTTGGGGCACCG
>NW_005368420.1:396239-404986 GCF_000412655.1 Myotis brandtii | reverse complement strand
CCCCTGTCACACACAGAGCTGCAGGGCAGTCAGGAGATTGGGGAGCTCCCCCCTATCAGGCACAGAGGAGGGCTGATCAGGGGGTTGGGGTGCCTTCCCCTGTCACGAACAGAGTAGGGCGGATAGGGAGGTTGTGGCCCCGCCCCCTGTCACTCACAGAGCCACAGGGCGATCCGGGGGTTTGGGCGCTGCCCCCTGTCATGCTGATCCCGGTGCCGGGAGCCTCGCTGCTCCGCTGATCCCGGTGCTGGGAGGCATATTATTTTTTTACTATATAGGATAGAGGCCTGGTGCACGGGTGGGGGCCGGCTGGTTTGCCCTGAAGGGTGTCCTGGATCAGGGTGGGCCCCACTGGGGGGGTGCCTGGCCAGTCTGGGTGAGGGGCTGAGGGCTGTTTTCCAGCTGGCGAGTGACTAAAGCTTCGCGAGTGACTGAAGCTTCCAACCGCTCCTTGTTTTCTTCTCTTTTTTTTTTTTTTTTCTGGGCCAGCTTTAGCTCTGGGGCCTCGCTGCTGAAAACATAGATACAATGTTGCGGTCCGAGCCCGGCTGCATGGAAGCCCTTTTCTGGGGTTTTGTTTAGCTTCTTATTTGCAACATAGTATATAGTTGCTTAGAGTTGCAACTGAGAGGCTGGCAAGTTAGGCGGGGAACGTTGGAGTCTGCAGCAAGCAAGCCTCCCTGTTCGCTTCAGTGCCTGGCTGCCGGCCGCCATCTTGGCTGACAGTTAATTTGCATATACTCACTGATTAGCCAATGAAAAGGGTAGCGGTCGTACGCCAATTACCATGTTTCTCTTTTATTAGTGTAGATGTTCTTACTGATTTTTTGAAAGAGAGGAAGGAGGAGAGAGATAGAAACATCTGAGAAGGAAACATCAACATGAGGATCCAGCATGACATGCAGGCATGTGCCCTGATCCAGAATCTAACCAGTGACCTCATGGAGCCTAGGTCAATGCTCAATCTCTGAACCATATTGGCCTGGTTAATTTATCTACTCTTGAACCTGGGTGAATAAGGATGAAAACAGAACTGGGCACTGGATACATGTAGGTAATTTTCTTTCTTTCTTTTTTTAATCCTCACCCGAGGATATTTTTCCATTGGTTTTTTTAGAGAGAGTGGAAGAGATATGGAAAGACAGAAATATCGATGTGAGAGAAACACATCGATTAGTTGCCTCCTGCACAAGCTCCAACCAGGGCCTGAGCCAGGAAGGAGCCTGTAACTGAGGTAGGTACTCCTGACTAGAATCGAACCTGGGACCCTTGGGTCTGTAGGCCGACCCTCTATTCACTGAGCCAAACTGGCTAGGCTATTGTAGAACATTTTCTAACACAGGGACACTTTGGGGATACCTAGTCTTTAATTGGCTTAATTTTAGGGTACCAACATGTCTAAGCCATCCAAAGAACGGTGTGGGTCTGGAGTTACCAGCCAACGTGCCCATGAAAATCATACATAAAATAAGGCTGCTCTGTTGGCTTCTCCCATACACATTTTTTGGCAATGTTATAAACAAAACTTGAGAGGCTGAATTTTGATGATGTTAAAAAATTAGAGTATTGTCCCTTGTCCCATGGTCACCAGCCCATTTAGGTCTATTCTGGGGCATAGGGAAGCCAGTCCCTTGCCTATATAACAGACTGGCCTGAGAGATGTGCATATTACTATAAAGCATCATTGAGGGATCAAGAACAGCTTCAGTTTGATGACCATGTGTTACAGAGCAAGAGTTTTAGATGAGGGGAAAGGGGCAATGGAGTGTGCCCACCAATGATCTCCAAGCCCCCTGGTCTGGAACATTAGGAGTTGGCCAAGCAACGGACACAGTAGTTGGGGTGTTCCGTGTGGCACAGTTGAAGAAGGCACGGAGGTTTTGTTTCCTCTCTCAAGGTATAATCTTGCACTTTACAGTTTACAGTCTTTCTTTTTTATTACATCACCACAATATCAAAAGGACTATAGCCAAGGATCACTGAAGCTAATGATATGGAACTAAGCCACAGAAAGGACACTATCTGAAGGATAACACAGAGGTCAGAGAGACTAGAAAGGACACAGCCAGAGGTAGGCAGTACTCACCCTTTACACAGCCAGCAAACACCTGAAGCTAATCCCAGACCCTAAGGGTCTGCATGTCAAGAAGCACTGCTGCTCATGAACCCAGGCACTACATCAGCCACTGATTCACTGGGGCCATGTCAGTGACTGCCTATGTGAGGGACTCTGCCTCCTCCTTGCCTTCTCTACAGAAGAACCAAGAGGTTATGATGTATGAGACAAGCAGAGTGCTTCAGACCTGGGCTGCCCAGATGAAGGGCTTGGTACTGGTGCCAGAATCTTCACGTGTCAGGTTGGGGATTGTGCTGGTGTTGGTACTGAGTTTGCTGCCAAGCCTGTACTGTGACCTGTACTCATCCTATGAAATAGTCATTCCCAAGGCTCTGACAGTTCATGGAAGACAAGACCCAGTGGAGGAGGCTTCTTATATGTTATGTATTCAGGGCCAGAAACAGGTGATTCACCTGAAAGTGAAGACAGACTATTATATCAAGAACTTTCCAGTCTTCAGCTACCACAATGGCATTCTGGGACAAGAAATGCCTTTCATCTCACATGACTGTCACTATGAAGGCTACATAGAAGGACTCCCGGGTTCTTTTGTTTCTGTCAACACCTGTTCAGGCCTCAGGGGCATCCTGATTAAGGAGGGGAAATCCTATGGCATTGAGCCCATGGACTCTTCAAAACGGTTTGAACATGTGTTGTACACCATGGCCCATCAAGCTCCAGTCTCCTGCAGTGTCACTTCCAAAGACAGCACAGTGGTGTCCACCAGCCGACAACAAGGGAGCAGGAAGCCTGGCGGTCTACAGGAGCTGTCCTACTTGTGGTCACTCACCAAGTATGTGGAGATGTTTGTTGTGGTCAACAACCAGCGGTTCCAAATGTGGGGCAGTAACGTCAATGAGACGGTCCAGAGAGTGATGCACATCATTGCCCTGGCCAACAGCTTCACTAGGGGAATAAACACAGAGGTGGTGCTGGCTGGAATGGAGATTTGGACCGAGGGGGACCTCATAGAGGTCCCAGTGGACCTGCAAGTTACACTCGGGAATTTCAACAGCTGGAGACAAGAGAAGCTCCTCCATCGTGTGAAGCATGATGTTGCCCACATGATTGTCGGACAGCATCCTGCACAGGGTATGGGACAGGCATTTCTCAATGGTGCCTGTTCAAGTGGTTTTGCAGCAGCTGTTGAATCCTTCCATCATGAAGATGTCCTGCTGTTTGCAGCGCTCATGGTCCATGAGCTTGGGCACAACTTGGGTATTCGGCACGACCACTCAGCCTGCATTTGTAGAGACAAACCCCTCTGCCTCATGCAGGACAATATCACTAAAGAAAGTGGCTTCAGCAACTGTAGCTCTGACGACTTCTACCAGTTCCTCCAGGAACACAGAGGGGCCTGCCTATTTAACAACCCTCAGCGGCACAAAGGCCGCTTGCGGAGGGGTTCCTACTGTGGAAATGGTGTGGTGGAGGGTGAGGAGCAGTGTGACTGTGGTTCTGCCTGTTACACTGACCCGTGCTGTGACCAAACATGTAGGCTGAAGGGGAGTGCAGAATGTAGTGATGGACTCTGCTGTTTTGGTTGCCGATTGAAGAATAAGGGATTCATGTGCCGTTCTGCTTTGGGAGAGTGTGACCTCCCAGAGTATTGTGATGGTACCTCTGCAGAGTGCCCCACAGACACCTATAAGCAAGATGGGACGTCGTGCGGTAGACTGCACTACTGTGTTGGGGGTCTGTGTAGAAACCCTGATAATCAATGCATGGCTATGTATGGGGACACTGCACGGTCAGCCCCAGAAAACTGTTACATTTCAATGAACAGCAAAGGGGACCGGTTTGGAAACTGTGGCCGTCCCACCTCAGCAATGTCAAGATATGTTAAGTGTTTTGATGATAATGTATTTTGTGGGAAAATTATATGTACAAATATTAGACGGGTCCCATCCATCAAACCCCATCACACACTGATCCAGATTCCTTATGAAGGTGACTTCTGCTGGAGCTTGGATGTCTATAACATTACTGATGTCCCTGATGAGGGAGATGTGCACTCTGGCACTGCTTGTGCCCCAAACAAAGTCTGCATGAATTACTCCTGCACTGACCGTGCTGTGCTCAACTATGACTGCAGACCAGCAGAAATGTGCAATGGGAGAGGAGTCTGTAACAATGTAAGGCACTGCCACTGTGAGGCTGGCTATGCACCCCCCGACTGCAGAACTCCAGGAAATGGGGGGAGTGTGGACAGTGGTTCTCCTGGCAAAATAGAGGATGAAAATCTAAGTGAGGATGAAAGGAAAAGTCATAGTGTTGATCATGGTAATTTTGGCAGAGGTGGTGAGAATAGAAATGAAAGGAAAGCCACGGAAGAGGTTGGGTTGATAATCCCCTTTTTTATTTTCGCAGTACTTTTTTCATTTACAATTTGCTGTTGCTGTTGTTGTTTTTGTGCAATGATATTTGGTCTACTTTTTGGTGCTGGTATTGGGACTGGAAAGAATTTATTTCCATGTTCACATGAAGCTCCAGAAGAAAGTGGAGAAGCAGTTACACAAGAAGAGAAGAAGGAATTAAAACACGAAAAACCAAAAGCGGAAAATAAGTAGTGATAGGAAGAAGTCTTTTATAGCAAACTCTTCATACACTTGGTGGAAGGAGGCTCAGTAGAGCAAATGTGAAGTGGGCATTGGCAGCAGCATTGGCTCTGATCAGGACTCTAAAGACTGTAGAAATGTACTGATGTGGGAGGAGAGAGAGATGATTTTCTTCTTCTTTTACTAATTAATTACATATGCATATGTGAAATCATTTCAAGGCTTTTACTACTTTTTCCCGTTTTCACATTTCATGAAACCATTTAAATAAACTTTTCTCATGGACCATTCCTATCAATGTCTTGTCTTAATTGGGACATTTTTGAGTTACCAGCTTTTCAGTGAATGTTACCTTCTAATCATCTTTGTTTGACATATATATCTGTTTCAGGTTTTTCATCCCAATCACAACTACACATTATATTAGGAAGGTTGTTTACTTGGTTTGTTGTTCTTATTTAACTGGTGAAATATACTCATTAAATGAAAAGATTTTAAATTGAAAAGAAGTCTGGTCCATGTGGCTTAGTGGTTGAGTGTGAATCTATGAATCACGAGTTCTCGGCTGGATTCTAGGTTGGGGCATATGCTAGAGTTGGGGCTTGATCCCCAGTGGGAGGCATACAGGAGGCAGTCAGCCAATGGTTCTCTCTCTTTCTGTCCCTTTGCCTTCCTCTCTGAATCAATAAAAAATACTTAAAAAAAATAAATAATAGTGTTCAGATAAGGCACATAAACTAGGTCTCCTTTTTGTGGCCTATGAACTAGGTCTCCTTTAGATTTGAGACTCTCAGTAAAGGGCTATATCTGATCCAGGGTGGTGTGATCACCCTGTGTCTAAGTACATGGGAGAGAGTAAACAACCTAGGCAAGAGGCAAGCTTGTCCAGTGCTAAGTCTAGTTGGAAGTATTCATTTTTCCTTTTTTTCTGATTTTCTAGTTTATGTATTATATTTATTTCTGATTTCCATTATTTAATTTTATTTTTGTTAATCCTCACCTGAAGTCATTTTTCCATTGATTTTTAGAGAGTGGAAGGAATGGGGACAGAGTGAGAAACATCGATGTGAGAGAGACATACCTATTATGGGGAGACCAGGATCGGGGATTGGGCCTACAACCGAGGTATTTCCCCTTGAATAGAATCCAACCTGCCATCCTTCAGTCTGTAGGCTGATGCTCTATTCATTGAGCCAAACTGGCTATTTCTCATTTCCATTATTAAGTTTATATATTATTGACTGACAATCTAAAGGAACAGAGCATTGGAGGGTAATTAATTGTCTGTAAGGAGAGCACAAAGCATGTAAAATAATAACATTATTAATTCTGTGCAAGACACTATTCTAAACATTTTACATTCATTATCTTAACCCTCCCATTCACCCTATTACACCATCTTCTTCCACATGAGGAAACAAAAACAAGAGTTTTGCTCTAGAGCTAGTAAAAGGTGGAACCTGCATCCCACCCCAGCTATGACTGAATGTACCTTCCCCACTGCCTCATGAGCCTTTTCTTTCAGTAAAAAAAAAAAAAAGTAACCAGGAAGACAACTGATATGTCCTTACTTGCCCAGAAAAAACATGGCTTTTCCCTCATTGACTCTAATGAAACAAAAGCCTTAGAAATGGATGTTGCTCTCTATTATGAACCTACTGCACTGTGTAGTGATTATCAGTCAAAGTGTCCTTTCCCCATTCCATTCTGACATCATGGAGTGGCAGGTTTGTATCTTGTTCAGCTCTGAGGGCCCCGCTGATTGTAAGTGCTCAGTAAATGTTGACCAAGGGAAGGATTTAACCAGAGCCAACCTTAGGATAGGATGCACTTCTGCTAAAGTTTTACCTTATAAGGTTACAAACACTTTTATTTAAAAAATTACTTTTTTATTGTTGTTAATCCTCATCCAAGGATATTTTTTCCAGTGATATTTAGAGAGTTTGGAAGGAAGGAGGAGAAACAGACAGAGAGAAAGAAAGACATTGGTTGCCTCCCTGCATGCACATGCCCCTGGATCACAGCCGGAGGTACCGGCCCTCTGGGCTCAGTCCTTGGGCTGATGCTCTAACCAGTGATCCAAAGTGGTTAGAGCAAAATTTACATTATTTAAACTTGTTATGTTTACAAGCTTAATTTCAGAATAGAATTTTGGTATTCCACTGGGCAAAAAAATTGACATGTTTTCTCAAAAGCAAGAGCAGACTTTGGCCAAGAATATTTGCAAAACGCTGACTCTAAACAATTTCTAAGAAAGATTCAATATCACTTTTGTTATTTAATAAAATTATGGAAGTCTTGCATAAGATTGTGCTAGAATGAAATAAATTATGATATGAAGTTCTTGAATCAATTTGTAAATGACAAAGCCATGGTGGCTCCTTTACCAGTTAGAAAACATATTTAAAATTATTTAAGAAGAGAACAACAGAGGTTGAATCTTGACTGACCAAGTGATTACAACCTCATGCCTCTTTTATTGCTATCATCCAATTGGGCTCTCTAACGTTCGTTTTCTAGAGTAGACAATGTAAACATGCTGTGGCATTAATGTCCTGTGACAATTGGGTGGTCTTATCCATTTCAACCATTGTTTCCTATAACTTTTGAAAATAAGCATTTCCTCATATCAGTCCACCTAACAGGAAGAACCTCTCTGTTCATTTCATACCATGGCCACATCAGACTCTAGGTTTTTCATCATAGTCTTGTTTCCATTGAATAACCTTGCTCTTCCATATGCCTATTTAGTTCAGCTCTCACAGCTCCAGTGAGGATCTTGAAATTGATCCAACACAGCATCCTTTACTCTACTGAATGAAGCATGAGTTCTCTTTGAGGATACTCATGAAGAAAACCTATGGGGAAACTCAGTCTGAAACGAACCATCAAGCGGTTGTTTTCTATAGAACAGGGATATGTAAGCATCGTTGCATTGAGTGAAATTTCTAATTGGTACTCTGAGAGTTACAAATGTGTTTGTTTATTCATGGAACATGTTCTCAGAATATCAAATGCTGGAGGTATTCATGCATTAGTGGAAAAATGGAAAGAAATCTTGTAGGAGATAAAAGGAATAAACTCTGAAACCACAACATTTCTTCTAATAATGCATTTTCAGTCACTTAATAATCATGCGTTGGGTGGTAGTACAGATAATTTCATAGGACTGAAAAAAAGACAGGGTATCAGTGCCAGGGAACAGGAGAAAAAGCTCTCCTGGTGCCCTCCACTGACCACTTATTCACTCAGCGATCCTTCATAGTTCTGTGGATAATTTAGGTCATTGTAGAACTAAAGAAAATCACATACATATGCCAAACAAAGCAAAGGCTACCAATGAATCCTTTCCTTTTAAAAATTAGAATGATCAGGCCAGCATGGCTCAGTGGTTGAGCACTCACCTATGAACGAGAAGGTATAGTTCCATTCCAGGTCAGGGCACATGCCCAGGTTATGGGCTCAATTCCCAGTGTGGGGCGTGGAAGAGGCAGCCAATCAATGATTTTCTCTCATTATTGATGTTTCTGTCTCTCTCTTCCTCTTCCTCCCTCTCCGAGATCAATAAAAATATATTTAAAAAATAAAAAAAATTGGAAGGGATCCCAACTTTCAGGTAACTGATGTGTCTTGATTTAACAAAAGCTCACAGATAAGAATCTCCTTACAGGAAAATTAAAACAGCTGAAACAAAATGATATCAGTACATCAAATCCTCCAACTATTGAGAGTCTACACTAAAATATTCATATTTTATATAATAAGGCACGTAAAATAAAAACCTATGGTTTATTCATAAAATTTTTCAGAACAGATACAATTTTTATTGCTCTCTCTTGTCATGTTAGATGTTTTTATAAGCACAGTAAATATCTATCTATCTACACTAATAAAAGAGAAACATGGTAATTAGCGTACGACCGCTACCCTTTTCATTGGCTAATCAGTGAGTATATGCAAATTAACTGTCAGCCAAGATGGCAGCCGGCAGCCAGGCACTGAAGCGAGCAGGGAGGCTTGCTTGCTGCAGACTCCAACGTTCACCGCCTCACTTGCCGGCCTCTCAGTTGCAA
>NW_005368420.1:393690-395168 GCF_000412655.1 Myotis brandtii | reverse complement strand
GTGACAGGGGGTGGCGCTGCAACCTCCCCATCGACCCTGCCTTGAGTGTGACAGGGGGCGGTGGCCCAACCCCCCAATCGGCCCTACCCTGAGCGTGACTGAGGGTGGCATCGCAACCTCCCGATCCGCCCTGCTCTGTGCACGGCACCCCAGCACCCCAGCTCCCCGATCTGCCCTGCTCTGAGCCTGACCAGGGGCTGCACTTAGGGATTGGGCCTGCCCTCGGGAGCAGGGGAGCAGGCCTAAGCCAGCAGGTCGTTATCTCCCGAGGGGTCCCAGACTGCGAGAGGGCACAGGCCGGGCTGGGGGACCCCCCTCCCCACCCCCCCGAGTGCACAAATTTTTGTGCACCGGGCCTCTAGTCTATCTATAAAACCCTAAGCGACTGATCGACCATTTGACTGGTCGACCATTCGACTGGTCGCTATGATGTGCACTGACCACCAGGGGGCAGACGCTCAATGCAGGAGCTGCACCCTGATGGTCAGTGTGCTCCCACAGTGGTAGTGCCACTCAGCTGACCGATGGGCGCCAGACACCAGGCTCACGGCTGGCAAGCGCAGCTGTGGCGTCACAAGTCTCTCCTCCTCTGCGGCAGCAGTACTGAGCAGCGGTGGCAGCTGGCACAGCCAGAATGAGTGGTAGCGGCGCAGCACTCAGCCCGTGCTCGGGTTCCTCCCCAGCCGCCTGCCGCTTCATACACTACTACATCTTTTGGGGGATGTTGGACTGCCCATTTTGGCCTGATCCTCACTGGCCAACCAGGCCTGCAGGGATCAGGTTGAAACTGGCAGTTCAACATCCCCTGAGGGGTCCTAGATTGCGAGAGGGTGCAAGCCAGGCTGAGGGATCCCACCAGTGCACGAATCCATAACCCAGGCCTCTAGTATTAAAATGTTTTACAAAACAACTCAGGCCTAAGAGAAAACAAGAGTCACTCTCTCTCCTAAGCACTGTGAGAGCTCCTCTCTTCTCCTTGGATGCTAAGCATATGAGTGCTGTTTATGCTTTGAGTCTTGTGTTTTTCCAGCCTAACAGGCCCAAACAGGAAGAACTTCCCGAGAGCTGAAAAAGTAACCCTTTTTAAAGGAAGAAAGTTATCTTTCTTCTGATTGACATGGCTTTCATAATTATCTCCCTTAATCCCAGATGTTACTTTCTGGCTGATTGGTCTTACACATGGAACTTCACTTCCTTGGTCTGGGTTTCATTTTCAGTAAGATGACTACACAAAGGATACTCTCATAGAGTGGATGGGAGATTAAATTAGATAACATGTGTGCTGTCTCTAGTGCAGTACTGGGCTGGTGGGTGGTCAAATAAATGCTGAGAAGATCTAAAATCAAATGCGATGTTTGGTGTAAGATTATGTTATTAACTAGAGGCCCAGTGCACAAAAATTTGTGCACTTGGGGGGTCCCTCAGCCCGGCCTGTGCCCTCTCACAGTCTGGGACCCCTCGGGGGATGTCCACCTGCT
>NW_005368420.1:387268-393634 GCF_000412655.1 Myotis brandtii | reverse complement strand
CCTAAGCTGCAGTCGGACATCCTTAGCGCTGCTGAGGAGGTGGGAGAGGCTCCCGCCACCACTGCTGTGCTGGCAGCTGGCAGCCTGGCTTGTGGCTGAGCAGAGTTCCCCCTGTGGGAGTGCACTGACCACCAGGGGGCAGCTGCTACATTGAGCATCTGCCCCCTGGTGGTCAATGTGTGTCATAGTGACCAGTCATTCCCAGTTGTTCTGCTGTTAGGGTCAATTTGCATATTACCCTTTTATCATATAGGATAAAGGCTTGGTGCACGGGTGGGGGCCGGCTGGTTTGCCCTGAAGGGTGTCCCGAATCAGAGTGGGGGGTCCCGCTTGGGTGCCTGATCAGTCTGGGTGAGGGGCGGATGGCTGTTTGCAGGCTGGCCAAGCCCCCCAGCGGGGACTCTCACCCCATGGGGGTGTGGCCAGCCTGGGTAAGGGGATGAGGGCCGTTTTCAGGCTGCCCACAGCCCCTTCAGGGTGGGGGAGTCCCGCTGGGGTGTCTGGCCAGCCTGGGTGAGGGGCTGATGGCCATTTTCAGGCTGGCCACACCCCCGGCGACCCAAGCTCCCAGCCTCTCCTTTTTTTCTTCTTTTTTCCCCCCTGGGATTTATTTATCTTCTATAATTGAAACTTTGTAGCCTTGAGCGGAGCCAAGAGCCGGCCAGGGCAGGTGGGAAGCTTGGCTTCCTCCATTGCCAGGGGCAACCCAAGTCTCCTGCTTGCTCCAGCTCTGTGGCTGCTGCCATCTTAGTTGGGTTAATTTGCATACTCACTCCTAATTGGCTTGTGGGCGTGGCTTGAGCATAGCAGGGGGATGTTAATTTGCATGTTTCTCTTTTATATATAGGATCATATATTGACGGTGACAGTAAAATTAATCCACAATCAAGTCACAACACTGAATTTCCTTTATACTTAAGGCATTCTGACCTACCATTTGGTCATTTGCAAACATATTCTAGTTCCTCTACTAAATTGTAAATCTCCAGGGGATGAGAAACAAGATTTGGTTAATATGGCAATCACTGCTTGGGCCCAGTTATGGGTAAGACTGGTAGGGATTTTATTCTTTTTCCTCAGAGCCCCACTCAAAACCACCATGACTTAAAAGCAATCATGCTTTTTGGAAATTAAATCAATGATTCTAGCTTTCTCCCTGTTTTGACCATATCCTCAGACCTTATGTGCAAATGATTAAGGACAGGTCTTGCATATTTTAGGCCTTGCTGTCTAAGCTTGATGCTTTTTACAGACATCAAAGTGTATTAAGGGACTGATACATATTGCCACTTATCATTCATTCATTCACTCATCCTTCCATCCCACCAATAATGAGTCTGTACCTATGAAATGTTATAATCCTATGAAGATAGTAGTAAACAAGACAAAGTCTCTCTGATCCATTTAAAAAATTACAAACCTGCCCTGAGTAGGTGTGCAGTAACCAGAGCTGAGATGGATTGAAGGACCACTCCATCTGCTAAGTAAGCAAGGAACAGGCAGGGGCAAAGCAATGGGCAACCACAGAAACACAGACTCCTTAAATGTGCCAAGCTGAGTTCTAGAAGCTTGTGGGAGAGTGGTTGAAGTGCTGGTGGTGACAGGGTTGATCTGGGAATATTATGAGGTTGAGCTAAAAGCATTTGCTGATGGAACAGATGTAAAGTGTGCGAGGAAGGGAGCATAGAAGGATGTCTCTCCAGTAGCTTTGCCCTGAGCAACTGAATGAATACACTTGCTATTTACTGAGATGGGGATGCATGTGGAAAGAGCAAGGTTTGAACATGTTCAGTTTGAGATGCCTGTTAAACACCCAAGTTGGCTCTTCAGCTATGCAGCATGATGACTGTGTCTGTAATTAGGAGAGAAGTCAGCTAGAGATGTATATTTGTGAGTTGTCAGCTTATAGATGACATTCCAAGCCATGGGACTGGGTGAGACTGCCTAGGCAACAAGTATAGCTAGGTAAGGGAACAGATCCCAGAATGGGGTGAGGACTTAGCCCATGGCATTCCATGTGTAGAAGATATTGATGGGATGAGAAGGATTCAGGAAAGAAGTGGGATTCAGAGTGGCCAGTGTGGTTGGAGTACCATCAAGAGAGTGTTGTCCTGAAAACCAAGAGAGGAAAGTGTTTTCAGAAGAGTTATATACTTCAAATCCAGTCCATTCGCAGATTCTCTTGACTCTGCCTTCCAAATATATCCAGAAAATGATCTCTCTGTTCACCACCAACAACTCTCCAATGCACTGCAAGTCACCATCAACTCCATGGTAGACAACTGCAGAATTCTTTAAAGGGGGTCTCTGCTTCCTCACTGGCTCCCACAATGGCCTCTTTTGAACTCAGCAGGCAGAGTGATCCTTTTAAAAGGTATATCAGAACATATCCATTATCTGTTCAATGTTGCTGGTAGTGAGAAGGCTAACCCCTATTTTATAAAACTACTGTTTGGAATTCTCTGCTATTTTTTTAGACGGACTCTCATTCTAAAAAACAAAATAATAGTAACTTTGATTTCTAGCTTGTTTTAGTCTGATTTCTAGCCTGTTTTAGCCTGCTTGAATAATAAGTGCTGGAGACCAAGATCAACAGTAATTGATATAAATGTAGGGAGTCTGGCAGAAGGCTGACCAGGACTCCTTTTGATATTCACAGGGTGAATATCTACATTTTATTACCTGCTGCTGACTCAATGGCCTAAAGCAAACTCCCCAAAAACCTGACTGTTTATTAAACATTACCATTGATATGTCTGTTTGCATTCCTAAAGGCAATTGTGTATTCTAGCTAATAAAAGCAGCTGGGAATGGAGCAACGGAGAGAGCTTGACCGCTATGGTTAAGCTGTCCTCTGGTTCCCCCGGTAATCAAAAAATTAATATTTCGTCTTGTGTATCATTTGTGCGTCAGCCCTCCCTCCAAGTCTTTGAACCCGCAAAAGCCACGCTGGCCGTGGACTCTCACAAATAAGGAAGATAAACTTAGCTGTCTGACCTTGTAGGCCAGAGACTAGATACACACATACCGTCAATGCCATGCCAGGTGTATTTTTTAATTGGATAGAACTGTGTTGTTTTCAAGGCTGCCAGCGAGATAACCACTAAGCACACATAGGGCTGGCTCTTTAATAAAAAGGGAAGTTCTGCTTGTAGCTTTGCTTAGAATTTGAATTCATTATCTCTGAGCCCACCGCGGTGAATAAAGTGATTTATTCCGGTTCTCTGTAACAGTAGGTCCCTAAGGAGAGGAGTGAGTGTTGATCATTTGATTTCACACTAGAATTATTCATTCCACCTGAAACGGAGCTGTTTAGATGGATGCATGGGGATGAAAGCTCATTCTAATGGAGTCAAAATATAAAGGATGAGTCAAAACACATTTCTGAAGGTGTTCAACCTCATGAGTATTCAGAGGAATGAAGATTATATAGCCACAAAGATATATCACTATGCACCCACAGATGGGCTATAGAAGACTGAAAATTCCAATTATTACTGTGGAACAGTGGGCACTCTTATAATGCAAATTGGTATGCCACTCTGAAATAGTACTCTTTATGTCCTAGTCAAATTGAAGGCTACAGTACCTTATCACTAGGCAATTTTATTCTTAGGCCACGGGTGGGGGACCTTTTTTTTTTTTGCCAAGGGCCATTTGGATATTTATAACATCATTCATGGGCCATACAAAATTATCAACTTCAAAACTAGCCTGCTGTATTTGGTCAAACATTTGGTCAACTCTCATTAATGCTTTGGCTGGGCCAGACCAAATGATTTCGAGGGCCTTATATAAACTGAGGGCATGATGCTCCCCACCTCTGTCTTAGGTAAAACCCCTGGAAATGTCTAGTTATTAGCGACATGTTACAAACAATAATGTTCATAGGAGCCCTCTTCAAAATACTGCAAAAGAAGAGAGCCCTGTGTTCACATATAATGGATGTTAAACGAAATAAATCCACAAAAAGAATTATAAGTGTAGAGCAATGGAAAGGAATGAACTATAGCAGCACACAAAATCAGTAAGTAAATGTAAGTACTGGGTAGAGTAAAGAGGTCATATATAAACATGACATCCATATGGATTCAGAGGAAGGTAAATGATAAAATGAAAATCACTTCCAAAATGTTAAAATAACATCCTCCAAAAATCGGCTGCTCTATAGAAGCAAATATAGTCAATATCAACTTCTTGGAAAGTATGGATATTAAATCATAGTTTGTTCATTTAAAAACTAAACAAAAACAACAAAACAGCTGAATATGGTAAGGGCAGCAAACTATATGAAGTTTCTACTGCCATATTCCCATACCTTCTACTCAGGTCCCCCTATCCTTGAAACACCCCATCATCACAACTACAGTAGCTGTGCAGGCAGCCTAGTTGCCAGTGGAATGGCATAAAAGTTTGGAGCTCCCACCAAAGCCCTATGGCCATAGAGTTGCTACTAATTTACATATCTGGCAGTTCTCTAGAAAAATCCTCATTCACAGGGCTTGGCTTGCTAGAAAACTGTAGTAAAAAACAACAAGCACAGTTTCCTGGCATTGAATTTGGCAAAGATTTCTCACATATAAAACCAAAAGCACAGGCAACGAAAGACAAAATAGACAAAATGGAGTCCATGAAAAAAAAAATCATGGGTCAAAAACCACTGTGAACAGAGCAAAAAGGTAACACAAAGAATGAGAAAATATTTGAAAATCACATAGCAGGGAAGAGATTAATGTCCAGAATATACAGAGAACATCTAAGCCTCAACAACAGAAAAAACAACAACCTGGCTCAGAAAATGGGCAAAGGACTCAAATGAATATCTATAATAATAAAAGTATAATATGCTAATTAGACCAGTAAACCGAACAACCTTCTGGATGTCCTTCCAGACGACCTTCTGGACAAAGCCAGGGTGTGAGAACCCAGGCAAGCCACCATGGCTGCAAGGGCCAAGCCCCTTGCATGTATTTTGTGCATCGGGTCTCTAGTTTCTTCAATAAAGATACATAAATGGCCTATAAGCACAGGAAAAGATACTCAACATCAACTTCTGGGTATGTACCCAAAAGAATCTAAAGTAGGGGCCTGAAATTATATTTGTATGCCCATGTTTATAGCAGCATTATTTACAACAGCTAAAATATAAAGCAACATAAGTACCCACTGAAAAACAAATGGATGAATAAAGTATGCTATGTACATGCAATGGAATGTATTCATCATGAAAAAGAAAGGAAATTCTGAAATATACTAAATCATGAATGAACCTTGAGGACATTATGCTAAGTGATATAAGCCAACACAGAAAGACAGATACTGTATGATTACAATGTATGAGGTACTCAGATAGTCTAAATTTTAGAGACAGAAAGTAGAATGGCAGCTGCTAAGGCAGGGGAGAAGAAGGCAATGGCGATTTATAGATGAATGAATACAGAGTTTGAGTTTTACAAGATGAAGAGTCAGAAGATGGTTAGCAGAGGAGATAAAAAATGGTGGCAGAGCCGAACCGGTTTGGCTCAGTGGATAGAGTGTCGGCCTGCGAACTGAAGGGTCCCAGGTTCGATTCCGGTCAAGGGCATGTACCTTGGTTGCGGGCACATCCCCAGTGGGGGGCGTGCAGGAGGCAGCTGATTGATGTTTCTCATCGATGTTTCTAACTCTCTATCCCTCTCCCTTCTTCTCTGTAAAAAATCAATAAAATATATAAAATAAAATAAAAAATGGTGGCAGAGTAGGAGGATGCTCCATGGACATGTTCCCAGGAACAAGATGGAATTACAACTGAAATACAGAAATGCTTCCTGAATCATCAATGGAAAATTCACAGGAGAGAACCCTGATACCCAAGGACTGAAGGTGGAGACCGCATAGAGACTGGTAGGAGGGGTGGAGGCACAAAAGGCACAAAAGGGCTGGCCAGGCACCCACAGTCAGCAACTGAAGTCCTGGAGAGGTATCTCAACTGAGAACTACGGGATCTAATCCTGAATCTGGGCTCCGCAGCAGAGAGCATCAATCTGAGGAGGGTACCCACAGAACATCTAGCTCTGAAAAGCAGTGGGGTGCTGTCTGCCAGGGAGTGGCAGCTGAAAGTTTAGGCACCCTCTTAAAGGGCCAACACTCAAAAATTCTCTGTGGAGCCACCCATCTTGTGCTCTGACAGAGGGAGGGTGAAGTGGACTGGAGCTGTGAGAGCAGAAGCCAGCACTGGGGACTCGGGGGACAGAGCTCAGAAGGCAGACACCCCAAGTCTCCTGGGCTCAGTCATTCCCTCACACAGCCACATAGACATCTGCCTTGCCTGGGGAGATAGACATCTGCCTTGCCTAGGGGGATAGACATCTGCCTTGCCTGGGGGGA
>NW_005368420.1:373660-386184 GCF_000412655.1 Myotis brandtii | reverse complement strand
CCTCGCTTTCTGATGGCTGCAAGGCCGTGCCCTCTCTCCCCGTGGGGCCTGGGGTCTCCGAGACCCACCCGAACCAGTTCAATGGATTTGAGAGTTTGTAAAGCACAGTCATTCCCTCTTGTGCCTCAGGCACAGCCCGGTTGGGGATGTAAATTGAGTAGGGCGGAGTCTCAGGGAGTCGCCAGCTTCGAGGAAATAGCAATGGCGGCATCTCCACGCCCCTCGCCTCCCCGGGACACCAGGACTTCACGTCCCTCAGTGTTCCTCAGTGCCGGCGAGCAGCAGCGCGTCAGAGCTTCCCTCGCTTTCCGACCACTGCAAGGCCGAGGCCGCCTCTCCCCGTGGGATCTGGGGCCTCAGAGACCCGCCCCGAGCAAGCCCAGAGGATTCGAGGGTTCATACCGCTTCCGATTGAAAAAAACCGCGAATCCATTTGCAGCCTGCCTGGCGTGTGACTGCGTACCTCTGTTTTTGGCGCTTCCATAGCTCCCTCTCAGTCTCACTGCGCTTCTTTCTTTTCTTCCAGTTGTAGATCTCCCACTGGGACAACTTCCCCATGGTTCTGAGTGGTGGTTTTTTGCCTCATAGTTGGTAGTTTCATTGATGCTGTGAGAGAGCAGCACGCACAGGTCCACTCCCTAGCCGCCATCTTGGTTCCCCCCGTGGGCACCCTCTTAAAGGGCCAGCGTACTGTTATGCCCAGATTTCA
This sequence comes from Myotis brandtii, assembly GCF_000412655.1. Classification (NCBI taxonomy): domain Eukaryota; kingdom Metazoa; phylum Chordata; class Mammalia; order Chiroptera; family Vespertilionidae; genus Myotis; species Myotis brandtii. The sequence continues at coordinate 385,475 of NW_005368420.1, read as the reverse complement.
GGACCCCCAAGAAACCACATCAGGGAGCCAGCCAGTTCGATGCAAAAGCATAAGAGTCTTTATTCGAGCTAGCTTGGCTCCCCCACGCCAACGCAGCAGCGACAGGAAGCAGAGAGAGAGAGAACTCTGTGTGGAGAGGGGTTTTATAGGGGGTTGGAGTAAGGGGAGGAGAAAGGGCTGTGGCCTTGCCGATTGGCCAGGCGCAAGTCGGTGTCTTGTTCCTGGGTGTGGCTAGCAGAGGCTTAGACTTCCGGGAAGAAGCTCCTTGCCAAGCACATGGCCAAGGTAAGATAGAGGGCGTAGCATTTACCCTGGGGCAAGATGGAGGGCGTAGCCCTTACCCTGGGGCAAGATGGAGGGCCTAGCCCTTACCCTGGGGCAAGATGGAGGGCGTAGCCCTCGCCCTTTCAGTACAAAAGTTCCCTGTGGAACCATGCACCTTGTGCTCTGGCAGAGGGAGGGTGAAGTGAGAGCAGAACCCAGGACTGGGGACTCAAGGGATAGAGCTGAGTCATTCCCTCACACAGGACATCTTTCCCACAGACATCTGCCTTGCCTGGGGGGGAAACAGTCGACACACAAGGTGGAAAACACCTTGCCCTGAGGCCACTTAAAAGATTAAAAGTAACAATTAGCCTCCAGGCAGAAGCAACTGCCCCACCCTGCTGAAAAACTCCCATCACACCTGAGGACGATTGCCTGGGTGCAATTCAAGTTGGAATCCTATTAGTCTGTAGACAGAGGTCTCTGGAGGTTTTGAGTCCTTGCCTGATCCAATTAGTCAGAAACAGCCTTTAACACTGTCCTGCACTAGAGATTCAGAGGTATAGAGATCTACCTAAAACATAGTCACAAACCCAAACAGACAACCCAAATGAGGAAACAAAGAAACAACCCCCAAATGAAAGAACTAGCGAATTCTCCAGAAGAAGAGGTAAGTGAAGCAGAGATAAGAAATTTATCTGAAACAGAATTCAGAGTAATGATGTTAAAAATGCTCAACAGTATGAAAAAAGATATAGTAACTATGAAAAAAGAACAGTCTGAGATAAAGAATGACATAACACAAATAAAGAACACATTGGAAGGAATACCCAGCAGATTAGGGGAAGCTGAGGACTGAATCAGTGAATTAGAAGACAGAGTTGAAAATATCACTCAATTAGAGAACCAAAAAGAAAAAACAATTAAAAAACAGGAGGACAGCTTAAGGGAGCTATGGGACAATGTGAAACATAACAATATTAGAATAGTAGGTGTACCAGAAGGGGCAGAAAGGGAGAAAGGAATAGAGAAGTTGTTTGAAGAATGGTAGAAAACTTCCCTAACCTGGTAAAGGAAAAAGTCAGACAAGTCTAGGAGGCACAGAGAAACCCAAACCAGAAGAACCCAAACAGACCAATGCCCAAACACATCATAATTAAAATGCCCCAAATTAAAGACAAAGAGAGAATCTTAAAGGTAGCAAGAGAAAACAAAACTGTTACCTACAAAGGAGTTCCCATAAGGCTAACACCTGATTTCTCATCAGAAACTCTACAGGCCAGAAGGGAATGGCATGAAGTACTCAAGGTAATGGAAAGCAAGGATCTGAGACTAAGATTACTATATCCAACAAGGCTATCATTCAAAATAGATGGTCAAATAAAGAGCTTTTCAGACAAAAAAAGGCTAAAGAAATTCATCACCATCAAGCCAGCATTAAAAGAAATGCTAAAGGGACTGTTGTAAGGGATTGCTGAGAAGAAACACAGAGAGAAACCTAGCCACACAGAATTTAAATGGCTATAAATAAGTACCACTTAATAATAACCCTAAATGTAAACAGATTAAATGCTCCAATCAAAAGGTGTAGGGTAGCTGAACGGATATAAAAACATGACCCAACTATATGCTGTCTACAAGAGACCCACCTCAAAATGAAAGACATACACAGAATGAAAGTGAAGGGATGGAAAAAATTTTTCCATGCAAATGGAAAAGAAAAAAAAAAGCTGGAGTAGCAATACTCACATCTGATAAACTAGACTTTAAAAGCATCATGCTATGGAGAACCAAGATGGCGGCATAGGTAAACACCTGTACTTGCTGCCTCCCACAACCACATCAAAATTACAACTAAAATACATAATAACTATAATCCAGAACAGCAGGAAAGCTGGCTGAGTGGAAGTACTACAACTAGAGAGGTAAAGAAGAAAGCGCACTGAGACTGGTAGGAGGTGCAGAGGTTCAGAATAAGCTGGCACCCGGGTGTGCTGCTTTTTTAATCGGGTGGGAGATACAAGCTCCTGCTTGCTCTGAGCTCCAGTGCCGGGCGAGACTCGGGGGGACCAGACACATATGGGGAGAACTGGACTGTCCGGCACTGGGGCAAGAACACGGGAGCGGCTTTCTTCCAGATGGAGGTGTTCACAAGGGTCATTGTTCCTGTGCTGGGACTTTCCCGGTGCAGGGCTGACTGGCAGCCATTGCTGTCTGCTCTGCCCTGGAGATTCCCTGAGACCCTGACCTACCCAATTTACAACCCCACCCAAGCTGTGTGCAGCGGCTTTTGCATATGAAGGGCCTGTCCTTTCTCAGCCTAAAACCTGTCAAACAAACTGCAGCTGCAGGGAGCCCCCCCAATCCAAAAGAAGGCCCAAGGCCCCACAGCAGCTTGCATTGCTTCACAGCTGGGCCTCATCTGGGCACCTCCAAACCCCAAACAAAGAAGAGGAATCTGCAGATCTCTCCATAGCTCCTGCTGGGTAGCCTCAGGCAGAGGCTAAATTAGCACCTCCTTGGAGATCCAAGAGCCAGTGTACCCAGTGGTCAGTGCGAGACCACACCAGATTACAACTCTTCACATCCATAAGTGACATACTCAAGAGGCAGACTCAGTAGCACCAAAGCCCCAATGAAGCAAATCCTGCACAGCAGCTCTTCCATTGTAGACATAGCTGGTCTTTACAGCCAATTGGCCTGGAGGTCAATTTCTCCCAGTGATACTAACAGCAATTAAGGCTCAACTACAATAAGACTGTGCACACAGCCGACAAAGGGGTGCACCAAGAGTGTCCACCTCAGGTGATTGGGGAAGCCAGTCGGCCTGGTGGTCAAATCCCTCTAGTTTTAACTACAACAATCAAGGCTTAATTAGAACAAGACTGCGCACAAAGACCACTAGGGGGTGTACCAAGAAAGCGTAAAAAATGCGGAGACAAAGAAACAGGACAAAACTATCAAGGGAGGATATTGAGTTCAGAACCACACTTTTGAGGTCTCTCAAGAGGCTTCTAGAGTCTGTCGATAAACTTGATGAGATGTACAGGAAATCTAATGAGACCCTCGATGGTGTGATAAAGGACCATCTAGAAAGTAAGCATACACTGACTGAAATAAAGAATATTATACAGACTCCCAACAGCAGACCAGAGGAGCGCAAGAATCAAGTCAAAGATTCGAAATGCGAAGAAGCGAGAAACACCCAACCGGAAAAGCAAAATGAAAAAAGAACCCAAAAATACGAAGATAGTGTAAGGAGCCTCTGGGACAGCTTCAAACGTACCAACATCAGAATTATAGGGGTACCAGAAGATGAGAGAGAGCAAGATATTGAAAACCTATTTGAAGAAATAATGACAGAAAACTTCCCCTACCTGGTGAAAGAAATAGACTTACAAGTCCAGGAAGCGCAGAGAACCCCAAACAAAAGGAATCCAAAGAGGACCACACCAAGACACATCATAATTAAAATGCCAAGAGCAAAAGACAAAGAGAGAATCTTAAAAGCAGCAAGAGAAAAAAAGTCAGTTACCTATAAGGGAGTACCCATACGACTGTCAGCTGATTTCTCAACAGAAACTTTGCAGGCCAGAAGGGAGTGGCAAGAAATATTCAAAGTGATGAATAGCAAGAACCTACAACCAAGATTACTTTATCCAGCAAAGCTATCATTCAGAATTGAAGGTCAGATAAAGAGCTTCACAGATAAGGAAAAGCTAAAGGAGTTCATCACCACCAAACCAGTATTATATGAAATGCTGAAAGGTATCCTTTAAGAAGAGGAAGAAGAAGAAAAAGGTAAAGATACAAATTATGAACAACAAATACACATCTATCAACAAGTGAATCTAAAAATCAAGTGAATCAATAATCTGATGAATAGAATAAACTGGTGAATATAATAGAAAGGGGCATAGAAAGGGAGTGGACTGACTATTCACAGTGGCCGGGTAGTTCATCCTTTCAAATAAGGATGAAAACAGAAGTGGGCAATGGATACATGTAGGTAATTTTCTAACACAGGAAAGACTTTTGGGCTACCCAATCTTCAACTGATATAACTTTAGGGTACCAAAATATCCAAGCCAGTGGTCCTCAAACTTTTTAAACAGGGGGCCAGTTCACTGTCCCTCAGACCATTGGAGGGCCGGACTATAGTTTAAAAAAAAAACTATGAACAAATTCCTATGCACACTGCACATATCTTATTTTGAAGTAAAAAAACAAAATGGGGACAAATAGAATATTTGTATTTGCATGTGGCCTGTGGGCCGTAGTTTGAGGACCCCTGATCCAAGCCATCCAGAGAAGGCAGTGGACCTGGAGTTACCAGCAATTGTGCCCAGGAAAATCACACATATGCGAAGACAGCTCTGTTGGCAACTCCCATACACATTTATTGGCAGTATTATAAATAAAACTCGAGAAACTGAATTTTGATAATTATAAAAAATTGGAGTCTTGACCCTTGCCCCATAATCACCAGTCCTTTTGGATATATCCTGGGCACAGGGCAGCCACCCCCTTGCCTTATCAGTCTGGCATGAGAGCTGTGCATATCACTATAAAGCCTCATTGAGGAATCAATAAATCCTGAGTATGATGTCCATGTGTTACAGAGCAAGAGTTTTAGAAGAGGGGAAATGGGAGTGTGCCCACCAACGATCTCTAAATCCTCTGGTCTGGAACATTAAGAATTGGCCAAGCAACGGACACAGGAGTTGAGGGTGTTCCGTGTGGTACAGTTGAGAAGGCACAGAGGTTTTATTTCCTTCTCAAAGTACAATCTTGCATTTTAGAGTTTGCAGTCCTTTGTGATTACATCACCATAATATTAAAAGGACTATAGCCAAGAATCACAGAAGTTAAAGCTGTGAAACGAAGCCACAGAGGACACTATCTGAAGTATAATACAGAGGTCAGAGAGACTAGAAAGGACACAGCCAGAGGTAGGCAGTACTCACCCTTTATGCATCGAGCAAACACCTACAGCTAATCCCAGTGCCTAATGGTCTGCATGTCAAGGAGCGCTTCTGCTCAAGGACACAAGCCCTGCATCAGCCACTGATTCATTGGGGCCATGTCAGTGGCTGCCTTTGTGGGACTCTGCCTCCTCCTTGCCTTCTCTACATAAGAACAAAGTGGTTATGTATAAGACTAGCAGAGTGCTTCAGAACTGGGCTGCCCAGATGAAGGGCTTGGCGCTGGTACTGGTGCCAGGATCTTCATGTGTCAGGTTAGGGATTGTGCTGGTGTTGGTACTGACTTTCCTGCCAAGCTTCTGTAGTGACCTGGGATCAGCATATTACTCATCCTATGAGATAGTCATCCCCAAGGCTCTGACAGTTGAGGGAAGGCAAGACCCAGGGGAAGAGGCATCTTATGTGATATCTATGCAGGGCCAGAAACAGCTGATTCACCTGAAAGTGAAGACAGACTATTTTATCAAGAACTTTCCAGTCTTCAGCTACCACAATGGCATCCTGGGACAAGAAATGCCTTTCATCTCACATGACTGTCACTATGAAGGCTACATAGAAGGACTCCCGGGTTCTTTTGTTTCTGTCAACACCTGTTCAGGCCTCAGGGGCATCCTGATTAAGGAGGGGAAATCCTATGGCATTGAGCCCATGGACTCTTCAAAACGGTTTGAACATGTGTTGTACACCATGGCCCATCAAGCTCCAGTCTCCTGCAGTGTCACTTCCAAAGACAGCACAGTGGTGTCCACCAGCCGACAACAAGGGAGCAGGAAGCCTGGCGGTCTACAGGAGCTGTCCTACTTGTGGTCACTCACCAAGTATGTGGAGATGTTTGTTGTGGTCAACAACCAGCGGTTCCAAATGTGGGGCAGTAACGTCAATGAGACGGTCCAGAGAGTGATGCACATCATTGCCCTGGCCAACAGCTTCACTAGGGGAATAAACACAGAGGTGGTGCTGGCTGGAATGGAGATTTGGACCGAGGGGGACCTCATAGAGGTCCCAGTGGACCTGCAAGTTACACTCGGGAATTTCAACAGCTGGAGACAAGAGAAGCTCCTCCATCGTGTGAAGCATGATGTTGCCCACATGATTGTCGGACAGCATCCTGCACAGGGTATGGGACAGGCATTTCTCAATGGTGCCTGTTCAAGTGGTTTTGCAGCAGCTGTTGAATCCTTCCATCATGAAGATGTCCTGCTGTTTGCAGCGCTCATGGTCCATGAGCTTGGGCACAACTTGGGTATTCGGCACGACCACTCAGCCTGCATTTGTAGAGACAAACCCCTCTGCCTCATGCAGGACAATATCACTAAAGAAAGTGGCTTCAGCAACTGTAGCTCTGACGACTTCTACCAGTTCCTCCAGGAACACAGAGGGGCCTGCCTATTTAACAACCCTCAGCGGCACAAAGGCCGCTTGCGGAGGGGTTCCTACTGTGGAAATGGTGTGGTGGAGGGTGAGGAGCAGTGTGACTGTGGTTCTGCCTGTTACACTGACCCGTGCTGTGACCAAACATGTAGGCTGAAGGGGAGTGCAGAATGTAGTGATGGACTCTGCTGTTTTGGTTGCCGATTGAAGAATAAGGGATTCATGTGCCGTTCTGCTTTGGGAGAGTGTGACCTCCCAGAGTATTGTGATGGTACCTCTGCAGAGTGCCCCACAGACACCTATAAGCAAGATGGGACGTCGTGCGGTAGACTGCACTACTGTGTTGGGGGTCTGTGTAGAAACCCTGATAATCAATGCATGGCTATGTATGGGGACACTGCACGGTCAGCCCCAGAAAACTGTTACATTTCAATGAACAGCAAAGGGGACCGGTTTGGAAACTGTGGCCGTCCCACCTCAGCAATGTCAAGATATGTTAAGTGTTTTGATGATAATGTATTTTGTGGGAAAATTATATGTACAAATATTAGACGGGTCCCATCCATCAAACCCCATCACACACTGATCCAGATTCCTTATGAAGGTGACTTCTGCTGGAGCTTGGATGTCTATAACATTACTGATGTCCCTGATGAGGGAGATGTGCACTCTGGCACTGCTTGTGCCCCAAACAAAGTCTGCATGAATTACTCCTGCACTGACCGTGCTGTGCTCAACTATGACTGCAGACCAGCAGAAATGTGCAATGGGAGAGGAGTCTGTAACAATGTAAGGCACTGCCACTGTGAGGCTGGCTATGCACCCCCCGACTGTAGAACTCCAGGAAATGGGGGGAGTGTGGACAGTGGTTCTCCTGGCAAAACAGAGGTTGAAAATCCAAGTGAGGATGAAGGAATCAGTTACAGTGTTGATTATGAAAATTTTGGCAGAGGTGGTGTGAATACAGATGAAAGGAAAATGAGGAGCCAGTTACTGCTCATAATCCCCTTGCTTATTTTAGCATTACTTCTTATTCCTTTTTTTTACCCCTGCATTGTTTGTTTTCTCTTAGCATTACTCTGTGGTCTAGTTATTGGTGTAGGTTTTAAAGCTGGAATGGATTTAGCACAGCGCTCAAAAGAGGCCCCAGAAGAAAGTGAAGAATCGGTGGCACAAAAGAGGAAAAAGGCATTAAGGGAGGAAAACCCAAAGGAAGAAAATGATTAGTGGTAGGAAGAAGTCTTCTATAGCAAGTACTTCATACACTTGGTGGAAGGAGGCTCAGTAGAGCAAATGTGAAGTGGGCATTGGCAGTAGAAGTGGCTCTTATCAGTGTTGTAAAGACCATAGAAGTGTACAACTTAAAGGAGGGATTTTGTTCTGTCTTTTACTAATTACTTATATACACTTATGTAAAAGCACTTATAAAACATTTTACTGTATTTTCCATTTCATGAAACCATTTAAATAAACTTTTCTCATGGATCATTCTCATCAATTTCTTATCTTAGTTGGGACAATTTCTGAATTACCAGTTTTTCACAGAATGCCACCTTCCATCCTCTTTGTTTGACATATATATCTGTGCCAGTTTTTTTCATCCCAATCACAACTACACATTATATTAGGAAGGTTGTTAATTCATTTGTTGTTCTATTTGAACTGGAGAAGTATACTCATGAAATAAAAAGATTTTAAATTAAAAAGTAAGTAACAGTGTTCACATAAGGCATCATTTAGGTTTTCTGTGGCCTATAAACCTTAGATTTGGAACTCTCTAGAAGGGCTCTATCTGATCCAGGGTGGTGTGATCACCCTGTGTCTAAGTACATGGGAAAGAGTAAGCAACCTAGGCAAGTGGCAAGCTTGTCCAGTGCTAAGTCTGGTTGGAAATATTCCTTTTTCCTGTTTCTACTTTTCTTATTATATTTATTTCTCATTCGCATTATTAAATTAATATTGCCTGACAATCCAAAGGGACAGAGCAATGAAGTGTTGTTCATTATCTGTAGGAGAGCACAAAGCATGTAAAATAATAACATTATCAACTCTGTGGAAGACATTATTCTAAACACTTTACAGTCATTGTCTTTTTAAAAATATTCTTGTTTTATTGATTTTTAGAGAGGAAGGGAGAGATAGAAACATCAATGATGAGAAAATATTTGATCAGCTGCCTCCTGCACATCCCCTACTGGGGATCCCAGAAATGTGCCCTTGACCAGAATCGAACCTGGGACCCTTCAGTCCACAGGTTGATGCTCTATCTACTAAGCCAAACCAGCTAGGGCATTCATTGTCTTAATTTAACCCTCCCTTTCAAGCTATTAGACCATCTTCTTACACACGAGGAAACAAAGACAGAGTTTTACTCTAGAGCAGCAGTTCTCAACCTGTGGGTCGCGACCCCTTTGGCGGTTGAATGACCCTTTCACAGGGGTCGCCTAAGACCATCCTGCATATCAGATATTTACATTACGATTCATAACAGTAGCAACATTACAGTTATGAAGTAGCAACGAAAATAATTTTATGGTTGGGTCACAACATGAGGAACTGTATTTAAAGGGCCAGAAGGTTGAGAACCACTGCTCTAGAGCAAGCATGTCAAACTCACGGCCTATGCTGCATGGCCCACAATGAGTATTTTTGCGGCCCAGCCTATATAATGGTATGTAAGGAACGTCTTAATAAAAATTTGTAACTTAATTTTTACAATATCCTATTGTACATAATTATTAATAACGATTTACAATGTTTGCTAATGACTGATTACTATAATCCTGTTGCATTCATTTCCCTTATGCACCTTATTCGCAGGTGCACCATTTCTCCACTAATACTAGCAGCGAATATCTTCGCAGCCGACTGTCAGGTAATTAGTCTTGTACTGACTTGTTTGGTGTGCACAACAGGAAATATTTTGCTTTTGGAGAACAAGAAAAATAGGTTTATTTGCATTATTGGTTTGTGCAGTTAGTTATTCAGTGTCTGTTAAGTTAATGTTCAAGAAAAATATTAATTTTTTTATTAAAATGTTCTATTATTTTATGTTAACAATTACTCATTTATTTCAGCCCTTTGTATTCAGCATGTCTCTATAGAAATAAACATACATGTCTATGAAAATTGAAGCTTCTGTTTTTTTGCAGCCCACATAAACTTAAACCTTGTATATTTGGCCCGTGTTAGCCTTTGAGTTTGACATGCTTGCTCTAGAGCTAGTAAAAAGTGGAACCTGCATCCCACCCCAGCTATGACTGAATGTACCTTCTCCACTTCCTCATGAGCCTTTTCCTTCAGTAAAAAAAAAAAAAGTGACCAGGAAGACAACTGACATGTCCTTACTTGCCCAGAACACGGCTTTTCCCTCATTGACTCTAATGAACTAAAAGCCTTAGAAATGGATGCTGCTCTCTATTATGAATCTACCACACTGTGTCATTATCAGTCAAAGTATCCTTTCCCCATTCCATTCTGACATTATGGAGGGGCAGGTTTGTATCTTGTTCAGCTCTGAGGCCCCGCTGATTTTAAGTGCCCAGTAAATGTTGACCAAGGAAAGGATTTAACCAGAGCCAACCTTAGGATAGGATGCAATTCTGCTAAAGTTTTATATTAAGAGATTAATTATTATTAATTATTAAATTATTTAAAAGAGAACATCAGAGGTGGATTAATGACTAACCAAGTTTTGCAGCCTCAAGCCTGTTTCATTGTTATAATCCAACTGGGCTCTCTCACATCCTTACTAACAGACCCCAGACACTAGTTTTGTCCCCACAGTCTGGAGTTCAAGAACTTCCATTGCTTTCCCGTTATCTGGAGTAGACAATGGAAACTTGCTGTGACATTAATGCCCTATGACAATTGGGTGGTCCTGTCCATTTCAACCATTGTCTCCTATGACTTTTGAAAATAAGCATTTCCTCATATCAGTATGTCTAACAGGAAGAATCTCTGTGCTCATTATACATAATGGCCACTTTGAACTCTGGGCTTTCATCATAGTCTTGTTTCCACTGAATGACCTTGCTCTTCCATATGCCTATTTAGTTCAGCTCTCACAGCTCCAGTGAGGATCTTGAAATTGATCCAACACAGCATCCTTTACTCTACTGAATGAAGCATGAGTTCTCTTTGAGGATACTCATGAAGAAAACCTATGGGGAAACTAGTCTGAAACAGACCATCAAACAGTTGTTTTCTACAGAACAGGGATATGTAAGCATTGTTGCGTTGAGTGAGATTTCTAATTGGTACGGTGAGAGTGAGAAATGTGTTTGTTTATTGAAAATTCCAAGTATTACTGTGGAACAGTGGCACTCTTATAATGCAAACTGGTATGCCACTCTAAAATAATACTTTTTATTTCCTAATCCAATTGAAGTTGCAAGTACCTTATCACTAAGCAATTTTACTCTTAGGCTGGGGTGGGGAACCTTTTTTTTGCCAAGGGCCATTTGGATATTTATAACATCATGCGCGGGTGATACTGAAGCATAGTAACCTCCACCTTGTATAAAGACTGCTGTTTGGAATTCTCTGCTATTGTTAGATAATTCCTTGTCCTATAAACTCTATCATTGTAAACTCTGTTATTTTTAGATAGTCCCTTATTCTGTAAAATAACTGTTTTAGTTTGAATAATAGAAAAGATAAACTTAACTGTCTGACCTTGCAAGCTAGCCATATAACGTAAGGGGCTGATAAACTGATACTAATAAAATTCTCAAGCCAGGTGTTTATTGGATATGAAATGTACTCAAGGTTACAAGTTATCTGCAAAAGTAATATACACAAAGACCTGAAAAGATATAAAAAGAGAATGCTTCTTCCTTTGTTTGCTCAGAATTTGACAGAGATATTTTTCTCTGAGCCCACATATAATAAAGACTCCTAATTAATTGGCTTGTTAAGGTGTCTTGTATCTAGCTCGCTGATTTACGATACAACAATACAATATTATCAACTTCAAAACTAGCCTGCTGGGATGAAACCAAGATGGCGGCATAGGTAAATACCGGAAATTGCTGCCTCCCACAACAAATTCAAAAATACAACGAAAAGACAAAACGGACATCATCCAGAACCACAGGAAGGCTGGCTGAGTGGAAATTCTACAACTAGAAGGAAAGAGAAAAGCACACTGAGACTCAGAGGAGGTGCGGAAGTAAAGTGCAGAGGTACGGAGG
>NW_005368420.1:373225-373604 GCF_000412655.1 Myotis brandtii | reverse complement strand
GACTGCTCTGAACTCCAGTTCCGGGTGAGTCTCTGGGGACCTAGACTCATACGGGGAGAAACTGGACTGTCTGGCAGCGGGCAGAACTCGGAATTCGCGGGCGGCTTTCTCTCAAAGGTGCTTGCAGCGACTACCGGGACACTGAGACGCGGGGCCCCTTAGGACAGGGCTGAGGATCAGCCATAGCTGCTTGCTCTGCCCTGTTGATTCCCTGAGACCCCGCCCCACCCAGGCTGTGGCAGAGGCTTTTGCATATGAATGCCCTGGCCCTTTGCAATCTGAAAATTACCTAACAAACTGCAGCTGGGCCAGACAGACCCAGAACTTCCAAGAGAAGGCCCAAGGCCCCACAGCAGCTTGCATTGCTTCACAGCTGGGC
>NW_005368420.1:325137-372772 GCF_000412655.1 Myotis brandtii | reverse complement strand
AGTGCTGCAGGAACTTTGGCCTGGAAGTGCGCGAGCACCTTGGAACTGATCCTGTGCGCACTTTGGGCTTCAGAGCCCTGGGCTGGGAGAAAACTCGCCCGCAGCACCAGGAACTAATCCTACTCGCACTGCCGGCTTCGGGGAGCCCTGGGCCGGGAGCAATCGCGCGAACGGGAATTTGTCTGCCTAGCACAGGCCCAAGGATCCCTTTTCTCGGGGCAGGAGGCAGCACCAAGCACCAGTGACTTGACTGTGTTTCTTATCACCTGCGCCTGAGATCCTGATTCCCTGTGCATTCATACTAAGAGCCAGTGAATCCAATTCCTGGTGCAAGGGCACACAGGGACCCTGATTCTCAAGGCGAAGTCGCGCAAAGCAACAGAGACTCTGATACTGGACTCTTGGGGAACTCTGACTCCTGGCGCATGCTAGGGGGCTCTGGTTTTCAACACGCTCCAGGGGGGTCTCTATTTCAGCACGGTGCAGGCAGGGTCCCTAATTCTAAGGGCACATACGAGGCCACATTGAGCGCTGGCAACACTGACTCAGAGCGAGCCTGGTTCCCACCAACCAACAACAACCACACATCTTAGTGTCAGAGCTCTTCAGTGACACTAAGGTGGTGGGAGGCTCCCACTGCACACGGCCCAGGCCCACGCAACCCGACCTTTGATCCATCGGGAGATAAGCAGAATGAAGAAACGACACAACACCCAGAGGAAAGACAATGAGGAATCACCAAGAAAGGAAATTAATGAAGTTGAAGCGTGCAACATGACAGAAAAAGAATTCAGAATAATGGTTGTACAATTCATTCACCGGATGGATGAGAAAATCAACAACCTATGCAAGAATCAGGAAGAAATGAAAAGTGATATAGCTACAATCAAAAACACCATGGAAAGTTTCAACAGCAGACTAGAAGAAGCAGAGGACCGAATTAGTGAGTTAGAAGATAAGGCAGAGAAACAAGCTCAATCTGAACAGCAACTGGAGAAAAAAATTAAAAAACAGGAGGAGAGCCTAAGGGAGCTTCGGGACAACATGAAACGAAGTAACATACGCATAATAGGGCTGCAAGAGGGACAAGAAGAGCAGCAAGGATTAGAAAATCTATTTGAAGAAATAATGACAGAAAACTTCCCAGATATGGGGAAGAAAAAAGTTACACAAGTACAGAGAGTCCCAGGCAAGATGAACCCCAAAAGACCCACACCAAGACACGTCATAATAACGATGGCAAATGTACAAGACAAAGAGAGAATCTTAAAGGCTGCAAGAGAGAAACAGAGAGTTACCTACAAAGGATCCCCCATCAGATTATCAAACGATTTCTCAACAGAAACACATCAGGCCAGGAAAGAATGGACAGAAATTTACAAAGTGATGCAAAGCAAAGGACTGAATCCAAGAATACTCTATCCAGCAAGGCTATCATTCAAAATTGAAGGGGAAATAAGAAGCTTCACAGACAAAAAAAGGCTAAGGGAGTTCATCACCACCAAGCCAGCAATGCAAGAAATGCTAAAGGGACTGGTGTAAAAAGAAGAAATAAAAAGCCCAGAAAGAAAACAGCCACACAAAAAAAGAAATGGCTACAAACAAGTACCTTTCAATAATAACTTTAAACGTAAATGGACTAAATGGTCCAATCAAAAGACATCGAGTGGCTGAATGGATAAAAAAACATGACCCATACATTTGCTGTCTACAAGAGACCCACCTCATTAAAAGGGACTCACACAGACTGAAAGTGAAGGGATGGAAAAATATCTTTCAGGCAAATGGAAATGAAAAAAAAGCTGGGGTAGCAATACTTATATCCGACAAAATAGACCTCAAAGTGAAGGCCATAACAAGAGATAAGGAAGGCCACTTCATAATACTAAAGGGATCAATACAACAAGAGGATATAACCCTGATAAACATATATGCACCCAATGCAGGAGCACCCACATACATAAGAAAACTCCTGGAAGACATCAGGGGAGAGATCGACAACAATACAATCATAGTAGGGGACTTTAATACACCACTGACATCACTGGATAAATCTGCTAGACAAAAAATCAGCAAAGAAACAGCAATCCTAAATGACTCACTAGATCAGATGGACTTAATTGACATCTTCAGAACACTTCACCCCAAAGCAACAAAATATACGTTCTTCTCAAGTGCTCATGGGACATCTTCAAAAATAGACCACATATTGGGTCACAAACAAAGTCTCCCCAAATTCAAGAAGATTGAAATCATACCAAGCATCTTCTCAGACCACAAGGGCATAATATTAGAAATAAACTACAATAAAAACAACCCAAAATACTCAAACACTTGGAAGCTGAATAGCATGTTATTAAATATTGATTGGGTTACCAATGAGATCAAAGAAGAAATTAAAAACATCCTGGAAACTAATGACAATGAAAACACAACAATCCAAAACCTTTGGGACACAATGAAAGCAGTCCTGAGAGGGAAGTTTATAGCTCTACAGGCCTACCTCAACAAACAAGAAAAAATGGTAGTAAATCATCTAAATCTACAGCTCAAAGAATTAGAAAGAGAGCAACAAGAAAAGCCCAGAGTGAGCAGAAGGAAGGAGATAATAAAGATTAGAGCAGAAATAAATGACATAGAGACCAAAAAAACAATACAGAAAATCAATGAAACCAAGAGCTGGTTCTTTGAAAGGATAAACAAGATCGACAAACCTCTAGCCAGGCTCACCAAAAAGCAAAGAGAGAGGACCCAAATAAACCAAATCAGAAATGATAGAGGCGAAATAACAACAGACCCCACAGAAATACAAATGATTGTTAAAAAATACTATGAACAACTCTACTCCAACAAACTAGACAACCTGGAGGAAATGGACATATTTCTAGAAAAATACAACATTCCAAAACTTAATCAGGAAGAATCTAAAAATCTCAACAGGCCAATAACTATGGAAGAAATTGAAGCAGTCATCAGAAAGCTTCCAGCAAACAAAAGCCCAGGACCAGACGGCTTCACAGGGGAGTTTTACCAAACATTCAAGGAAGAACTAAAACCTATCCTCCTCAGACTACTACAAAAAATCCAAGAGGAAGGAACACTTCCAAGCTCATTCTATGAAGCCAGCATCACCCTAATACCAAAACCAGGTAAAGACAACACAATGAAAGAGAATTACAGGCCAATATCCCTCATGAACATAGATGCCAAAATCCTCAACAAAATCTTAGCAAATCGGATCCAGCAGTACATCAGAAAGATCATACACCATGACCAAGTAGGATTTATCCCAGGGATGCAAGGATGGTACAATATCCGCAAATCAATCAACGTGATACATCACATAAACAAATTGAAGGAAAAAAACCACATAGTCATATCAATTGATGCAGAAAAAGCATTTGACAAAATTCAACACCCATTTTTGATAAAAACTCTCAGCAAGGTGGGAATAGAAGGATCATACCTCAACATAATAAAAGCCATATATGACAAACCCACAGCCAACATCATACTCAATGGACAAAAACTAACACCATTTCCCCTAAAAACAGGAACAAGACAGGGATGCCCACTCTCACCACTCCTGTTCGACATAGTACTGGAAGTATTAGCCATTGCAATTAGACAAGAAGAAGAAATAAAAGGCATCCAAATTGGAAAAGAGGAAGTAAAACTGTCCTTATTTGCAGATGACATGATATTATACTTAAAAAACCCTAAAGACTCCATCAAAAAACTATTAGACTTAATAAAAGAATTCGGCAATGTAGCAGGATACAGAATTAACGCCAAGAAATCTATGGCATTTCTATACACCAATAGTGAACTTGCAGAAAGAGAGACTAAAAAAGCAATCCCATTTACCATCTCACCAAAAAAATTAAGCTACCTAGGAATAAACTTAACTAAAGAGGTAAAAGACCTCTACTCAGAAAACTACAGGACGTTGAAAAAAGAGATAGAGGAAGACATAAAGAGATGGAAGAACATACCATGTTCTTGGATTGGTAGAATCAACATCATTAAAATGTCCATACTGCCCAAAGCAATCTATAAATTCAACGCACTTCCCATTAAAATACCAACGGCATATTTCACAGACCTAGAACGAACTCTCCAAAAATTCATCTGGAACAAAAAACGACCCCGAATAGCTGCAGCGATCCTGAGAAAGAAGAAAGTAGGTGGGATCTCAATACCAGATATCAAGCTGTATTACAAAGCCACTGTTCTCAAAACTGCCTGGTACTGGCACAAGAACAGACATATAGATCAATGGAATAGAATAGAGAGCCCAGAAATCAGCCCCAACCAATACGCTCAATTAATATTTGACAAAGGAGGCAAGAACATACAATGGAGTCAAGACAGTCTCTTCAATAAATGGTGCTGGGAAAATTGGACAGATACATGCAAGAAAATGAAACTAGACCACCAACTTACACCATACACAAAAATAAACTCAAAATGGATAAAGGACTTAAATATACGACCGGAAACCATAAAAATACTAGAAGAATCCAAAGGCAACAAAATCTCAGACCTATGCCGAAGCAATTTCTTCACCGATACAGATCCTAGGGCATTGGAAACTAAAGAGAAAATAAACAAATGGGACTACATCAAAATAAAAAGTTTCTGCACAGCAAAAGAAACCATCAACAAAACAACAAGAAAGCCCACTACATGGGAGAACATATTTGCCAACATTATATCTGATAAGGGCCTAATCTCCAACATTTATAGGGAACTCATACAACTTAACAAAAGGAAGATAAACAATCCAATCAAAAAATGGGCAAAGGACCTAAATAGACACCTTTTAAAAGAGGACATTCAGAAAGCCAAGAGACATATGAAAACATGCTCAAAGTCGCTAATCATCCGAGAGATGCAAATCAAAACAACAATGAGGTACCATCTCACACCTGTCAGACTGGCTATCATCAACAAATCAACAAACGACAAGTGCTGGAGAGGATGTGGAGAAAAAGGAACACTTGTGCACTGCTGGTGGGAATGCAGACTGGTGCAGCCACTATGGAAGACAGTATGGAGTTTCCTCAAAAAACAAAACATGGAACTCCCATTTGACCCTGTGATCCCACTTCTAGGAATATATCCCAAGAAACCAGAAACACCAATCAGAAAGGATCTATGCACCCCTATGTTCATAGCAGCACAATTCACCATAGCTAAGATTTGGAAACAGCCTAAGTGCCCATCAGTAGATGAATGGATTAGAAAACTGTGGTACATCTACACGATGGAATACTATGCTGCTGTAAAAAAGAAGGAACTCTTACCATTTGCAACAGCATGGATGGAACTGGAGAGCATTATGCTAAGTGAAATAAGCCAGTCAATGAAGGAAAAATACCACATGATCTCACTCATTTATGTATAAGAAAGACCATTATAAACTTTTGAACAAAAATAGATACAGAGGCAGAGCAGCCTCGAACAGACTGTCAAACTACAGTGGGAAGGCCAGGGAGGTTTGGGGGGCAGGAGGGGAGGGTAAGAGATCAACCAAAGGACTTATATGCATGCATATAAGCATAACCAATGGACATAAGACACTGGGGGGTAGGGGAGGCCAGGGGATTGTCAAGGGCAGGGGAAAAAGGAGACATATGTAATACTCTTTGTAATACTTTAAGCAATAAAACAATTTTTTTAAAAATCAATAAAATATATTTTTTTAAAAAAGAAGAGAGCCCTGTGTTCACACATAATGGATGTTAAATTGGATAAATCCACACAAAGAAACACAAGTGTAGAGCAATGAAAAGGAATGAACTATAGCAGCACACAAAATCAGTAAGTAAATTTAAGTACTAGGTGGATTAAAGAGGTCATATGTAAACACTACGTTCATATGGATTCAGAGGAAGGTGATAGATCCTCCCTTCCCCCAACTGGTGGGCAGAGTTAAAGCAAACATGACATAGCCTGCAGCCCAGAAATACCTGAGTGCCTAACCATGTACCTTTTAAGGACTATACATTAAGCCACCAGTCAGCACCTGACAAATACCCTAAGCCCTTGTTCCTAACTACCTGGGTGCTTAACCATGTACCTTATATGGACCATACATTAAGCCACTCTCCCCTTTTGAGACAGCCCGGCAGGTCTTTCGCCTAATAAATAAAGCCTGTAATCCTGGTTTTTGGCTCCTGACTGGTCTTTCAGAAGGTAAGACATAAAATGAAATAACATCTTCCAAAACTGCCTGCTCCATAGAAGCAAATTCAGTCAATATCAACTTTTGGGGAAGTATGGATATTAATCAAATCATAGAACCATCAAGTTTGTTCATTTAAAAACTAAACAAAAACAACAAAACAGTTGAATTATGGTAAGGGCAGCAAACTATATGAAGTTTTTACTGCCCTATTCCTCAGGTCCTCCTATCCTTGAAAAACCCCATCATCACTATGAGAGTCAACCAGCGATATTTTCTGTCAAAGAAAGGAGCTTGCAGCCATCTTATGTCCCGCCATTTTGGTATGACCTTCAGATTCTTTCAGGGGGCCACCATATTAGGTTCTGCGATCTTGATATGACCTTCAGGCTCCCAGGGGGGCTACCACCGTACCTTCCCCTTCCTCTGAATTAGCCAATCGCGAAATAATGGGAATTCGAGCTCTGAACCCTGACCAATCAGGTTAGAGGTCATAGTGAGGAGCAGGGCAGACCCCATGTCAGGAAATAAAACCCAAAGGGACTTCCTGTTCAGTTTGCTTTTGGCCATGATTTCCAGTTGGCAGGAGCACCCTTCTGTGCAGAACTAAATTTGCTTTGTCGATCCAGTTTCCAGTGTTTGTCTCATTCCTGGGACATTGTTGAGAGAATTTCTAACAATCATAACTATAGTAGCTGTGCAGGCAGCCTAGTTGCCAGTGGAATGGCATAAAAGTTTGGAGCTCCCACCAAAGCCCTATGGCCATAGAGTTGCTATTAATTTACATGTCTGGCAGTTCCCTAGAAAAATCCTCATTCACTGGGCTTGGCTTGCTAGAAAACTGTAGTAATAAACAACAGGCACAAGTTTCCAGCATTGGATTTAAAACAGAAATTTTAGGGGACTATAGGCAGGCTTAGAAAAATTTTAAAATTGGGGTCCATGGAAAAACACAGGGCTACAGATTGGGAGAAGGTACCTTGTATGGACCATACATTAAGCCACCAATCAGTGCGCGCTAAGTATCCGAAGCCCCCATTCCTTCCCATTTCTCCCCTCAAAAGGAGTGCTCACCTCTGCGCGGGTTGCTGCTCTCCCCTTTCGAGACAGCCCCCATTCTTTCTCAACAAGGAAGCCAGGTGCAGTTACATTTCCATAAGACAAGGAAGCAGCAATAGGTACATCTCCATAACACAAGGAAGCCAGGTGCAGGGAGCAGTAACAGTTGCATTAACATAAGACAAGGGAGCTGGAAGTAGCCAAATACATCTATATTTACAAAATAAAGAAGGAAGAAAGCCAAAAAGAAAAGAACAATGGGGAGGAGGGCATCACATGTCCTATGTGGTGTTTGACCTTTGAGTTCAGGAGTTATTATAGTAACCAGTCTAAGGGAATAGTGACCAATCAGAGGGGATATCAAGGCACCAGGATCTGCAGCCTTTATAAGCCACAGGGAAAAAGAACTCAGTGAGACCCTTTTCCCCCTCCCCACGTGGGAGATCACTCTGTGGGACTCTTTCTCTCTCCCCTGGTGGGAGTCTGTACTTGTTCTGAAAGGGCGAGGGCTACGCCCTCCATCTTGCCCCAGGGTAAGGGCTACACCCTCCATCTTACCCTGGATCCTCCATTTTTGGGCAGCCATGTGCTCTGCAAGGCTTCTTCCCGGAAGTCCAAGCCTCTGATAGCCACACCCAGGACTTCTTTAAACTAACCAATGACAATCAAGGGAAGTGCGCGCCATAGATATGACCACATCCTGTGTAACAAGACACCGACTTGCGCCTGGCCAATCGGCAGGGCCCACAGTCCTTTCTCCTCCCCTTACTCCAACCCCCCTATAAAACCCTTCTCCACACAGAGTTCTCTCTCTCTGCCACTTGCTGCTGCATCAGTAAGGAGGGTAGGGGAGCCAAGCCCAGGCTTGAATAAAGACTCTTATGCTTTTGCATCGGACACGGCTGGCTCCCTGGTGTGGTTTCTTGGGAATCCTGAAATCTGGGCATAACAGTTCTTCAATAAATCTCCACCTTTGCTATACCACTCTCTGTCTGTGGATTCATTCTTTGACTCTGGTGGACAAAGAATCCGGTTCCAGTCCAAAAATTTCGTTTCAGATTTGGCAAAGATTTCTCACATATGACACCAAAGGCACAAGCAACAAAAGACAAAATAGACAACATGGAGTCCATGAAAAAAAAATCGTGCATCAAAAACCACTATGAACAGAGTGAAAATTAAATGGGGGCAGAAATAGAATGTTGGGGAACCAGCTAGTATTGTAAGAAATATTAATCATGCTATGTTAACCATGATTGTTTTATTCTGATTAAAGAAGGACTTCTACCCTGGCTGGAGCTGACATGGCGTTTCAGCCCTTTCTCCCCATTTGGAGCTTCCTATTGAAGCATGGTGGCAACCATGCTTGGGTGGAAATTGCTATTTAATATTTTAACCCTGCTGACTTGTCTTCTGTCATTATTTTGAAGTATGGTAGCAATCATCTCAGGTAGAAACTATAGTTTAACCCTGCTGTTTGGCTTCTGTACTTATTTGCTTTGTTTAACAATAGAAAGGTTATTTTGATTTTCTGAATTATATAAATTGTCCCATTCGATTAAATACCCTATTGATTGTAATGTGAATATCCCATTGGTTGTGGTCATACTGGTCTTAGAAAGCACATTTTCCTTTACCTGGGAAGACCAGCACAATTATCCTAAGGTCAGAGGGCTCCAGGTAATGTGTCCCTGTTGACTCAGTGATCCGGAGACCCAAACACTGTAATTTAGATAACATGCTTAAGTAAACTGCTTCTGCTTCTGTAAACTGCTTTTTTGCAAACCAGGTTCCTCATTCCAGACCCGAGGGCTCTAGATAATGTGTTTCTGTCAATTCAGTGATCTGGAGACCCAAAACTATAATTTAGATAACATGCTGCTTCTGCTTCTGTAAACTGCTTTTTTGGAAACCAGGCTCCTCATTCCAAACCTTGGGATGTAATCAATACCTTTGTGATCTTTACCTATATAAATCTGGTGTTGGGGCTGGGGTGGGCACTATGAGATCTGGGAGAGCGAAATGCCCCTCATAGTCCCAGATTTGCAATAAATGTGACTCTTTAATTCCACTTCTTGAGGCATCCTTGTATGATTCGCTGGGTACATTACAACAATTTGCTTGCTAAAATAATAGAAAAGTTATTTTGATTTTCTGAATTATATAAATCATCCCATTTGATTGAATACCCTATTGACTGTAATGTGAATACCACATTGGTTGTGGTCATACTGGTTTTAGAAAGCACATTCTTCTGTACCTGGGAACCAGGACAGCACAATTATCCTAAATTGCCTCGATGGTATATACATACAATGGCATGTGTTCACAATTTTAAAAAAATGAAATTCTGCAATAGGCTACAACATGAATGAACCTTGAGGACACTATGTGAAGTTAAATAAGCCAGTCACAGAAAGACAGATACTGTATGATTCCACTGTATGAGGCACTCAGGTAGTCAAAATTATAGAGACAGAAAGTAGAATGGCAGCTGCTAGGGCAGTGGAGAAGGAGGCAATGGGGATTTATAGATTAATGAATACAGAGTTTGAGTTTTACAAGATGAAGAGTTTGAAGATGGCTAGCGATGATGGTAGCAGTGTTAGGTCGAAAGGGGGTCCAGGAGCTGATGCATGCCTCCACCAGGCAGATGGTGACGTAGATACTGGGCCCTTCCTAGAATCCGTAACAGGCCAGAGCACCACGTAAATGGTGATGCAGATACCGGTCCCGCCCTGGAATTCCTAGCAGGTCAGCTACCAGACAGATGACGACACCTGGAAACCACGACGACCCCCGCGGCGGGAACTCCCACAGTTCATGCTCCCCTGCCCTCACTGAACAGCTGTATAAAAAAAGCACCCCCCTCCCTGTTGGTGTGGATCCATGTGCCCTGTCTTTGGGGTTCGTGGGTCACCCAGGGACGCAGAATAAAACCTCTCCTTCCTTCCTTTTATGATCAACTCTCTTTATTTCCTACGCCGCCTCCTGAGCCACCTAACTAACAAGCAGTACATCATGAATGCATTTAATACCAGTAAGTGTATACTAGTACTTAAAACAAGGACAATGGGTTGGTGAGGACCTGGGGGTCAGGGAAGGACGGGAGTGGCTGAAAGAGGTTAATGGGGGGGAAAAGGAGGACCTATGTAATACTTTCAATAATAAATATTTTTTTAAAAGATCCTATTTTTATAAATATTTTAAAAATGGAAAGATATAATCTTATATACATTTATTTAACATAATCAAACAAATTGGATAAAAATTGAAATACTTCTTTCTCTGGCCGAGTTGCTCAGTTGGTTGGAGCACCATCCATACACCAAAAGGTTTCAGGTTCGAATGCCTTCAGGGGACATACCCAAGTTGCGAGTGTGATTCCCAGGTGGGGAGTGTTTGGAAGGCAAACAATCGATGTTTTTCTCTCCTCTCTCTAAAATCAATAAAACAAATTCCGAAGCCTGGCCAGTAATGCTCAGTGGTTGAGCATTCACCCATGAACCAGATCGATTCCTCATCAGGGCACATGCTCGGATTGTGGGCTCGATCCCCAGTAGAGGCCGTACAGGAGGCAGCTATAGCTGCTTCTCTCTCATTGAAGTTTCTATCTCTTTATCCCTCTACCTTCATCTCTTTAAAAAATCAATAAAAATGTTGGGGGCCAGATGTAAGCTGGCAAGGTCCTTGCACCTGAAGGGGCTAGCAAGGCTGGGACCTTTCCCAGACTTGTTTGGATGGCGGTTATCAGTAGAATAAGAGCAACCTCTGTAGAATGAGAACAGCCTTTCATGGCTTACCAAGAAGTCTGTAACTATTTACTGAGATATGCTGTACCGAGAGCTTGTCCTTCTGTTCTGTCCCTCCCTTAGAGATTAAGAGGAACAAAGAATACATTCCTCCTGACAGACCTCCTATTCAGTGTGTTGTGTATAAATAGGATTGTATAGCTAATAAACTCGCTTCAGTTCCTCGAGAACTGGAGTCCTCCAGATCCCGCTTTCCTGTCTTTCTTTCTTTTCTCAATTCCCACCTCCCTACCTCAGCCCAGCTCAACCTGTCAGGCTGGCCCTGACATAAAAACATATTTTAAACAAAAATATATTCTCAGGTGAGGATTTTCTAAAAAGTGTAAGACTTCTCCAGTGTAAGAGACACCATCAAGAAAATGAAAGCACAACCCACAAAATGAGAGAAAATATTTGCAATTCATGTTTGTTAGGAACTAGTAACCAGTATTAATGAGTCTTACAACTCAACAAGAAAAGGACAACCAGTTTTCTAAGGGCAAAGGATGTAAATAGACATTTCTACAAAGAAGATAAATGCTAAAAAGAATATAAAAGGGTGTGTAACATTGTTAATTATTAAGGAATTTTAGATCAAAACTACAATGAGATACCACTTCACAACCACTAGAATGGCCATCCACTAGAATGGCTATAATAAAAAAGTAGACAATAACAAATGTCAGTGATGATAAGGAGAAACTGGAATCCTCACTCATTGCTGGCAGGAATGTGAAATTGTGTAGCTTCTTTGGAAATAGTTGGTCAGTTCCTCAAGAGGATAAATATAGAGCTCTCACATGACCAAACAATTCCACTCTTAAGTATCTACCCAGTAGAAATGAAGACATATGTCCATGCAAAAACTTGTACTCAAATGTCTATAGCAGTATTATTCAGAATAGCCTCAAAGTAGAAACAACCAAAACATTCATCAACAGATGGATCTAAGAATAAAATATGGTATATCCACACAAGAAGAACATTATTGAGCCAAAAGGAAAGGAAGTTTTGATGCAATTTTCCACATGGCTAATCCTTGGAAACATTATGCTAGGTGAAATTTGCCAGCACAGAAGACTACTACATGTAGGATTCCATTGCTATGAAGTGTCCAGAATAGACACAATCATTGAGCTAGAGAGTAGAGTAGTGGTAGCCATGAGCTACAGGGAGGAGAGAATGGGGAGTGACTGCTAATAGATACTGGAGTTTGCTTGGGGGTGAGAAAATTGATTTGGTGACAGTGGCATAAATTGCTGAATATACTACAAACCTCTGGTGTGTATACTTTAAAGGGTAAATGTTACGCTATGTGAATTATATCTCAACGAAGCTGTGATTAAAAGGCAAGTAAAATAAAATTACAGAATTCTGCGATGCATGTTTAGGAAGCAAATTGAGAAAGTAAAGTGACAAAGTAGATACCATCAAAGAAAGAGTCATGATTACCTCTGAAGCAGGAGGACTTGTGATTGGCAACGGCACATGGGTAACTTCAATGGAGCTAAAACTATTGATTACATGATCAGAGTTGTACTTATACAGCTTTCTCTCTCCTCTCTTGCTCTCTCCAATATTCATAAAATTAACCCTCTTTACCATTTCTAAATGTACAGTTCAGTGGCATTAAGTACATTTACACTGTTGTGCAACCAACATCAACATCCACTTCCAGAACTTTTTCATCATCTCAAACTGAAAGTCTTCATTAACCAGTCCTATTACACTTTTCCCAGCTCCTGTAACCTCCACTTCACTTTCTGTGTCTATGAACTTGACTACTTGAGGAACCTCATATAATTTAAATCATAACACATGTCCTTTTGTGTGTGACTGTTCTCTTTCAAATAATTTACTGAAAAAATATATTTATGTTTTATTCACATTTTGTCACTGTGCTATGATATACAATTTAAATTTCAGAAACGAAAAAATTAGTGGTGCAAATTGGAACAGAATGTATATATGTATATTTCCAAAGATTGTCATTATGTATAAAACAGAGATTTTAGATGGTGACTGGAGAGTGACGTGGGCTGAGAGTGATGCTTTGATAAAGAAGAAACATTACTGCATATAATGAGATTGGATCCAGCTATTGAAATTCCCGAGTGTAACTTGCAGGTCCACTGGGACCTCTATGAAGTCCCTCTTGTTCCAAATCTCTATTCCAGCCAGCACCACCTCTGTGTTTATTCCCTCTGTGTAGGCCAGGGCAATGATGTCCATCACTCTCTGGACCGTCTCATTGATGTTACTGCCCCACATTTGGAACTGCTGGCTGTTGACCACAACAAATCTCCACATATTTGGTGAGTGACCACAAGTAGGACAGATCCTGTAGACAGCCAGGCTTCCTGCTCCCTTTCTAACAGTCTGGCCTGAGAGATGTGTATAACAACATAAAGCCTCATTGAGGGATTAAGAACATCTTGAGTACGACGCCCATGTGTTACAGAGAAAGTTTTAGAAGAGGGGAAATGGGCAATGGAGTGTGCCCACCAATGATCTTCAAGCCCCTGATCTAGAACATTAGGAGTTGGCCAAGCAACTGACACAGGAGGAGTGGTGTGTGTGTTGGGGGAGTGGGGGTGTTCCGTGTGGCACAGTTGAAGAAGGCCTGGAGGTTTGGTTTCCTCTCTCAGGGTACAATCTCGCAATTTAGATTCTGCAGTTCTTTTTTATTACATCACAACAATATAAAAAGGACTGTAGCCTAGGATCACTGAAGCTAATGCTGTGGAAGGAAGCCACAGAAAAGACAGTATCTGGAGGATAACAGAGAGATCAGAGAGAATAGAAAGGACACAGTCAGAGGTAGGCAGTTGCTATCAGGAGGCAGGACATATCCTTTATGCAGTCATCATAAACCTGGACCTAATCCCAGTGCCTAACGGTCTGCATGTCAAGGAGCGCTTCTGCTCAAGGACACAGGCCCTGCATCACCCACTGATTCACTGGGGCCATGTAGGTGGCCACCTTTGTGAGGGACTCTGTCTCCTTGCCTTCTTACAGAAGAACAAAGAGGTTATGTATGAGACTAACAGAATGTTTCAGACCTGGGCTGCCCAGATGAGGGCCTGGTGGCTGGTACTGATGCCAGGATCTTCACGTGTCAGGTTGGGGATTGTGCTGGTGTTGGTACTGACTTTCCTGCCAAGCTTCTGTAGTGACCTGGGATCAGCATATTACTCATCCTATGAGATAGTCATCCCCAAGGCTCTGACAGTTGAGGGAAGGCAAGACCCAGGGGAAGAGGCATCTTATGTGATATCTATGCAGGGCCAGAAACAGCTGATTCACCTGAAAGTGAAGACAGACTATTTTATCAAGAACTTTCCAGTCTTCAGCTACCACAATGGCATCCTGGGACAAGAAATGCCTTTCATCTCACATGACTGTCACTATGAAGGCTACATAGAAGGACTCCCGGGTTCTTTTGTTTCTGTCAACACCTGTTCAGGCCTCAGGGGCATCCTGATTAAGGAGGGAAAATCCTATGGCATTGAGCCCATGGACTCTTCAAAACGGTTTGAACATGTGTTGTACACCATGGCCCATCAAGCTCCAGTCTCCTGCAGTGTCACTTCCAAAGACAGCACAGTGGTGTCCACCAGCCGACAACAAGGGAGCAGGAAGCCTGGCGGTCTACAGGAGCTGTCCTACTTGTGGTCACTCACCAAGTATGTGGAGATGTTTGTTGTGGTCAACAACCAGCGGTTCCAAATGTGGGGCAGTAACGTCAATGAGACGGTCCAGAGAGTGATGCACATCATTGCCCTGGCCAACAGCTTCACTAGGGGAATAAACACAGAGGTGGTGCTGGCTGGAATGGAGATTTGGACCGAGGGGGACCTCATAGAGGTCCCAGTGGACCTGCAAGTTACACTCGGGAATTTCAACAGCTGGAGACAAGAGAAGCTCCTCCATCGTGTGAAGCATGATGTTGCCCACATGATTGTCGGACAGCATCCTGCACAGGGTATGGGACAGGCATTTCTCAATGGTGCCTGTTCAAGTGGTTTTGCAGCAGCTGTTGAATCCTTCCATCATGAAGATGTCCTGCTGTTTGCAGCGCTCATGGTCCATGAGCTTGGGCACAACTTGGGTATTCGGCACGACCACTCAGCCTGCATTTGTAGAGACAAACCCCTCTGCCTCATGCAGGACAATATCACTAAAGAAAGTGGCTTCAGCAACTGTAGCTCTGACGACTTCTACCAGTTCCTCCAGGAACACAGAGGGGCCTGCCTATTTAACAACCCTCAGCGGCACAAAGGCCGCTTGCGGAGGGGTTCCTACTGTGGAAATGGTGTGGTGGAGGGTGAGGAGCAGTGTGACTGTGGTTCTGCCTGTTACACTGACCCGTGCTGTGACCAAACATGTAGGCTGAAGGGGAGTGCAGAATGTAGTGATGGACTCTGCTGTTTTGGTTGCCGATTGAAGAATAAGGGATTCATGTGCCGTTCTGCTTTGGGAGAGTGTGACCTCCCAGAGTATTGTGATGGTACCTCTGCAGAGTGCCCCACAGACACCTATAAGCAAGATGGGACGTCGTGCGGTAGACTGCACTACTGTGTTGGGGGTCTGTGTAGAAACCCTGATAATCAATGCATGGCTATGTATGGGGACACTGCACGGTCAGCCCCAGAAAACTGTTACATTTCAATGAACAGCAAAGGGGACCGGTTTGGAAACTGTGGCCGTCCCACCTCAGCAATGTCAAGATATGTTAAGTGTTTTGATGATAATGTATTTTGTGGGAAAATTATATGTACAAATATTAGACGGGTCCCATCCATCAAACCCCATCACACACTGATCCAGATTCCTTATGAAGGTGACTTCTGCTGGAGCTTGGATGTCTATAACATTACTGATGTCCCTGATGAGGGAGATGTGCACTCTGGCACTGCTTGTGCCCCAAACAAAGTCTGCATGAATTACTCCTGCACTGACCGTGCTGTGCTCAACTATGACTGCAGACCAGCAGAAATGTGCAATGGGAGAGGAGTCTGTAACAATGTAAGGCACTGCCACTGTGAGGCTGGCTATGCACCCCCCGACTGCAGAACTCCAGGAAATGGGGGGAGTGTGGACAGTGGTTCTCCTGGCAAAATAGAGGATGAAAATCTAAGTGAGGATGAAAGGAAAAGTCATAGTGTTGCTCATGGTAGTTTTGGCAGAGGAGAGAATAGAGATGAAAGCAAAACCATAGGACAGTTAGTGTACGTATTCCCCTTGTTTCTTTTAGCAATATTTTTATGTCTAGTTATAGGTGCCAGTCTTGGGGCTGGAAATGATTTTTCACAGTGCTCACAAGAGGCCCCAGAAGAAAGTGAAGAAGCAGTTGCACAAGAAGAGAAAGTAATAGGAGAGCAAACCCCAAAGACAGAGAATGAGTAGTGATAGGGACAAGTCTTCTATAACAAACAGTTCATACACTTGGTCAGAAGGGGGCTCAGTAGAACAAATCTGAAACAAATTTGAGAGTGGCAATGGCTCTGATTGGGACTCTAAAGACTATAAAAATATACTAATGTCGGGGGAAGAATTTTATCCTTCTGTCTTTTAGTAATTAATTATATATGCATATGAAAAAGCACTTATAAAACATTTTACATTTTCACATGTTATGAAACCATTTAAATAAACTTTTCTTATGAATAATTCTTATCAATGTATTGTCTTAGTATAGCCAATTTTTGAGATGCCAGTTTTTCAAAGAATGCTACTTTCCATGCTCTTTGTTTGACATAAATATCTGTGCCAGGTTTTTCATCCCAATCACAACTTCACATTATATTAGGGAGGTTGTTTGATTTGTTGTTCTATTTGAACTGGAGAAGTATACTCATGAAATAAATAGATTTTAAATTAAAATGTAAACAACAGTGTCCACATAAGGCATCAGTTAGGCTTTCTGTGGCCTATAAACCTTAGATTTGGGACTCTCTGGAAGGGCTCTATCTGATCCAGGGTGGTGTGATCACCCTGTGTCTAAGTACATGCGAGAGAGTAAGCAACTTAGGCAAGAGGCAAGCTTGTCCAGTGCTAAGTCTGGTTGGAAGTATTCATTTTTCCTTTTTTCTGTTTTTTTCTTCTTTACATCTTATATTTATTTCTTATTTCCATTATTAAGTTATTATATTATTCCCTACAACCCAAAGGTACAAAGCATTGGAGGGTTGTTAATTGTCTGTGGGAGAGCACAAAGCTTGTAAAATAATAACATTATCAATTCTGTGCAAGACGCTATTCTAAAAACTTTACTAGTATGTTCATTGTCTTAACTTAACCCTCCCATTCACTTTTAGACCATCTTCTTCCACATGAGGAAAGAAAGACAAGAGTTTTGCTCTAGAGCTAGTAAAAGGTGGAACCTGCATCCCATCCCAGCTGCCTCATGAGCTTTACCTTCAGTAAAAAAAAAAAAAAAAAGAAGAAGAAAAGTGACGCCCTGACCGGTTTGGCTCAGTGGCTAGAGCGTTTGCCTGAGGACTGAAGGGTCCCAGGTTCGATTCCTGTCAAGGGTATGTACCTTGGTTGCGGGCACATCCCCAGTAGGGGGTGAGCAGGAGGCAGCTAATCGATGTTTCTCTCTCATCGATGTTTTTAACTCTCTATCCCTCTCCCTCCCTCTCTGTAAAAAATCAATTAAATATATTTTTAAAAAAAGAAAAGAAAAAAAGTAACCAAGACAACTGACTTGTCCAGAACATGGCTTTTCCCTCATTGACTCTAATGGAACAAAAGCCTTAGAAATGGATGCTGCTCTCTATTATGAACCTATCACACTGTGTAGTCATTATTGGTGAAAGTGTCCTTTCCCCATTCCATTCTGACATCACGGAGTGGCAAGTTTGTATCTTGTTCAGCTCTGAGGGCCCTGCTGATCGTAAGTGCTCAGTAAATGCTGACCAAGGGAAGGATTTAACCAGAGCCAACTTTAGAATAGGATGCAATTTTGCTAAAGTTTTACATTAAAAGGTTACAAATTTTTTTTATAAAAAATTTTACATTTTTTAACTTGTCATGTTTACAAACTTAATTTCAGAATAGAATTTTGGAATTCCATTGGGCAAATTTCTCACTGACGT
The DNA here is from genome assembly GCF_000412655.1 of Myotis brandtii. Taxonomy (NCBI): domain Eukaryota; kingdom Metazoa; phylum Chordata; class Mammalia; order Chiroptera; family Vespertilionidae; genus Myotis; species Myotis brandtii. Next base: position 354,629 of record NW_005368420.1, on the reverse strand, counting down.
GTTTTGTCAAAAGCAAATCATACTACCGCACAGGTTTGCAATATGCTGACTCTTTAACATTAATACTATTCCACTCTGGACATTAAGATTTACATTTTTTTGAACTATGGAAGAATTTCTAAGAAAGATCCACTACCACTTTTGTTATTTAATTAATTATGGAAGTCCTACATGAGGTTGTGCTAGAGCAGTGGTTCTCAACCTTCCTAATGCCGCAACCTTTTAATACAGTTCCTCATTGATGACCCCCAATTTCATTGTTACAAATTGAACATAATTAAAGCATAGTGATTAATCACAAAAACAATATGTAATTATATATGTATTTTTCCGATGGTCTTAGGTGACACCTATGAAAGGGTCATTCAACCCCCAGAGGGGTCGCGACCCACAGGTTGAGAACCGCTGTGCTAGAGTGAAATAAATGAGGATATGGAGTTCTTAAATCAATTTGTAACTGACACCGCCAAGATGTGTCTTCTCATAGTTAGAAAACATGTTTAAATTTATGTAAGAAGAGAACATCAGAGGCAGAATCATGACTGACCGAGTGTTTGCAACCTCATGACTATTTCATTGCTGTAATCCAAATAGGCTCTGTCACATCCTTACTAACAAACCCCAAACACTGATTTTGTCCCCACAGACTGGAGTTTAGGAACTTCCATTGCTTCCCCCGTTATCTGGAGTAGACAATGGAAACTTGCTGTGACATTAATGCCCTATGACAATTGGGTGGTCCTGTCCATTTCAACCATTGTCTCCTATGACTTTTGAAAATAAGCATTTCCTCATATCAGTATGTCTAACAGGAAGAATCTCTGTGCTCATTATACATAATGGCCACTTTGAACTCTGGGCTTTCATCATAGTCTTGTTTCCACTGAATGACCTTGCTCTTCCATATGCCTATTTAGTTCAGCTCTCACAGCTCCAGTGAGGATCTTGAAATTGATCCAACACAGCATCCTTTACTCTACTGAATGAAGCATGAGTTCTCTTTGAGGATACTCATGAAGAAAACCTATGGGGAAACTAGTCTGAAACAGACCATCAAACAGTTGTTTTCTACAGAACAGGGATATGTAAGCATTGTTGCGTTGAGTGAGATTTCTAATTGGTATGGTGAGAGTGAGAAATGTGTTTGTTTATTCATGGAACATATTCTCAGAATACCAAATTCTGGAGGTACTCATGTATTAGTGGATAAATGGAAAGAAATCTTGTAGGAGATAAAAGGAATAAACTCTGAAACCACAACATTTCTTCCAGTAATGCATGCTGTCACCTAATAATCATGAGCTGGGTGGCAGTGCAGACAATTTCACAGGAAAAATAGAAATGGAAAAATAGAAAGACAGTATCAGAGCCAGGGAACAGAAGAAAAGGCTCTCCTGGTGCCCTCCACTGACCACTTATGCACTCAAAGCCATCCTTCATAGTTCTGGGATAAATTAGGTCACTGTAGAACTAAAGAAAATCACATAAATATGCCAAACAAAGCAAAGGCTACCAATTAATCCTTTGCTTTTAAAAATTATGATGGATCTCAGCTTTCAGGTTACTGATATGTCTTGATTTAATAAAAGCTCACAGACAAGAATCTCTTTATAGGAAAATTGCAACAAAATGATATCAGTACATCAAGCTGTTGATGTACTGATACCTTCCAACTATTGAGAGTCTACACTAAAGTATTCAAATTTTATATAAGGCACCTAAAATAAGAACCTGTGGTTTATTCATAAAATTTTCCAGAAGAGATCCTATTTTTATTCCTCTCTGTTGTCATTTTAGGTGTTTTTATAAGTACTATAAGTATATTAAAACATTTTACAAAACAACTCAGGCCTAAGAGAAAATAAGAGTATTTCTCTCTCCTAAGCACTGTGAGAGCCCTTTTCTTTTCCTTGGATGCTAAGCGAATGAGTGCTGTATATGCTTTGAGTCTTGTATTTTTCCAGCCTACTAGATCCAACCAGGAAGAATTTCCTGAGAGAGAAAAAAAAAAAACCCGTTTAAAAGAAGTAAATCAGCTTTCTTCTGATTGACGTGGCTTTCATATTCATCTCCCTTAATCCCAGGTGTTACTTTCTGGCTGATTGGTCTTACACATGGAATTTCACTTTCTGGGTCTGGGGTTTCTTTTTAGTAAGATGGCCACACAAAGGATGCTCTCATAGAGTGGATGAGAGATAAAATTAGATAACACGTGTGCCGTTTCTAGTGCAGTACCAGGCATAAAGTGTGTGGTCAAATAAATGCTGAGAAGATCTAAAATCAAATGCGATGATTGGTATAAAATAATGTTACGTTAATAATCATACGTTGTTCAGCAACGATAAATTTTTTTCCTATAAAATATTTATTTTAAGAATTATTCAATAAAAAATATTGACTTTTTTCTTTTAATCTTTATTGTTTACACAGGTCCTCCTTTTTCCCCTATTAACCTCTTCCAATCCTCTCCCATCCTCCCCCCATCCCAGACCCTCATCACCCCATTGTCTGTATCTACGGGTTACCCATATATGCATACAAGTTCATTGGTTGATCTCTTCCCACCCACCCTCCCCTGCCTTCCCTCTGAGGTTCAACAGTCTGTTCATGTTTCTATGGCTCTGGGTCTATTTTTGATCATCAGTTAATTTGGTTCATAAATTCCACAATAAGTGAGATCATGTGGTACTTTTCTCTGACTTGCTTATTTCGTTCAGCATAATACTCTCCAGATCCATCTATGCTGTTGCAAATGGTAAGAGTTCTTTCTTTTTTATTGCTGAGTAGTATTCCATTGTGTAAATGTACCATAGTTTTTTATCCACTCATCTGCTGATGGGCACTTAGGCTGTTTCCAAATCTTAGCTATTGCAAAATTGCAATGCTATGAACATAAGGGTGCATATATTCTTCCTGATGTGTGTCAGGTTTCTTAGGATATATTCCTAGAAGTGGGATGACTGGGTCAAATGGGAGTTCCATTTTCAATTTCTTGAGGAAACTCCATACTGTTTTCCACAGTGGCTGCACCAGTCTGCATTCCCACCAGCAGTGTAGCAGGGTTCCCTTTTCTCTACAACCTTGCCAACACTTGTCATTGGTTGATTTGTTGATGATAGCCACTCTGGCAGGTGTGAGGTGATATCTCATCGCTGTTTTGATTTGCATCTCTCGGATGATTAATAACTTTGAGCATTTTTTCATATGTCTCTTGGCTTTCTGTATGACCACTTTAGAGAAGTGTCTATTTAGGTCCTTTGTCCATTTTTTTTAAAAAAAACATTGTAATGCATAGCCCAAATATTAGTTACTACTATTATTTAAACATTTTATTTTTAATTTTTTTTGGTATAGCAAAGGTGGAGATTTATTGAAAACGTATAGACTCCCACGTGGGGAGGGGAGAGTCCCCTTATTTAAACATTTTAATATATTTTATTGATTTTTTACAGAGAGGATAGAGAGTTAGAAACATCGATGAGAGAGAAACTGATCAGCTGCTTCCTGCACACCTCCTACTGGGGATGTGCCCGCAACCAAGCTACATGCCCTTGTCTGGAATCGAACCTGGGACCTTTCAGTCCAAAGGCCAAGGCTCTATCCACTGAGCCAAACCGGTTAGGGCCCTTTGTCCATTTTTTAATTGGATTGTGTCTTCCTTTTGTTAAATTGTTTGAGTTTCCTATATATTTTGGAGATTAACCCCTTATCAGATGTATCGTTGGCAAATATGTTCTCCCATGTAGTGGGGTCTCTTGTTATTTTGATGATGGTTTTTTCTGCTGTGCAGAAGCTTTTTATTTTCATGTAGTCCCATTTGTTCATTTTCTCCTAAATTTCCATTGTTCTAGGACAGTGGTCGGCAAACTGCGGCTCTTTGGCCCCTTGAGTGTGGCTCTTCCACAAAACACCGACTTCTGCGCATGGGCCACGAAGTTTTAATCGCACTGTACATGCGCGCCCGCACATGGTATTTTGTGGAAGAGCCACACTCTAGGGGCCAAAGAGCCGCATGTGGCTCGTGAGCTGCAGTTTGCCGACCACTGTTCTAGGAGATGTATCAGTAAACATATTGCTATGAGATATGTCTGAAATTTTGGTGTCTATGGTTTCTTCTAGGACTTTTATGGTTTCACGTCTTACATTTACGTCTTTTATCCATTTTGAGTTTATTCTTGTGTATGGTGTAATTTGGTGGTCTAGTTTCATTTTTTTGCATGTATCTGTCCAATTTTCCCAAAACCATTTATTAAAGAGACCATCTCTGCTCTAATGTATGCTCTTGCCTCCTTTATCAAATATTTATTGAGTATAGTGGCTTGGGTTGATTTCTGTGTTCTCCGTTCTGTTCCATATGCCTGTTCTTGTGCCAGTACCAGGCTGTTTTGAGTACTGTGGCTTTGTAGTATAACTTGATATCTGGTATTTTGATTCCTCCAACCTTGTTCTTCTTTCTCAAGATTGCTGCAGCTGTTCGGGTCTTTTTTGGTTTCAAATCAATTTTTGGAGTATTTGTTCTAGGTCTGTGAAATATGCCATTGGTATTTTAATAGGGATTAAATTGAATCTATAAATTGCTTTGGGTAGCATGGACATTTTAATGATGTTGATTCTACCAATCTATGGACATGGTATATTTTTCCACTTGTTTATATTTTCCTCTATCTTTTTTCAATGTCCTTTAGGTTTCCAAGGACAGGTCTTTTACAACCTTGGTTAAGTTTATTCCTAAGTATTTTAATTTTTTTGTTGCAATGGCAAATAGGGTTGTTTTTAACTTTCTCTTCCTGAGAGTTCACTATTGGTGTATAAAAATGTATGGATTTTGGGTGTTAATTTTGTATCATGCTGTGTTTCCAAATTCATTTATTAAATTTAGTAGTTTTTTTAAGGAGTCTTTAGTGTTTTCTATGTACAATATCATGTCATCTGTGAATAATGAGAGTTTTACTTCCTCCTTTCCAATTCGGATACCTTTTATTTCTTCTTGTTGTCTGATTGCTATGGCCAGGACTTCTAGAACTATGGTGAACAAGAGTGGTGAAAAAGGGCATTCCTGTCTTGTTCCTATTCTAGGTGAAATGGTTTTAGTTTTTGCCCATTGAGTATGATGTTGGCTGTAGGTTTGTCATATATGGCCTTTATTATGTTGAGGTATGTTCCCCCTATTCCCACTTTGCTGAGAGTTTTTATTAAAAACGATGTTGAATTTTTTCAAATGCTTTTTCTGCGTCAATTGATATGATTATGTGATTTTTGTCTTGCAATCTGTTTATGTGCTGTATCACATTTATTGGTTTGTGAATATTGTATCAGCCTTGCATCCCTGGAATAAATCCCATTTGGTCATGATGTATGATCTTTTTAATGTATTGCTGGATCCAGTTTGCTAAAATTTTGTTGAGGATTTTAGCATCTATGTTCATCAGGGATATTGGCCTGTAGTTCCCTTTCTTTGTCATGTCTTTATCTGGCTTTGGAATTACGATGATAGTGGCCTTATAGAAAGAGTTCCTTCCTCTTGAATTATTTTGGAATAGTTTCAGGAGTAGATGTGTTAGTTCTTCTTTGAATATTTGGTAAAACTGCCCTGTGAATCCATCTGGACCAGGGCTTTTGTTTGTTGGGAGTTTATTTTTTTATTACTGCTTCAATTTCATCAGTAGTTATCAGCCTATGTAGGTTTTCTTCTTCCTCCTGATTGAGTTTTGGAAGGTTGTATTTTTCTAGGAATATGTCCATTTCCTCCAGATTGTCCCATTTGTTGGAATAAAGTCATTCATAGTATTTTATTACAATCCTTTGTATTTCTATGGGGTCCATTGTTACTTCACCTCTTTTGTTTCTGATTTTGTTTATTTGGGTCCTCTCTTTTTATTTCCTGGTGAGCCTGGCTAGAGGTCCATCAATCTTACTTATGCTTTTGAAGAACCAGCTCTTGGTTTTACTGATCTTATGTATTGTCTTTTTGTTCTCTATGTCATTTATTTCTGCTCTGATCTTATTTCCTTCCTTCTACCTGTTCTGGGTTTTTCTTATCATTCTCTTTCTAATTATTTAAGTTGTAATGTTAGATAACTTACTACCAGTTTTTCTTGTTTTTTGAGGTAGGCCTGTAGTGCTATTAACTTCCCTCTCGGGACTGCTTTCACTGTGTCCTGTAGGTTTTGGATTTTTGTGTGCTTATTTTCATTTGTTTCCAGATGTTTTTAATTTCTTCTTTGATCTCTTTGGTAACCCATTCATTGTTTAATAGCATGCTACTTAACCTCCCTATATTTGACCGTTTTTATTTTAGCTGATTTCTAATTTCATGCCATTATGGTCTGAGAAGATGCTTGATATGATTTCAATCTTCTTGAAATTGTAGAGACTTGGCTTGTGTCCTAACATGTGGTCTATCTTTGAAAATGTCCCTTGTGCACTTGAGAAGAATGTATATTCCATAGCTTTGGGGTGGAATATTCTGAAGATGTCATTTAGTTCCATCTGTTCTAGGGTGTCATTTAGGATTGCTGTTTCATTGTTGATTTTTTGTCTAGAAGGTTTATCCAGTGACGTCAGTGGGGTATTAAATCCTCTGCTCTGATTGTATTGCTGTCAATCTCTCCCTTGATATCCTCCAGAAGTTTTCTAATATAATTAGATGCTCCTGTATTGGGTGCATATATGTTTACCAGAGTTATAGCCTCTTGTATTAATCCCTGTAGTATTATGAAGTGGCCTTCTTTATCTCGTTATGGCCTTCACTTTGATGTCTATTTTGTCAGAGATAAGTGTTGCTGTCCCTGCTTTTGTGTTTCATTTCCACTTGTTTGAAAATTTTTTTCCCATTCCTTCACTTTTTGTCTGAGTCCTTTGTTCTAAAGTGGGTCTCTTATAGACAGCATATATATGGGTCATGTTTTCTTATCCATTCAGCTACCCTATGTCTTTTGATTGGTGCATTTAATCCATTTGCATTTAAGTTTATTATTGACTAGAGGCCCAGTGCATGAATTCGTGCACGGGTGGGGTTCTTCGGCCTGGCCTGTGATCAGGCCAATTGGTGCCGGCCAGCCAGGGGGAGTGACCATGGGAAGTTGGCCAGTCGTGGGAAGTTGGCTGTGGGAGCACTCTAACCACCAAGAGGCAGCTCCTGCATTGAGCCTCTGCCCCCTGGTGGTCAGTGTGCATCATAGCAACCGGTCAAGTGGTCGACCGGTCATAATGGTCGCTTAGGCTTTTGAATATAGAGATAGGTACTTGTTTGTTGTCATTTTTATTCTTTATGCCTGTGTTCCTTCTTCCCTTTCTATTTCTTCCTTTTATAACAGTCCCTTTAGCATTTCTTGCATTGCTGGCTTGGTGGTAATAAACTCCAGTAGCTTTTTTTTTTTTTTTTTTTTTTTTTTGTCTGTGAAGCTCCTGATTTCACCGTGAATTTTTAATGATAGCCTTGCTGATTAGAGTATTCTTGGGTTCAGTCTGTTGCTTTGTATCACTTTGTGTACTTTATTCCATTTCCTTTTGGTCTGATGTGTTTCTATTGAGAAATCAGTTGATAGTCTAATGGGAGATCCCTTGTAGGTAACTTTCTGTCTCTTTCTGGCAGCCTTTAAGATTCTTACTTTGTCATTGATATTTGTCCATTTAATTACAATGTGTCTTGGTTTTGGTCTTTGGGAGTTCATCTTGTTCCTTGAACTTGTGTGACTTTTTTCTTCCCAAAGTCAGGGAAGTTTTCTCTCATTATTTCTTCAAACAGGTTTTGTATTCCTTGCTCAGCTCCCTCTCCTTCTGACACCCCTATTATGCAGATGTTGTTCTGTTTCATGTTGTCCCAGACCTCCCTTAGATTCTCCTCCTGCTTTTTTATTTTATTTTCCAGTTGGGTATTTTTTCTGCCTTATCTTCTAACTCACTGATTTGCTCCTCAGCTTCTTCTAGTCTACTGTTGAAACTTTCCATTGTGTTCTTTTCTGCAGCTATGTCATTCTTCATTTCCTCTTGATTCTTACACATGGTGAATTTCTCATCCAGACATTTGACCATCCTTATAACCATTACTCTGAATTCTTTCTCTGACAAATTACTTGCCTCCATTTCATTTAATTCCTTTTCTGGCGATTCCGCCTTTTCTTTCATTTGGGGGTTGTTTCTTTGTCTCCCCATTTTTGCTGTTCCTTTGTAATTGTTTCTATATATTAGATCAAACTGCTATGGCATCCAGATTTTTTTAATTGGCCTTATGTAGTAGATGTTTTATGGGACCCAGTGGTGCGGTCTCTCAGGTATCCTGGGCTGGGTGTTCTAGGGAGGCCCTCTACTTGAGATATTTGAGTTCTCCTGATATAGTTGGGTCCTGAATGTTATTATCCCATTCATGGATGGAGTCTCCTCTCAGGGTGTCTGATTATGTGGCTCGCTCCCTCCCATGTCGTGCCAATCATTGTGAAGGCACTGACTGGACAGCACAAAATACAATATGACAAGACACGGCACAAGGAAAAGAACATGAATGTACATAAGACACTTATGACTCCAATAAAAGTGACCACCAGAGAAAAAAGAATTAGAAAAAAGAGTGTAAGAATGATAGTGAAACAAACAAAACAAAAAAAGAAAAAGAAAAAAAATATATGGGGAGAAAACAACAACAACAAAAAAACAAATAAAACAAAAAGCACACAAAACAAAAAAACACCCAGAAAACAAAGGGGCACAGAATCTGTAGATGCAGAGCTTAAATAGAAAAAAAATAAGGTTAGTGGACTGGAAGACTAGGGGAAGGTCCATGGTTTAGAATAGAGGGGAGAAAAGAAATGAGAAGACTAGAAGAAAAATAAATAAATAAAATAAAGTAATTTTTTTTAAAAAGAAAAAGAATAGAGGAGAGAGAAGATAGGCCTAAATTTAAGAAGTGAAACAAATTTAAAAATTAGGAGAAGAAACAAACAAGAGAAGATAAAAAGAAAAAAAATGAGTAGTGAAGAAAGAAAAAAAGAGAAGGGGAAATGGAGTAGGAACAGGGAAGAGGAAATTTGATATATGAATAAACCAACATAGACTAGAGTAATAACATCAATAAAGCAGATAAAATCATTTTTGAAAAGGGAGAAAAAGGAAGAAAAGAGGAAAACGAAGACAAGGAAAGGACAAGAAAAATGGGAGGAAAAAAAGAAAAGTGAGGAAGAAAAGGTACAATAAAATTTAAAAAGATAACATTAAAAAATGATAGTAAAATTTAAAATAATAAAATTTAAAAATAAAAAAGGGAAGTGTCGTTCACTTCAGCAGAGTTTTAATGCCCCATGGGAGCTGGTTTAGGACCCCACTCCTCTGTTCTGTCTTCTAATCCTGGGATTCCTGTTAGGTACTTAGGTGCTGGCCACTCTCAAGCACTGTCTTTTGGCTTTTGGCACCCTGCTTGAAGCTCCAAACGATCTACAGGTCCTCTGCTTATGTGTCTCCATAGGCACCGGTTGCAAACAGGTGGGGCCAATCAACCCTCTTTTCCTGTCTGCCAGCTGTCAGTCTTAATTACTCAAGTCTCTGTTTCTGACAGGGCTTTAGGTGGGTTGGTGCTGTTTCGCTTTCAGGGAATAAGATGGGTGTTCTTTTCCTGACCCAGAGCTACTCCTCTGCAAGCGGCCCAAAATATTACTCTAGCCTTGGTTGGTCAGAGATCTTTTTATGGAGACCAATGGGGTTGGGAGCAACCTGGAGTTTTTATCAGTCTGGTTCCCAGAACAACAGGGCAGATAGGCTCCTCTTTCAATCCAGTCCCTGAGGGCTCTTTGGGACTATTCAGACCTGTAAGCTTGGCCTCTGCAGTTTGTTTCCTCTGGAAAGCTCAAACTGCAGGGTGTGGCAGGCTGTATTACTGTCTTGAGGCTACTGGGAGAGGCTAGTTCTTCTGGGGAGAAATGGCCACTTAGGTTTGGAAGCTTAAGAATGTCCCAATGCAGGGCTCCTGGCCACATCTCCCTGCCTTGCTTCCCTGCCCAGCCTCTCCTCAGTCTCTGCCTCTCTCCTTGCACCAAAGCCTCTGGTGAATGTTTGCAATTGAAAAGTCCTGCATGCTGGATTTAGAGAATAAAAGCAAAGACAAAACAACAATGAAACTGTGGGTTTCTCTCCTACCAGCACCTCACAGCTCAGGCAGCCTTTTGCCTTTTGCTGAGCAGCATTTTGCGGTAGTGCTCTTATGTTCAGATTCCCCAGCAGCCAGCAGTCTTGTGGCTTTTCTTGTTCAAAGTTGGATGTTACCCATGTTGGTGATGATAACAATTATCTACAATCAAGTCGCAACACTGAATTTCCTTTATACTTATAGCATTCTGACCTACCATATGGTCATTTGAAAACATATTCTATTTCTCCTACTAAATTGTAAATCTCTAGGGGACGAGGAACAAGATTTGGTTAATGTGGCAATCACTGCCTTGGGCCTAGTTATGGGTAAGACTGGGAGGCATTTTATTCTTTTCCTCAAAGCCTGACTCAAGACCACCATGACTTTAAAAGCAATCATGCTTTTTTGGACACTAAATCAAGGATTCTAGCTTTCTCCATCTTCTAACCATATCTTCAGTCCTTACGTGGATATGATTCAGGGCAGGTCTTGCACATTCCAGGCCTTTCTGCCTAAGCTTGATGCTTTTTATAGACGACTAAGTGAAGTAATGAACAGATACATTTGCCACTCCTCATCATCCATCCATCCATCCATCCATCCATCCATCCATTCATCCGTTCATCTATTCATTCCACCGCTAATGAGTATGTACCTATGAATTGTTCTAGTTCTACGGAAATAGTAGTAAACAAGACAAAGTCTCTCTGATCCATTGAAAATTTAAAAAATTATAAACCTGACCTGAATAGGTGTGAAGTGACCAGAGCTGAAATGGATTGAAGGACCACTCCATCTGCTAAGTAAGTAAACAACAGGCAAGGGCAACTGCAGAAACAGAGACCTCCTGAAATGTGTCAAGCTGTGTTCTGGAAGCTTGTGGGAGAGTGGGTGAAGTGCTGGTGGTGAGACAGGGTTGATCTGGGGATATTATGAGGTCGAGCTAAAAGGATTTGCTGATGAAACAGATGTAAAGTGTGAGAGGAAGGTAGTAAAGAAGGATGTCTTTGCAGTAGCTCTGCTCTGAGTAACTGCGTGAATACCCTTGCCATTTACTGAGATGGGGATGCATGTGGAAAGAGCAGGGATGGAACCTGTTCAGGTTGAGATGCCTATTAAACACCCAAGTTGGCTCTTCAGCTATGCAGCATGATGACTGTGTCTGTAATTAGGAGAGAAGTCAGCTAGAGATGTATATTTGTGAGTTGTCAGCTTATAGATGACATTCCAAGCCATGGGACTGGGTGAGACTGCCTAGGCAGCAAGTATAGCTAGGTAAGGGAACAGATCCCAGAATGGAGTGAGGACTTAGCTTCATAGCATTCCATGTGTAGATGTTGATGGGATGAGAAGCATTCAGGAAAGAAGTGGAAGACAGAGTGTGGCCGGTGTGGTTGGAGTACCACCAAGAGAGTGTTGTCCTGAAAACCAAGAGAATAAAGTGTTTTCAGAAGAGTTATATACTTCAAATCCAGTCCATCCACAGATTCTCTTGATTCTACCTTCCAAATATATCTAGAATGTGACCTCTGTTCACCACCACCAACTCTCCAATGCACTGCAAGTCACCATCAACTCCATGGTAGACAACTGCAGAATTCTTTAAAGGGGGTCTCTGCTTCCTCACTGGCTCCCACAATGGCCTCTTTTGAACTCAGCAGGCAGAGTGATCCTTTTAAAAGGTAAATTAGAATATATCCATTATCTGTTCAATGTTGCTGGTAGGACCATAAAGGGAGGAGTAAATGTTGATCATTTGATGTCACAGTAGAGGGTTATTCATTGGCAACCCGGAATGGAGCTGGTTAGAAGGATGGGTGGGGATGAAAGCTCATTCTAGTGGAGTTAAAATATAAAAGATGAGTCAAAACACATTTCTGAAGGTGTTCAACCTCATGAATATTCAGAGGAAAGAAGGTTATATAGCCACAAGGGCATATCACTATGTACCCACAAGATGGGCAATATAAGATTGATAATTCCAAGTATTACTGTGGAACAGTGGGCACTCTCATAATGCAAACTGGTATGCCACTTTGAAATAGCACTTTTTATTTCCTAGTCCAATTAAAGTCTCAAGTACCTTATCACTAAGCTATTTTACTCTTAGGCCAGGGGTGCGGAACACGATTTCTGCCAAGGGCCATTTAGATATTTATAACAACAATCCCAGGCCATACAAAATTATCAACTTTAAAACTAGCCTGCTATACTTGGTCAAGCATTTAGTCAACTCACCCCTAATGCTTTGGCAGGACCAGACCAAATGATTTCACGGGCTGTATACATACTGCAGACATGACCCCTGTCTTAGAGAAAACCCATGGAAATGTCTAGTTATTTGTAACATGTTACTGGACAATAATAGTCACTGAAGCCCTCTTCAGCAGTGGTTCTCAACCTTCCTAATGCCCTTTAATACAGTTCCTCATGTTGTGGTGACCCCCAATCATAAAATTATTTTTGTTGCTACTTCATAACTGTAATTTTGCTACTGTTATGAATCGTAATGTAAATATCTGATATGCAGGATGTATTTTCATTGTTACAAATTGAACATAATTAAAGCATAGTGATTAATCACAAAAACAATATGTAATTATATATGTGTTTTCCGATGGTCTTAGGCAACCCCTGTGAAAGGGTCGTTTGACCCCCAAAGGGGCCGCGACCCACAGGTAGAGAATCGCTGATCTTCCAAGTACTGCAAAAGAAAAGAGCCCTGTGTTCACATATAATGGATGTTAAATTGGGTAAATCCACAGTATAGAGCAATGGAAAGGAATGAAATGTAGCAGCACACAAAATCAGTAAGTAAATGTAAGTACTGGGTAGAGTAAAGAGGTCATATATAAACATGACATCCATATGGATTCAGAGGAAGGTAAATGATAAAATGAAAATCACTTCCAAAATGTTAAAATAACATCCTCCAAAAATTTCCTGTTCCATAGAAGCAAATACTAGTACAGTCAAGATCAACTTCTTGGGAAGTATGGATATTAATCAAATCATAGAACTATCAAGTTTATTAATTTAAAAACTAAACAAAAACAATAAAGTATCCATTGACAAATGAGTGGATGGAGCAAAGTATGGTATGTACATACAATGGAATGTTTTCACCACTTAAAAGAAAGGAAATTTTACAATATATAACAATATATAACAACATGAATGAACCTTGAGGACACTGTGCTAAGTGAAATCAGCCAGTCACATGAAGACCAATACTGTATGATTCCACTGTATGAGGTACTCAGAGTAGTCAAAATTATAGAGACAGATGTAGAATGACAGCTCCTAGGGTAGGGGAGAAGGAAGCCATGGGGATTTATAGATTAATGAATACAGAGTTTGAGTTTTACAAAAAGAAGAGTCTGAAGATGGCTAGCAGTGAAGGTAGCACAACATTATGAATGCACTTAATGCCACTCACTAAGTGAACCCTTAAAAATAGATAACTTTTGTATCTTATAAAAATTTATTTAATTCAGTAATGTAAATTAAAAGAAAAAATGAAATACTTCTTGCTCTGACCAGGTTACTCAATTTGTTGGAACATCATCCCTTATACCAAAAAGGTTTCAGGTTTGATTCCCAGTCAGAGTACATACCCAGGTTGCGAGTTTGATACCTGATTGGGGTACAAATATTAGTGATGATGATAAGAAAATGAAATCCTTACTCATTGCTGGCAGGAATGTGAAATTGTGTAGATGCTTTGGAAATAGTTGGCCAATTCCTCCAGAGGATAAATGTAGAGTTCTCACATGACCAAACATTCCACTCCTAAGTATCTACCTAAGAGAAATGCAAACATATGTCCATGCAAAAACTTGTACTCAAATGTCCATAGCAATATTATTCACAATAGTCCCAAAGTAGAAATAACCAAAATTTTCATCAGCTGATGTATCTAATAAAAAATGTGGTATATGCACACAAAAAGAACATTATTTGGCCAAAGGAAAGGAAGTTTTGACATAATCTACCACATGGCTGATCCTTGGAAACATTATGCTAGGTGAAATTTGCCAGTCACAGAAAATTACCACATGTAGGATTCCACTGCTATGAAGTGTCCAGAATAAACAAAATCATTGAGCTAGAGAGTAGAGTGGTGGGAGCCATGAACTGTGGGGAGGGGAGGATGGGGAGGAATGCTAATAGATACTAGAATTTTCCTTGGGGGTGAGAAAATGTTCTAAAATTGATTTGGTGACAGTTACATAAGTTTCTGAACACAGTACAAACCACCGACATGTACACTTTAAAGCAGGGGTCCTCAAACTTTTTAAACAGGGGGCCAGTTCACTGTCCCTCAGACCGTTGGAGGGCCGGACTATAGTTTAAAAAAAACTATGAACAAATTCCTATGCACACTGCACATATCTTATTTTGAAGTAAAAAAACAAAATGGGAACAAATACAATATTTGTATTTGCATGTGGCCCGCGGGCTGTAGTTTGAGGACCCCTGCTTTAAAGGATGAATGTTAAGGTATGTGAATTATGTAAGGTATGTGAATTACGGTATCTCAATAAAGATGTGATTAAAAATAAAATAAAATAAAATTACAAAATTCTGCAGTGCATGTTTAGGAAGCAAATTGAGAAAGAAAAGTGACAAAGTAGATACCATAAAAGAAAGGGTCATGATTATCTTTGAAGCAGGAGGATTTGTGACTGGCAATGGTACATGGGTGACTTCTATGGAGCTAAAACTGTTGATTACTTGATCAGAGTTGTACTTACACAGCTTTCTCTTTCCTCTTTCCCTCTCTCCAATATTTATAAGATAAAATTAACCCTCTTTACCATTTCTAAGTGTACAGCTCAGTGGCATTAAGTACATTTACATGGTTGTGCAACCAACATCAACATCCACTTCCAGAACTTTTTCATCATCTCAAACTGAAACTGTCTTCATTAACCAGTCCTATTACTCTTTTCCCAGCTCCTGTAACCTTCACTTCACTTTCTATCTCTACGAACTTGATTACTTGAGGAATCTCATATAAATTAAGTCATATCACATGTGTCCTTTTGTGTGTGATTGAGCTGTTCTCTTCCAAATAATTTATTGAAAAATATGTTTTACTCACATTTTGTGACTGTGCTATGATTCAAAGGATTTTGGATGGTGACTGGAGAGTGACATGGGCTGAGAGTTATGGTTTGATAAAGATGAAACATTACTGCATATAATGAGATTGGATCCAAGGGACAAATAGATGTTTCAGAAATAAAAGACAGAAGCGAGCCATAACCAGTTTGGCTCAGTGAATAGAGCATCAGCCTGTGGACTGAAGGGTCCCAGGTTTGATTCCAGTCAAGGGCATGTACCTTGGTTGCGGGCACATCCCCAGTAAGGATTGTGCAGGAGGCAGCTGATCAATGTTTCTCTCTCAATGATGTTTCTCTCTATCCCTCTCCCTTCCTCTCTGTAAAAAAAATCAATAATATATATATTTTTAAGAAACTTATAAAAAAAAAGAAAGGACAATTGGAAAAGTGAAGTCCATGAGAAATTGAAAGGGAAGTAGACCCCACACACAAGTAGGAGGATTGGCCTTAGATTGGAGTACGGTCAATTTATCCCCCAGAGTCAGAGGAAAATTTAGAT
This sequence comes from Myotis brandtii, assembly GCF_000412655.1. Lineage (NCBI taxonomy): Eukaryota > Metazoa > Chordata > Mammalia > Chiroptera > Vespertilionidae > Myotis > Myotis brandtii. The sequence continues at coordinate 338,884 of NW_005368420.1, read as the reverse complement.
ACAAGCGACTCAAGTGGTGTCTCCATGTGAAAGTACTCTTTATTGGTTTTATTTTTCCTCAATAAAATATGAGGCACGGAGACATTAGGAAAGTGAACTGGCCAGCAAAATGTAGGAAGAGGGAAGTACATTTTGAGATCATGAATGTGCCATTTGTCCACATAGTTGTGGGTTTTTCTAGAGACACTTTGATTCTTTCAAGGCAGGCATGAAGAGAGCACAAACAAATAACTACAACAGATGATACATGACAGCACCCTTACCTGGGAATCATTTATTCATTCAATAAGTAATTCTAGTTCATCTACTTTTTAACCTGGGCATCTAAGGATTAAACAGAAGAGGGCACTGGACACATGTAGGTCACTTTCTAAAAAAGGGGATACCTAGTCTTCAACTGGCATAATTTTATGGTATCGATATGTCTCGGTCATCCAGAGAAGGGCCTGGAGTTACCAGTCAACATACCTATGAAAATCACACATAAGTGAAGGCTGCTCTGTTGGCATCTCCTTTTTGGCAATGTTATAAACAGAACTTGAGAGACTAAATTTTGATGAGTTTAAAAAATCGGAGTATTGTCCCTTGCCTCATGGTCTTCAGCCCATTTGGGTCTACCCTGGGGTACAGGACAGCCACCCCCTTGCCTATCTAACCGACTGGCCTGAGGCATGTGCATATTACTATAAAGCCTCATTGAAGAATCAAGAACATCATGAGTTTGATACCCATGTGTTACAGAGCAAGAGTTTTAGATGAGGCGAAATGGGCAATGGAGTATGCCCACCAATGATCTTCAAGCCCCCTGGTCTAGAACATTAGGAGTTGGCCGAGCAACCGACACAGGAGGGGTGTGGGGGGGGGGTGTGTGTTCCGTGTGGCACAGTTGAGGAAGGCACGAAGGTTTTATTTCCTTCTTAAGGTAAAATCTTGCATTTTAGAGTTTGTAGTCCTTCTTTGTGATTACATCAACACAATATCAAAGGACTATAGCCAAGGATCACTGAAGCTAATATTGTGGAAGGAAGCTGCAATATGGACACTATCTGAAGGACAACAGAGAGGTCAGAGAGATTAGAAAAGACACAGCCAGAGGTAGGCAGTTGCTATCAGAAGGAGTAGTACCCAGCCTTTATGCAGCCAGCATATACCTGGAACTAATCCCAGTGGCTAAGGGTCTGCACCTCAAGGAGCGCTGCTGCTCAAGGACAGAGGCCCTGCATCAGCCACTGATTCACTGGGGCCATGTCAGTGGCTGCCTTTGTGAGAGAGACTGCCTCCTCCTTGCCTTCTCTACAGAAGAACCAAGTGGTTATGTATGAGACTGGCAGAGTGCTTCAGACTTGGGCTCCCCAGATGAAGGGCCTGGTGCTGGTACTGATGCCAGAATCTTCACGTGTCAGGTTGGGGATTGTGCTGGTGTTGGTACTGACTTTCCTGCCAAGCTTCTGTAGTGACCTGGGATCAGCATATTACTCATCCTATGAGATAGTCATCCCCAAGGCTCTGACAGTTGAGGGAAGGCAAGACCCAGGGGAAGAGGCATCTTATGTGATATCTATGCAGGGCCAGAAAGAGCTGATTCACCTGAAAGTGAAGACAGACTATTTTCAAGAACTTTTTCCAGTCTTCAGCTACCACAATGGCATCCTGGGACAAGAAATGCCTTTCATCTCACATGACTGTCACTATGAAGGCTACATAGAAGGACTCCCGGGTTCTTTTGTTTCTGTCAACACCTGTTCAGGCCTCAGGGGCATCCTGATTAAGGAGGGGAAATCCTATGGCATTGAGCCCATGGACTCTTCAAAACGGTTTGAACATGTGTTGTACACCATGGCCCATCAAGCTCCAGTCTCCTGCAGTGTCACTTCCAAAGACAGCACAGTGGTGTCCACCAGCCGACAACAAGGGAGCAGGAAGCCTGGCGGTCTACAGGAGCTGTCCTACTTGTGGTCACTCACCAAGTATGTGGAGATGTTTGTTGTGGTCAACAACCAGCGGTTCCAAATGTGGGGCAGTAACGTCAATGAGACGGTCCAGAGAGTGATGCACATCATTGCCCTGGCCAACAGCTTCACTAGGGGAATAAACACAGAGGTGGTGCTGGCTGGAATGGAGATTTGGACCGAGGGGGACCTCATAGAGGTCCCAGTGGACCTGCAAGTTACACTCGGGAATTTCAACAGCTGGAGACAAGAGAAGCTCCTCCATCGTGTGAAGCATGATGTTGCCCACATGATTGTCGGACAGCATCCTGCACAGGGTATGGGACAGGCATTTCTCAATGGTGCCTGTTCAAGTGGTTTTGCAGCAGCTGTTGAATCCTTCCATCATGAAGATGTCCTGCTGTTTGCAGCGCTCATGGTCCATGAGCTTGGGCACAACTTGGGTATTCGGCACGACCACTCAGCCTGCATTTGTAGAGACAAACCCCTCTGCCTCATGCAGGACAATATCACTAAAGAAAGTGGCTTCAGCAACTGTAGCTCTGACGACTTCTACCAGTTCCTCCAGGAACACAGAGGGGCCTGCCTATTTAACAACCCTCAGCGGCACAAAGGCCGCTTGCGCAGAGATGCCAATTGTGGAAATGGTGTGGTGGATGACGGTGAGCAGTGTGACTGTGGTAGTAACTGTGCCACAAACAAGTGCTGTGACAGTACATGTATGCTGAAGGCTGATGCAAAGTGTAGTCCAGGACCTTGTTGTAAAGATACGTGCCAATTTCAAGAAAAGGGCTTCAGTTGTCGTCCTGCTTCGGGAGAGTGTGACCTCCCAGAGTATTGTGATGGTACCTCTGCAAAATGTCCCGAAAACCTCTACATGCAAGATGGTACACCATGTCTAGGATATTACTGTGTACAAGGTGAGTGTAAGAACCCTAATCATCAATGCCAAGAATATTTTGGGACCTTTTCAACTTCTGCTGAAGATAATTGTTATGAATTGGTAAACAAGCTAGGGGACCGGTTTGGAAACTGTGGCCTTCCTACTTCTGCTAACAAAGAGTATGTTAAGTGTACAACAGAGAATATGCGGTGTGGGAAAATTATATGTTCAGGTATTAGACAGATGCCAATCATCAAACCCTATCATACAGTGATCCAGATTCCTTCTCCTGAAAACTACTGCTGGTCCATGAATTTCTATGTCAATGAAGATAAAGATGATGAAGGAAATGTGAAATATGGCACTACTTGTTCCAAAGGGAAAATCTGCGCAAATGCATCCTGCACTGATGATGCTGTGCTCAAGTATGACTGCGATGTAGAAGCAATGTGTGATCGGAAAGGAGTTTGCAACAATTTGAAGCACTGCCATTGTAAGTATGGCTATGCACCCCCTGACTGCAAAACCTTAGGACAAGGGGGTAGTGTGGACAGTGGTCCCCCTGGTTTGCCACCTGATGAACAGCCAACAGATGCTGGAGGTTCTGCCACTGGCCATCCTGCCAAACATGAAAAGATCATAGACAACATGATCTTATCATTCTTAATACTTTTTCTCATAATATTAGCAGTTGTCAGTATTGCCTCATGCATCCTTTGTAAAGCTTCAAAAGAAGAGCCCACAGAAGAGAAGCCTCCAGAAGAGAAGCCTCCAGAAGAGAAGCCTCCAGAAGAGAAGCCTCCAGAAGAGGAGCCTCCAGAAGAGGCTGCCCCAGAGGAAGGAGGGGAAGAAGAGGCAGAGGAAGAGGAGGAGGAGGAGGAGCAGGAGGAGGAGGAGGGGTAGGAGAAAGGAGCTAAAGAATAAAACAAGTAGTGGAAGGAAGAAGCCAAATATATGAAACACTTCAAACACTGAACAGGAACCAGAGGTTCAATGACACAAAGGTGAAGTGGGAATTGATAACTCCATGGCTCTGACTAGGATTATATAATAGTATAAACAAAATTTATACTAATTTTATAACAGTATAGAAGCTGAAACTAAAATTTTCTTTAGTTTGAAAATAAACTAATATGAGAAGAGGGCTACTCTCACTTTTATTATTCATTTCAGTAATTAAGGTTTTGTTTACTTAATATAGTACATATTTTACTACTTTTGCTTTTTAACATTTCATTTGAACTCTTCACATGCATCTTCTGACATCAATGTCTTTGTCTTGGGCCAATTTTTGCAATCACCAGAAACTTTTTCAGAACATGCCATCTTTCATCTAAGCTGTTTGATATATGCTACTATATGTGCCTGCACTTATTACTGTCACTTGGGTTTTTATCTCAGGTAGCAACTATTATGTGAGGACAGTTGTTTATGCAATCGACTATTCTAGTTTGCCCTATTAATGTGCATTCATGAAATGAGTTTTTAAATAAATAAAACCCTATTCAGATTAGACATCTCTTCAGATTCCATTGGTATAGTTATTAGGTCTGTTTTGTTATTAGACTGAGTGAGAGAAACTATATCTGATAAAACAGAAGACCCCCTGCCCTGACCGGTTTGGCTCAGTGGATAGAGCGTCGGCCTGCGGACTAAAGGATCCCAGGTTCGATTCCAGTCAAGGGCATGTACCTTGGATGCGGGCACATCCCCAGTAGGGGGGGGTGCAGGAGGCAGCTGACCAATGTTTCTCTCTCATCAATGTTTCTAACTTTCTATCCCTCTCCCTTCCTCTCTGTAAAAAATTAATATATTTTTAAAAAAACATACACACAAAAAAAACCAGAAGACCCTCATTGCCCTAGAGTCAAGAGGCCAGTGTTGAAGTCATCCACCTTTTCAAATATGACAGATGTGTAACATGATTTATGTGTATTTAAAGTTATTACTTCCAGTATTTCCAAGCCCTTTCTATAGCCCTACTCTCTTCATACCTAAAAGATTTCTTTTCCTTTTAGAGCAGCTTTCAGAGCACTTCCTCTTTACTAATCTTCCTGGGATGAAATTTCAGTCATGATTGATTAATATCAGCCAGAGCTAGGAAATGAAGTTTATACTAATTTTATAACAGTATAGAAGCTAAAACTATAATTTTGTCTTTTCTATTTTTCTTTACTTATTTATTGAAATTAATAAGTTATTGACTAATATCAGAAGGAACCTCTCCAATTATAGGTAACAGAGTTTTGGAGGTTGTAGATGCTTCTATGTGATGAGAGCACAAAGCAAGTATAAAATTAACATTATTCATTCTATGCCAGGAACTGTGTTAAACATTTTATAGTCATTGTCTTGCCAACTAACCTACACACAAAACCTCCATTGTGTATATGAGGAAATAGATCAAAGAGAATTCTAGTAAGTTGTAGAACCTGCATGTCTCCCAAGGCATGACTCAATCTACATTCTCCACTACCTTATGGGCCTTTTTCTTCAGTAAAAAGTGATGAGGAAGGCAATGTGTTCTTACTGACCACTATTATGAATCTTCATGTTGTGTAGTCATTATTGATAAAAATATCTTCTCTCCTATTACATGCTGACATAATGGAGTGGCAGGTTGCCATCTTATTCTGTACTGTGGGCCTAGCACATTATAGATGCTTAATAAATATTTACCAACTGAATGATTTAACCAGAGCTAGCCTTAAAATACAGGCCCAGATTCATTCCATGGGCAGGATGCTACTTCCTAGCACAGTGGTCGGCAAACTGTGGCTCGCGAGCCACATGCGGCTCTTTGGCCCCTTGAGTGTGGCTCTTCCACAAAATACCATGTGCGGGCACACAGGTACAGTGCGATTGAAACTTCGTGGCCCATGTGCAGAAGTCAGTTTTCGGCCTGGGTGAGTCTATTTTGAAGAAGTACTGTTGATATTTGGCTCTGCTGAGTAATGAGTTTGCTGACCACTGTCCTAGCACAACCAAAATCTTGCTCAGATGCAATAATGCTAAATATTTATAAACAGTCAAGTAAGTAATAAAAAGTTTGTAAAACCTCAAATTCCAGCAAATGAAGGTTGAACTCCATTAAGATAGACTATGGTAAAAAAAAAAATTTTTTTTGACAGACTATGGTAAGGGAGGGACCAGTTTCAATGTGGTAGGATTGAGCAGATGTAACTCAACATGTTAAATCTCCATGTTCAGTGGTCAGCACTTTCTATAAAGCTCAAGTGACAATGGTTCATTCTGCATTGTGTGTGACTGTCTCTAGGAATTAATACCATTTCACCTGATTTCTCTCCCCCATTGTATTTGGGGGATTCTGAAGAATGCTGACACATTCTAATAACCTGTTGGTAGTCACTTGTGTCCCAGTCAGCTGCTCCCCAAAAAAACTCTGATAGTGATTTATTGCTACCCTTTACCTGCCTTCCCTGGGTGGTTATTGTCCTTTTTGTGCTGCCTCAGGCCAGCAGAGACCCAGGCCCTTCCCTAGTTCCTCAAAGCATAGCCAAGTCCAGGCTCTAGATTTTTATCCAGATGTGGGAAAAGTTACAATGTGGAAAGAACACATTTGGGTTTTGCCAATATTAATATTTCTGGAGTCCAGGGATGTGACATGCTCTGCTGTGAAACTTGGGTAGGCTATGTCTCTCCTTTGAACTGATCTGACAACTTCTGTTCCTGCAGGAATACTTTTAGGAATATCCTCAGAGCAGGAATCAGACTCCATTCTCTGGGACTCAGTGAAAGGAAAAATTTTTTTTTAAAATAACATTTACTGAAAATTCAGATCACATCATCATAACCACACATGGATGAAATCATGCCCACAATGAAGACATAGCATATATAGACATATGGTATTAATCCCTTATCAGATATATGATTGACAAATAGGTTGCCTTTTCACTTTTGCTGTACAGCAACTTCTTAATTTGACATAGCTCCACTCATTTACTTTTCTTTTGTTGCCTTTGTGTTTGGTGTCATATCCAAAAAATCATTGCCAAGGCTGATGTCAAGAAGTTTACCACCAATGTTTTCCTCTTACATTGTTTTCGCGATCTTACATTCCTCTTACAGTGTTTTCCTCTTACAATGTTTTCGCGATCTTACATTCAAATCTTTAATTTATTTTGAGTTAATTTTTGTGTATGGTGTAAGATAGTGGTCCAGTTTCATTCTTTTGCATGTGGCTGTCCAATTTTCCCAACACAATTTATTGAAGATACTGTCCCTTTCCCATTGTATTCTTAGCTCTTCTGTTGTAAATTAACTGTCTATACATGTGCGGATTTATTTTTGGGCTCTCTATTCTGTTCCATTGATCTATGAGTTTCTTTTTATGCCAACAACATATTGGTTTTTTAAATTAATTTATTTTTTGAGAGAGAAAGGAGAGGGGTAAAACATCAATTTGTTGTTCTATGTATTTATGGATTCACTGGTTGATTCATCTATGTGCTGATAGGGGAACAAATCTACAACCTTGGCATATCAGGACATGCTTTAACCAACTGAGCTACCCAGCCAGGGCCCATACTGTTTTGGTTATATAGCTTTGTAATATAATTAGAAATCAGGAAGTGTGATGCTTCCAGCTTTGCTCTTTCTCAAGATTGCTTTAGTTACTTGGTGTCTTTTGTGGTTCCACACATATTTCAGGATTGTTTGTTGTTTTGTGTGAAAATATTACTAGAATTTTTTTAGAGTTTATACTGAATCTGTAGATTTCTTATGGTAATATGAACATTGTAACAATATTAATTCTTCCAACCCATGAGCATAAAATATCTTTTCATTTACTATGTCTTCTTCAATTTCTTTTTATAATGTCTTACAGTCTTCAGTGTACAGTCTTTCACTTCCTTGATTAAATTTATTCCTAGTTATTTTATTCTTTTTGATGCAATTGTAAATGGGATTGTTTTCTTAATTTCTTTCTGATAGTTTGTTATTAGTGTATAGAAATGCAGCATCTTTATATTAATTTTGTATCCTGCAACTTAACTGAATTTATTAGTTTTAAGTTATTCATTATAACAGTTTTTGCTGGAATCTTCAGGATTTTTTATATATAATATCATGCCACCTGAAGTAGTGACAGTTTTACTTGTTCCTTTCCAATTTAGATGCCTTTTATCTTGCCTAATTGCTCTGGCTAGGACTTCGAATACTATATTACATAAAAGTGGTAACAGTAGGCATCTTTGTCTTGTTCCTGATGTTAGAGGAAAAACTTTCAGTTTTTCACTAATGAGTATGAAGTTAGTTGTGAGTTCAAAACTTCATTTTTGAGTAGAATTTTGTCATTTTCAGTGGGGTGTAATCTCACTGAAGTGTTTGTTGTTGTTTTTTCTTAATCCTCACTGGAGGACATGTTTTCATTGATTTGAGAGAGAGAGAGGAAGGGAGAGACAGAGAAAGAGTGAGAGAGAGAGAAACATCAATATGAGAGAGTAACATCGATCCGTTGCCTCCCACATGTACCCTGACTAGGGATAGAACACAATCTAGGTATATGCCCTGACCAGGAATCAAACCCGCAACCTTTTGGTACATAGGATGATGTTCCACTAACCAAGCCACCCAGCCAGGACTGCAGTGTTTTCTTGAAGAAAAAAAAAATCAATTATTTTCCTTCATCAATCAAAGTGCTGAACAACTTTAAAAGTAATTTTCACCCTGCTTCTAGACATAAAGCTGTCAACCTTTTTGAGCTCCTTTATTACACCCCCTCCCATTATATATGTACTAGAGACCCAGTGCATGAATTCGTGCATGGGTGGGGTCCCTCCACCTGGCCGGCGATCAGGGCTGATCAGGGCCAATTGAGGCTGGTGGCCGGGGAGGGATCACAGGAGGGACCGCAGGCGGGCTCCAGGGAGCGTCTGGCCCCATTTCACTCAGTCCTGATCGGCCGGACCCCAGCAGCAAGCTAACCTACCAGTCGGAGCATCTGTCCTGTGATGGTCAGTTCACGTCATAGTGACCAGTCAGTCAACTGCTCAGTCGGACACTTAGCATATTAGACTTTTATATATATAGATCATGGCTCCAAGAGATTACTTTGCAATGGGAAGATGAGTCTTCCATAACACTTCCCATGAATAGGCACCTTATGTACTATTATGGAAAAATGTTCTACTTCCAGAGTCTACTGGGGAGAAAAGGAGTTAAATACTATGAGATAGATCCTTATCTGGGAGTCACTTATTCATTCAACAATTCTAGTTCATCTACTCTTGAACCTGGGCATATCAAAATGAACAAACAGAAGTGGGCACTGGACACATTTAAGTCATTTTCTAATACAGAGGAGACTTTTGGGATACCTAGTCTTTAACTGGAATAATTTTAGGATACCAATATGTCCAGGCCATCCAGAGAAGAGTGTGGGCCTGGAGTTACCAGCCAATGTACCCATGAAAATCACACATAAGAAGTGGCTTCTCTGCTGGTATCTCCCATTCACATTTTTGGACAGTGTTATAAACAGAGCATCTTTTCACATAGTTATATAACTTTTATATATCCTCTTCCGTGAAATGTCTCTTTATGACCATTTTCTAATTGGATTATTTGCTTTGATAATGGTGAGTAGTAAGAGTTCTTTATATATTCTAAGAATAATTTTTTAAATTAGATAAGTGGTTTGCAAATATTTTCTCCCCCTCCATAGCTTGTCTTTTCGTCCTTTTAACAAAGTCATTCACAAAGCAAGGATTTTTACTTTTGATGCAATCCAATTTATGGAGTTTTCTTTTATGGATCATGTTTTTGGTGTCATGTTTAAGAATTTTTTACCAAGTCTTAGCTTCTAAAAAATGTTCTATGTTTTCTTCTAAAAGAGTTTCATAGTTTTATATTATATTTTACAGTTAAATTTATGATCTATTTTGAGATGATTTTTGTATAAAGTGTGGAGTTTAGGTTGAGGTTCTTTTTTTTTTACTATATACACCAAACTTTCGAATACCATTGGTTAAAAAGACTATCCTTTCTCCACCCAAATTTTTGCCCTTTTGTAAAAAAGCCATTGGCCATACATGTATGCATTCTCTATTTCTGGTTTCTCAATTCTGTTTCATTGATCTATGTGTCTCATCACCAATACCACAGCCTTAAAATTGAATAGAGTGGTTCCTCCCACGTTATTCTTTTCCAAAATTACTTTAACTATTGTAGTTCCTTGCCTTTTGGAAAATTTATATTCACAATAAATATTTCACAATATACACATATATCAAATTATCAGATTGTACACTTTAAATACATACATTTTATTTGTGAATTATTCCCCAATGAAGCTGAGGGAAGGGGAAGCTGAGGAAAGAAAATACCAAAAGTTTGATAGAAAAAGAAGAAAAGACATGAACAGACAATTATTTAAAAACATATAAATGTTCAGGTACTAGAAGTTTACTGGTAGAAAAACCAAAAGGAAGAGCTCTATTCATAAACATTCTGTCCAATTCCAGGAGACTTGTGTATCAATTTTTCCTCCCTGAAAACACTCCCCAATCAATTGTTACAGGAAAACAAACTAAAATCACTATACTATGTAATAAAAGGCTAATATGCAAATTGTCCCCTCAACCGGGAGTTCGACTGGGAGTTTGACCAGGGGTAGGGCCGGCCGGCCAACTGCCCATGGCCCCTCCCCCTGGCCAGTCCAGCCCCCGATCACCCCTCATCCCGATCGGGGGTGGAGCTGGCCAGCCAACCTCCCACGGCCCCTCTCCCTGGCTGGCCCAGCCAGATCAGCCCGATTGGGGCAGGCCGGCCAGACCCCACCCGTGCACAAATTTGTGCACCAGGCCTCTAGTCAGGTGCACAAATACTAATAAATACTAAACTCCTATTTGACCAAAAGTAAAAATATAAAAATGGCCCTTAAACATATTAAAACATGTTCAAATTCATTCAGATTTGAAAAATACAAATTAACACTGAGATGCCATTTGTCACCGATCAGTTTGGTGAAAATTAAAATGTGTGGCATAGCAACATATTTTGTTGCTTAGACTGTGCAGGAACAGACACTAATGCATTGCTAGTGGGAATGCAAACTGGCAAAACCCTTCTGAAAGGGGATTGGCAATATCAAACAAAGTTACAAATACAGTTAGCACTGCCTTCCCATTTCTAGGATTATTTGTTGATGCATGTGTATAATTTCAAAACAATGTAAACAACTAAAAGCACATACACAAGAGAATGATTGAAAAAATTAAGGTATATCCACAAAATGGAGTACTATGCAGCTAATAAAGAAGAATGAGAACGATCTCTATAAACTTATATGGAGTGATTTATAAGATGTATATGTAAGTTTAAAAAGGAAAGTGTAAAATGTCACGCTATATTTACATAAGAAGGGATAAAAGAAAATATACATGCATCTGCTAATTTGCAGAAAGAAATTTTAAAAAATAAACTAAATACTAATGAGATTGGTGAGTAGAATCTGGATGGAAAGAATGAGGACATGGGGACAGGTTAAAGGCTCAAGGAGGTATACTTGGAGTACATTTTTTTCTATAGTACTGACTTTTAGTACTATAACATTTGACAAACCAACAGGAAATACAAGCAGTAATATATGAGCCCTACTAAAATAAAAATGAATAATATAACCACACTGAATAGTTCTAGATGGAAAAATACTAACCTAAATAATTTTGAAGAAAATTATTTTGACCTCATACTGGAAGGCTAAAGACAAAAATTACTGAACACAAACATTGTTCTCTAGTTCATATATTTGCTTTTTACAGAGGCAGGGTTAGTTATTCTAAAAATAATTTACATATATTCTAGGATTGAGCAAATAAGTATATATATTGTGAACAATAGAGGAAAAAGGAAAAAGGATCAGAGGTTTGAAATGGGCTGTACGGTAGAGTAGGAAATGGTGCAAAAGCCATTGGACAGCAGAGGTCTATGACCTACCCAAAGATCCACAAAACCCTGCTCTGGAACCTTTAGCTTCAATGACTCAAAAGAGTAACATGACAGGAGAAAGCTGTTCCAGGAGAACAGGGACTGAGGGAAGGTAGTTATGTAGTTTTTTCTTTTGTAAGGGCTTGATTCTGGGTCACAGTACTGGTTGGACCTCTGAAATTTTCCTCCCCTTGGTATACCCCCTTTAAAAAGATAGCAGGACCACAGCTAAGGAACACCAAACCTTGTTCTTTGCAGGAGGTTGCAAAGTAAGGACACTCCTAAAGGAAGAGCAACAACAGGAATAGGAAGAGACACAATCAAACGGCAGTTGTCATCATATAATACTCAGGGATGGGAGCAACTGTCCTTCTAGTATGCATGCCTTCCAATTTCTGGCAGGGTTAGTTATTCTACTGGGGAGAAATATAACACTGTCCAAACTGGCATAGCTTTGAGGTCTGGCCAAACGACTGTGTCTCAGACAAAGATTTGGGTTCCAGGGAATGCAAATGAGAGACAGAGGTATGGGATCACTAGCTATTTCACTTGGGCCATGACAATGACAATCCAAATTATTTACTTTGCCTCCCTCCCTGCCCTTTCTTCTATGAAATCAAATGGTCAGGGATAAGATTTGAACTGATTTTTCTTTCAAAACTTCCCAGGTAGGATGCTTGAGAATGGGCCATTCCCATATTAAACTACATGTCATCTTATTGCTAATAGTAACTATACTTCAAGGGATGCATCTTTATTAGTAGATACTCATCCCTAGGAATCTAATGATGTTCAGACAATTGGAAGAAAAAGCAGATGTGGCCTATGACCTATCTGCTCATACAATAAAAATGGTATATTATTAATTTGAAGCAAAATAAAGGATTATTTGTCAAGAACCTCCCTATTTATACACTTCAAACTAGGAAACTGGGCTTGGACATGCTTTTTATTCAGGATGACTGGGTATTCAGAGGGTGATCTGGAGTCTCTTGCAACTCTCGGCACTTGCTCAGGGCTAAAGGGAATCTTGACTTTACATGGCATTCTTTCACATCTAGCCTATACTTCAAAGAATTTTGAGCATATGATTTATAGCCTATCTTTAAAATCAGGTCTTGTGAAGATAAAAAGAATGAGCTCTTAACCACTTCACAATTTCAGAGCAGAATAGAACCCTCCTCAGATACTATACCCAAATGTGGACATTTCCCAAATATGTTAAAAAGTCATTGTTGTTGACAATAAGTGATTCAAAAGAATAGTGTTACCAAGACAATAGGATATAACGGATACCCATGCCCTGGTCAACAGGTACATGAAGGAGCTAAATGTGAAAGCAGTATTTACTAGAGTAGACATATGGACAGAGAAAAACCTAATGAACACCTCCCTGACTGTTCAGGGAGTACTTCAAATTTTTCATTTCTGGAGAGACTAGCATATTTTGAAAAGACTGAAGCATGATGATGATTATTGGCCAAAGTCTTGGGAAGTACCAGGGCCATTCATTTCTCAGAGATATCTGCACTACTTAGAATGCAACAAGTTTTGAATCTTTCTCTCATGAAGATATGCCACATTACGCAACTCTCATGGCTCACGAGCGTAGCCACAACTTGAGAATGAAGCATGAACATGTGGCCTGCAAATGTCATGGCCAGACATTTTATACATAAACTTATTACTGTAAATATGGGCCTCAGCAACTGCATTTTTTAGGTTTATGTAACAGCTTCCACTACTTCCACCAGCTGTTACATAAGCACAGAAGGGACTGCCTATTTCATAAACCTTAGTTCCAAAGTTCCTTTGGAAACTCATATAGTGGGAATAAAAGAGTGGAAAAAGAAGAAGAATGTGATTATGGCAGTGTCCTTGATTGTCAAAAGAATCACTGTTGCCGAAACCGGTTTGGCTCAGTGGATAGAGCGTCGGCCTGCGGACTGAAGGGTCCCAG
>NW_005368420.1:309785-325127 GCF_000412655.1 Myotis brandtii | reverse complement strand
AAAAGAATCACTGTTGTCTGCCCTCATGCTGGCTGAAGGGTTCAGTTTGTACATTTGGATCCTGCTGCAAGAACTACTGACTTCTAAAGGCAACTACACCTTGCCGCTTCAGAGCTCCAAGAATACTGTAATGGTACCTCCATTACAGACAAATTCCTACAAACAAGGTGCAGACATAGTGCAGATAAATACCTACAAGCAAGATGGCGCCCCTGGCAAATAACAAGGTTATTGTTATCAGGGCTGGTGGCAAAGCCTAGAGAATCAGTGTGTTAAAAATCTCTGGAAAGTGCTCATGAAAGTTAGTATTATCACATGAATACCAAGAGAGACAGGACAGGTCTAGAAACTGTGGCAGTAAATCTAAAGGGATTTTTAAGGTCCTCAGCAAGTGTGATATAAAATGTGGTAGGCTGCTATGTGAAAACATCTAAAAGTTCCCATACATTGAAAAACATCAAACATTCAGTTCCTCATGCAAGTCACATGGTGTTAGAGTGCAGAGATGTGTTTTTTTTAAGCCACAGACAGGGCTAATGAGAAGTTGTTGAAGGATGGTAGCCTAGGTGGTCCACAGTGTTGGAGACCAGGTGTAAGCTGACAAGGTCCTTGCACCTGAAGGGGCTAGCAAGGCTGGGACCCTTACCCACACAGTTTTCCCAGACTTGTTTGGATGGCAGTTATCAGTAGAATGAGAGCAACCTCTGTAGAATGAGAACAGCCTTTCATGGCTTACCAAGAAGTCTGTAACTATTTACTGAGATATGCTGTACTGAGAGCTTGTCCTTCTGCTCTGTCCCTCCCTTAGAGATTAAGAGGAACAAAGAATACATTCCTCTTGACAGACCTCCTACTCAGTGTCTTGTGTATAAATAGCATTGTGTGGTTAATAAACTTGCTGCAGTTCCTTGATTGAGCTGCAGTCCTCCTGATCCCGCTTTCCTGTCTTTCTTTCTTTTCTCAATTCCCACCTCGCTACCTCAGCCCGGCTCAACCTGTCAGGCTGGCCCTGACACCACAGAAGATCTGTATAAATCAAACCTGCTAAGATACCACTATATTTCACTATGACTGCAACCTGACCTCGTGTCATGGGAGGGGTATTCGCAACAATTTTAAGAACTGCCACTGTGTCTATGTCTAAGCGCCTTATGAATTCAAGGGTTATGGGGTACAGTTTAAATAGTGGCCCAGGTTCATGTGTCCCCTCTGACTCTCAGTATGACAAAATACTGATCAGCCTAACCTGGGTCTTTCTTAGCCTTTTATTACTTCTCATTTCCACTATTCTTTTGTTTGCCTACATCCATAGAAGATTTAAGACCAGTGTCAATGCAAAAGATTCATCTTGCAGAAGCAAAATGAACAAATCTGACAAATATTTGGTAATTGCCATCTTTCTGATAATTAATCCAAATATGAAGTAATATTAAAAGGATGTTTTAAGGAATTGACTCCTTAGTTCTGGTGTCCCTCAAGGTCTATGGAGATGGGAATACTTTCTTGCTTCCATCTGTCTTTCTATATCCCAAATGCTTGTTAGTTTTTAAATTAAAAAAAGGTAAAGTAGCTCCCTGGATGAGGCAGTCTTTCTTGCTCTGTGCTACCCAGAAATCAGCTCTCCAGAGCTTTGGGGCAATGAGAAGACTCAAGATGTACTGTTGACAGAACAAGGACATGTTATCCTCCATAGTAAGGCTGAAACTCATGGCCTAAAATCTAAAGAGCTATTATTGAGTTCCCTAAAATTTCTATGGAGAGCTCCTTTGGAAAACTCTCTGGAACTTCCTTTTCAGAGTATCCTATCAAATCCCCCATTGTAACCTCCCGTGTCGATTTTCTTTAATCTTAAGGATTTTGCATTGGACAGACCAAGGAATTTATCAGGTGAGAATCATATGATTATGAGTTCCAAATATTTTATCATTCCAGTCCGTTTTGTCCACCTGGCTTTCCCCTTTGTTTTGGCATCATAGAACAAGCCTCAGATTGGACTTGTTCATAACCTAACTAGAAAGATCAAACATTACTTGTTATGTGATTCAAGAAGAAACAGATTAGATATTCCAACCCATAAATGAGGCTCTAGTCTAGGAATCTTTTTGCCCCACAAAAGGTTCAAATTCTACTTACTAGTCATTCATTCATTTATTCATTTATTCTATAAACATATTTAGCTCTGTTAAGTTGAACCATGTAAAATTGATATTAGACCATTTTCACCTATAAAAATGGCAAGTTCAAATGGTTAAACCTAATTCAATTTTCAGCACTATTAAACCTTCTTAGGACTTCTGCTTGTAAAGGACATTTTAGAGTTTTTGATTCCTAGAGTTTCCTCTAGTCATGATTTCTCTTAAATCTTATTATTCCCTGTAACTTCAAAAGACTGGCCCTAATTTTTTAGAGTAGGATGGTCCCTGTCAAGACTTAGAATGGCACTGAACATATGAGACTAGACTATGGTGCATCTGAGTATCTCACTGTCACTTTTTTGATAGTTGTTGTCCTTGCTTATTCTGAGTTTCCAAACCTCTTCAAAGAACAGAAACTTTCTGTCCAACCTCAGAGGCAGACATAGCAATGACAGCTGAGAAAACTGTTGCATGCCACCCTACTTCACTTGAAACCATGGAATAGAGAACCTGGAAGTGGCATGTATAAATAATAAACTATAATTAATTTTTCTAAGAAAAGACTTAGACAAGTCTAATATTCACCAAGGTAATAAGTCCTTCTCTTAGATGAAAAGTGGCTTCATCTCCTTGAACAAAGACTTTAAGAATCACTAGTGAATCTGAAAATAATATAAAGATCCTGCCCAATTCACCTAGAATGGCTACTAAACCATGGCACTATATTCCCTTTAATTTCCAAAAGACTAAAGATGTTCCCCAACACTTTTCCCAATCCTTTAGTGTGGAATAACTGCAGTTCCTGTATCCCAGTACTAGTTTCAAAGAGTAGTAGAGGTGCTGGTAGCAAAAGCAAGGGTAGAGTCCAATGGATCTAGGCCCCTGCTATAGAATCTCTTCTGTGAGCATAATAATGGTGTCTGGGTGTCTGCATCACGCCGAGTTTCTTGCTTTAGTTGAAAGAACTTGTACTGTGTCCATCCATATACTCCACAGTTGAGCAGACCCTGGGATGATGCTGTTAGAGCCTGGAGGAGATGAAGGGGTGATGGAGCCCATCCTTCAGGTTTTCAGAGATCCAGGGAATAGTCCCCATTCCCCTTATTTATAAAGAATTGTTATATTTCTTCTAACCCATACCTCAAGATATGGCATAAGTTTTTAATATTTTTCTAGCTCTCCTGAACTCACTCTTTACACTGTACCTTGTCATGAATGATTGAAAGAGAGTTGGTCATATTTTTTAGTGTTTACATAAGGACAATGAAGTGATTTCAGTGCCCCTCCTTAATGCCCCATTTCCCAGGTCAGGATTGAGAAAACTTCCCTATCAGCTTAGTCAGCTCCAAAAGTCTTCTTAAATTTGATAAAGGAAGAAGAAAGAGAATTGTCCCATTTCTTTATTACTGTCTCCCTATTCACCTAGAATAGCTCATTTATCCCATTCAATTCACTCTGAATGGGAGAGAATCATGTCATTATTAGTGCTTCATAAGAACATTTGTTTTTTTGTTACTCAACCCTTAAACATACATCAATAAAATGAAGTTGACCACACATAAATATGCTCTGAAATGCATGGGAGCACTTTCACAAAGTATCTACCACATCTGTGAGGAAAATTTCACATCCTTCATAACTAAATATATTTTCTCTTTTGCAATGTAGAAATACCCTGAGGGGAAAAATTTTTGCTTACAGAGGTATGGCAGTATAAGAGAATAGGAAAAGAGGGCATGAGAACATCGATGCTAGATGTTGAAGGTGTTACCTGAAGTATATAGAGGGCCATGTGAAGCTTGGTGTCCTGTGGCTCAATCAGTTTTATGATCATCAAAATGACAGCTATGAAAACACAAAGTATAAATCTTATCAGCACTGGCTACCTGAGCATAAAATTCTTCAGTATACATGCTTAAGCATTTTTAGAATGGAAGCTATAGACAGAATGAAGACCAGCAGTAAGATTAAGCAATTATGTAAACCACTGGGCCTTGGGTCTCCAATGTTTATTCCTCAGTGATTAAACTTTACAGATTATTAGTGCAGCAATGGTAGCAAGACATACTACAGGAAGACAGTCACACTTTTTAACATTTTCGAGTTTATCAAGCTCTTTCATAAACATTATCCAATCTGATCCTTGCTACAACTTTATGTAGCAGGATGGACAGGTATTAGATCTCTGAGTTCTGTCAGGACATTTCCTCTCATATCAGGTTGCATCACATGTCTAATTATCTTAACTTGCAAAACATAAGAAAAATTTAAGGAGGTTGGGAAAAACTGGGAAATATGAGTGGGAACAACTTAAATTTTACAAGCTGGACAGGAATTTGCAGTAATCCTTCTTGGTGAGACCTCTTTGCTTGATCAGAACCCCATAATGCCCTCTTCATTGCCCAGCTCTTTCCAGTAAGATACCCACCTGGGCCCCAGCAGCACAAGAAGGCCACTGGGTAGAAGCGTACTCGCTGCTCTACGATGTGAATCGCTGCCCACTGTTCACTTCCCAAAAAGCCAGTTGATTTCACAAACTTCTTATACAGAGTCTGGGCTTGGATGAGTAAGACCTAGACAGGGGTACAGCAGTGAATAGTTTGCCCAAGACTTAGTTACTTCCCAGGTCTATCCTCCTATAATTTTAGAAGGAACGTTCTCTTAGGATCTAATAGCAGGAAAAGCTCATTCCTCTGTCTTTACTATCTGAAACCAGGCTTTTTCTGAGAGAAAATTATCTTCAGAATGAACTTTTGCTTGGCTAGGGAAATAGACAGATATTAGCCAAACTTGTGGTTACCATGTTCAAAACACGAACCTTAACAATAACGCTCAGGATATTTTCTCACTGAGACTGATCATAATATGCATGAGAAATAAAATTACTAGTAAGATCTATGCCCTAGCCAGTTTGGCTCAGTGGATAGAGCATTGGCCTAGAGATCAAAGTTTCCTAGGTTCGGTTCTGGTCAAGGGCACATACCTTGGTTGCTGGCTCCTTCCCGGCTCAGGCCTGGTCAGGGTGTGTGCAGGAGGCAACCAATCAATTCTCTCACATCCAATATTTCTCTCTGTCTTTCCCTTTCTCTAAAAATCAATGGAAAAATATCCTCAGGTGAGGATTAAAAAAAAAATCTAACCAAACCCTCTTTAAAAACCCTTTATTAGAAGTTATGTTAGAAAGTATTCTATACTTAACATCCTTAAAATAAATATTTTAGCACTGTGACTGAGCTTAAATTCTCAACTGTAAGCAAAAAAAAAAGGGGGGGGGTCTTTTCTTGCCCTTTAGCTAATTGAAAGAAATATAAATCAGTTCAGAAGTCCAACATGATTTTTGTGGGGAGTGAATTATGTAATAATCTTGGTAACAACTTTGACCAAATTTGAAACTTTTCCCTAATAATCCAGATCCATACTCTAAATTAACAACCAATTAACTAAAGGTTTGGCCATTTAAGTTTCTTTTTTCCCCACAGAAATAGGAATCAAAAGGAGGCTTGAACTTATTTGAGAATATTTATGGCTAGTAGAATCAGTTCATCATCTGTTGTTTAAAAAAGAATCAGAATGTGCCCAGCTGGTTGAACGTTGACCTATGAACCAGGAGGTCATGGTTCGATTCCTGGTCAGGGCACATACCTGGGTTGTGGGTTCGATCCCCAGTGTGGGGCATGCAAGAGGCAGCCAATTAATGATTCTCTTTCATGTTTCTATCTCTCTTTCCCTCTCACATTCCTCTCTGAAATCAATATAAATATATTTTTAAAAAAGGAATCAGAATGATAATTCTGAATGCCCACTGAAGCCTGGGTTATTCTGAAGAAGCAAACAGGAATCCCCACGGTGCCAGGCTACCTGTCTCTCTTGTCAATCAGTTCTAAATATAAACCATTAAAGCCATTTTAATGTAAATTAGTCATTGTGCAATCTTTACAAACTTGCTGATTTGAGCTAAGTTATCTCCATAACTTGTATTTGAATTATCAAAGGAAATTCTCCACAATTATATTTGGTTCATGTGTACTACCTGTACTAGGAAACAAAACATATTTGGGGGATAAATTTGGTCTGCAGGTAGATAGTTTGTAATCCCTGAACTAACATATAAAGAGAGGAGAAAATGATACTGAAAAATAGATATGGAAAATCAGAAGGCATATTGCTTGCTTACTGATTTTGTACTAGGCAGTTATATATGAACTAGAGGCCCGATGCATGAAATTTGTGCAAGAGTAGGCCTTCCTTCCCCCGGCTGCTGGCACCAGCTTCCCTCTGACACCCAGGACCTGGGCTTTCCTCCAGCCATCGGCAGGCACCAGGAACCCTGGCTTCCCTCACAGCCTCGGCTTCATCTGGAAGGACGTTCGGTCTAATTAGCATATTATGCTCTTATTATTATAGATAATGTATTGTCCCATAGCTGATTATTTTAATTGTACATAATTCTGATGATGTCAGGTGAGTACTTAATAACTGCCTGAGTCACTTAGCACCTTAACCCAGTTAGACATATCATAATCACAAATTTATAGCCAATAAAGAATTGAGAAAAGAAAACTCTTTCATTATTTGGAAAATTAAACCAAAGCTCACCCCACACATTCCAAAGTATCTATATATACTAGTATAAAACTCTAATATGCAAATAGAATGAACAGCAGAACAACCAAACAACTGAACAACCAGTCGCTATGACATGCACTGACCACCAAGGGGCATGCGCGGAACGTAGCAGGCATCAGCAGCAGACAGCAGAGTGTGAAATATGGTGGGCATTGGCCATGGCGGGATGGTGGAGCAGGTGAGAGGGGGCACCAGACCAAGGCAGGGCGCCAGTCACTGTCATTGGGGCGAGCCTCTGGTGGTTGCTAAAAATTCTTAGCTTCCATGCACTGCGATCCCACCCAGCACTAGCACCCACAGCTGGCGCCAGAGCTGCCACTTCCACCCACTGCCAGTGTCTGGCACCGGCCCCTATCTCTCGGCACCGTAAGCAGGTGCGAGCGGCAGCTGCTGGCTCTGATCGCCCCTCAGGGCTTCTCCACCTCCCCCTGCTCCTAAGGAGCAATCAGAGCTGGCAGCTGCCTCTCGCACCTGCTGCCAGCAACAGCCCTGCTCGCACCCGCTGCCAGCACCTGGCACCAGTCCTGATCACCCCTGAGGGCTTCTCCACCTCCCCCTGCTCCTGAGGGGCAATGGGGCAGCAGCCACTGCTCACATCCACTGATGGCACTGCCTTGCTTGCACCTGCTGCTGGTGCCAGCCCCAATCGCTCTGCGCTGTTAGCGTGTGGGAACAGCAGCAGCGGGAACGGGGCTGCTGGCAGACAGGGGACTGGAGGTTGCAGCAGGAGGGGCTGGGTAGGGGCGCAGAGGATGGGCGGAACCTGCCCCTGTGCCCATGGCAGCCTCATGGCCCACAGTTCCTTTAAAGTTGCACAAATTCATGCACTGGGCCCCTAGTCCTATATAATAAAAGGCTAATATGCAAAATGACCGAACAGTGGAATAACCAGTCGCTATGATGCACACT
Source organism: Myotis brandtii (assembly GCF_000412655.1). Classification (NCBI taxonomy): domain Eukaryota; kingdom Metazoa; phylum Chordata; class Mammalia; order Chiroptera; family Vespertilionidae; genus Myotis; species Myotis brandtii. The sequence continues at coordinate 317,457 of NW_005368420.1, read as the reverse complement.
GACCACAAGGGGAGCACTGCTCATCCAGAAGCTGGGCTCATGGCTGGTGAGCGCAGCAGTGGTGGCGGGAGCCTCTCCCACCTCCATGGCAGCACTAAGGATGTCCAACTGATGGCTTAGGCAGGAGTGGGCCTAAGCCATCAGTTGGGCTCCCGGACTGCAAGAGGACGCAGGCCAGGCTGAAGGACCCCCCTCCCAACCCTGACCCAAGTGCACAAATTTTGTGCACTGGGCACTCTAGTCATTCTATATAAAGGATATACTTGACACATTGTAGTTTTCTGCTCTGATCCTCCATGGGGATCCACAAGAACATATATTACTTCTAGAATGAGGATAATTCCTACAGAATGAATACAGGTTCTTTTTCCCACTCATCATTTGATCTTGGGAAGTCCAAAAGACTAAGGTAATAATTAAATTGTCAATATTTCCTAGCCACTTTGTTAAGTCTGGGACTATCAAAAGTGATTCTCCACCTCATCTTTTCCAGGCCTTGGGAGTACTACCCAATCCCTCCCTATCCCCACTTCTTTTCATAAAGGCAGATAAGGTGGCACCATACCACAATGGTGAAGAGGCTGAGTAGAAAGCTGGCCAGGAAAATGATGAGCCCATAAAAATAAAGTGTTCTACAGACTGATGTGTTGGCAGAAGGCAGGAGTTCAGCCATGGCTGATGGTGGTGAGTGCATCAGGATACACCTAGGAAGAGAATCAATGGACAAGAGCACTGCTACAGATATAAAACTAGAGAGATACCTATTAGTGCAACAAAAGTTCATGAGTATAAAATTTTACTTATCATTTTGCTAACACTTTGTTTCTTCTCATAGACACATTATTTTCTAGTCACCTTGTTATATTCTATGTATGTATTTACAGCCTTGACTGCACATTATTCTCATTATTCACATAGCTCATTTTAAATACAACACCTTAGCCAGAATGTATGTAGAAAGTCCTCTTCTATCTCCATTTATAGAACAGAGTATGTGTAGACGACCATGAAAATGATAGATTTGGTCCTTACTTACCTGTGGTTCTGGCTAAAGTTGCGGAAACATTCACTGGCATTGCCCAGACAGAATACAGGTATCATCAATAGTAGAGGTATCAGGCTAGGAGGAAAAAAACTTATCACCCTAATATTCAGACTGTTTTATGCCCTCTTCCATCTGCAAAATATTATCCTGTTCTTTTCCCTCTATCATCCCACCACTCTCCACTAATACATACACATTTAAATTCTCTAAGAAAAATCATTCAAAAACCTTAAGTATACTGTCTTTTTCAATACCTGGGGAAGAGAAGTGAGGAATGCATTTTATACTTAGGGTAATGAACACTAACAGAGTTTCATAAAGAGTCTCTGGGAGTTGTGTGGTCCGATAAAATCCAAGTGGGTCAAAATGAAAGGAAAAATTTTACAAGGAGCTCTCTGCTTGCTCAGTCTGTTTCACTTTCCATGGTGACCAGAAATAACTTCATTCTCGTATGCCCTTTCCTGGGAGCTTTTCTAAAATAGACCTTTAAATAACCCAATTATTATCCAGAAGAAAAGATCCAGGAGTAAGAGTTACAAAATCTAAAACCAACTCTGTAATGACCACTTAAATGAAATCCAGACCCCTTCTGGGCTTAATAATTTTAAGAATCTCACCCAATGTTATAAAGGTAGATGAGATCTTGAAAGCCCCTATTACAACTCTTTAAGAGATGTAGAAAGGAATTAAAAGTCCAAAGACTTAAAGGGAAATACCTGACAGGCACTTAGAGTTGATGGCAGAATTGAGGCTAAAACCCAAATCTGTAACTTCAAACTGTTTGCCTATTTGAGAAAATGGAACCAAAGATCACATATTTGTTGCTTCCTACTCAGTAAGGCTCCAAGAGGACATAGGCATGACAGACTCAATAGATATAAAGGACATTGTTCTCCTATTTGCTCCCACCTAGACCCCAGAATAATGAGAGTCCACACCTTGCTAGGAAAGAAAGCAAAATATCTTACCTTGACGAAATGATGGCTATCTGACCAACTCGATAAGTATTATCTATAACCTATGAAAAGGATAAATGTGAGCAATGTCTTAGGATATTGCCAATCATGTTATAATAAATACCAGGTTATTATGTGTCACTTGACAGAATAAAAATTCCCAAGAGTCAGCTTGCTTCATTAAGAAATATTTGCTATAAAATTCAGTGAAATAGTTCCTTAGCATAGGAGATAAGAGAATTTTATCTGTGTTACTATATTCTAAACAATAGTCACAAAGAGAACCTGTAGGAAGTAGCTTAATATAAGATTTGACTACCAGAACAAATTCTCTTTAAAAAAAAGGCAAATGTTAAATCACACAATGTTCCATCTTCTAATAACAGTTCAATCCTCTTCTTTTATATCCAGGGAGGTGTGGGATTTTTACTCCTTATGAATGGAGTGAAAGTCTATGTATAAGATGACCAGCAGCCGAACCGGTTTGGCTCAGTGGATAGAGCGTCAGCCTGCGGACTCAAGGGTCCCAGGTTCGATTCCGGTCAAGGGCATGTACCTTGGTTGCCAGCACATCCCCGGTGGGGGGTGTGCAGGAAGCAGCTGATCGATCTCTCTCATCGATGTTTCTTACTCTCTGTCCCTCTCCCTTTTTCTCTGTAAAAAATCAATAAAATATATTTAAAAAAAAAAAAGATGACCAGCAGACCCTAGCTGATTTGGCTCAGTGGATAGAACATTGGCCTGTGGGCTGAAGAGTCCCGGTTCCGATTCCAGTCAAGGGCATATACCTCGGGTGCAGGCTCCTCCCCAGCCCGGGCCCTGGTTGGGGCTAGTGCAGGAGGCAACCAATTGATGTGTTTCTCTCACATCAATATTTCTCTGTCTTTCCCTCTCTCTTCCATTCTCTCTAAAAATCAATGGAAAAATAGCCTCGGGTGAGGATTTAAAAAAATTAATAAAGATAATAAAAAATAAATTTAAGAAAGATGACCAGCAGAAAGTATAACAGGCCAGGGTTAGTATAATAAGGGCAAGGTCAAATAAACCCTTTGGATTATAAGCCCTTCAAGACTTGTTAGATTCTAGAAGAAAGAACATTTCAAAAATCTCCAGTTGTGTTAGACACTGTAAAACAAACTACAGAAGAATGGTCCCTACCCAGTAGGAATTTATGGTGAAAGATATTGAACATAACACCTTAAAGAGATAACAGAAGAGAAAACAAGTGTTGTTGTTTTTTTCTATTTTAAGGTAGAGACCATATGGGATGGCATTGTTAGGGATCAATAAGCATTAAGTGAGCAATTAATTAATAACCAGAGATGACTAACTGACTTGCCTTAAGAACTTTGAATCAAGAATAGCAAATTATTTCAAAATGGGAAATAAGTAAAATTAGTCTTTGGTGACTTCTCCCACTCATGTCCCTTTTTCTCTTTTTATTATATCCTCTATCCAGCAGGTGGCTATCCTGTGTTTAATTCTTATTCTTAACTGGATATCAATGAATCTCTGATAAAAAAGTTTATTAGTAAAAGTTTAGGGCATAAGTCTTGCTAGGGTATTTAAAAGAGAACTCAAACATGAAAAAAAAAACATGTCAAGGCTTTAGGAATAAAGCTAAAATGACAGAATAATAGACAGTGGAGTTAAATTTTTTGGCTAAAGTTTATCTTCTTGGAATATTAGTGTTATAGCATGTGTTACATAAAGAAAAGCACAATATGTGCATTTGTATGACTATAAAGCAATAGAACACCATATATGACAGTTAATCTTTGTCTCTCTCTCCCTTTTCTTCAAAAATTATTTTGTTCTGCCCGGCTGGTGTAGCTCAGTGGTTGAGCCTTGACCCACGCACCAAGAGGTCAGCAGTTTGATTCCTAGTCAGGTCACATGCTTGGGTTGTTGGCACAATCCCCAGTAAGGGGTGTGCAGCAGGCAGGCAATCAATGATTCTCTCTCATCATTGATGTTTCTATCTCCTTCTCCCTCTCCTCTCCTCTCTGAAATCGATAAAAATATTTTGAAAAATATGTATAACTAGAGGCCCGATGCACGAAGATTGTGCAAGAATGGGCCTTCCTTCCCCTGGCTGCCGGCACCACCTTCACTCTGGCCGGAGCTGCCTTTCTGCCTTAGTTCAGGCCTGGAGCCACCTTTCCACCTTCCCACACTGCCCAGAGGCCCAGAGCTGCCTTTCTGCCTTCGTTCCTCCGCCTTCTCACGCTGCCCAGAGGCCCAGAGCTGTCTTTCTGCCTTCGTTCCTCCGCCTTCCCACGCTGCCCAGAGGCCCAGAGCGGCTGGGGTGGTGTGGAACGCCTGCATCGTCGCCATGGGTACGACACAGCCGCTAGGTGCCTGCATATGCAAATTAACCCACCATCCTTGTTGGGTTAATTTGCATACTCACTCCTGATGGGCTGGTGGGCATTGTAGAGGTATGGTTAATTTGCTTCTTTTTCTTTTATTAGTGTTTTATAGCTTATAAAACATATAAAGACATTTAAATAAATGAAAATTGCTCATATCATAAAAATGTATTCTGCCAAGATCACTTAGTGATATACTAAAAGAGTCAGAAATAAGAAAGAAAATATACAATGTAATACTATTCAGCAATAAAAAGTAATGAATTACTTATATAATACTATAATGGATAAACTTCAAAAGCATTATGCTAAATTAAATAAAACAGACAAAAGAAATTATATACTGTATGATTCCATCTATATAAAATGTCCAGAAAAGAACAATCTATAGACAGAAAGTAGATTAGTGCTTGTCTAGTGCAGAAGGTAGGAAGGGGATTAACAGTAAATGGGCATGGAAGATTTTATTGGGGTGAAGAAAATATTCTGAAACTTTCATATGATGATGACTATACAACTAGATAAGTTTACTTTAAAAACCACTGAATTGTATATTTAAAATAGGTGAATTATATGATATGTAAAATACATACATGCACACAAAGAGTCCAGATATACTGACTTAGTGAATAATTATAATGCTAGACAGTGCCAAAACTCTGTGAACCAAAGGGGGAAAGACAACTAACTTCTCCCTGGGTTAATCTTATTTTCTGATTACCATACATTAATTCCCCTGCTCTTCTGCAAACCAATATATTTTACCTACTCATACTGAAAAAATACAGCAGAGCAGAACACTCGCCCTTTCCATACCTATAGTTCAAATCCCAGGTTTCCAAACTGAACACTTCCCCTGACTCTTTGCCAAGATCTTTAGCAACAATGATGTACTGGCATAGAGCCAGGATTATTTCTTTTACTGAATAGAACCAGGCAGGAATGGCAGTACTGTGCATAATGTTTCCCATAATGGAGTCTTTTTTTTTTTTTTGGGGGTATGAGATATGGGGAAATCATGTTAACAGGATAGAAACTCAGTGAGAACATGTTTTCCTTTTATTAATCTTAATTCACCTAGTCTGTGCTGAGTGTTTACAATATTGATCAAGGATATATGGGTTTGTTTTAGCATACTGTTCTTAACTATTAACTTTGAATAAAACTTACCAAGGAAAATGTGCTCTGTCCACTCTGGGTGTGTTTCATCCTTAGTTCTTTGTACAGATACCAGACATAATTGACGGTGTAGAGAAATGAAGAAATGTAGAATATCTAGGTAAAAAATCAAAACAACCCATCATAACTGCCCCACTCTGATTTCCTTCGATTTATTCCATTATTTTCTATTATAGGAGTTCTACCTACTATTCTATTAGTAACTTACTATCTAGTATCCATACCATGTAAAATATGGGAATTCTATCCAGCCTACCTAAACCATGCCTCAGCTTTTTTTAAAAATATATCAGATACCAGACATAATTGACGGTGTAGAGAAATGAAGAAATGTAGAATATCTAGGTAAAAAATCAAAACAACCCATCATAACTGCCCCACTCTGATTTCCTTCGATTTATTCCATTATTTTCTATTATAGGAGTTCTACCTACTATTCTATTAGTAACTTACTATCTAGTATCCATACCATGTAAAATATGGGAATTCTATCCAGCCTACCTAAACCATGCCTCAGCTTTTTTTTTAAATATATATATTTTAATTTTTTAATCCTCACCAGAGGATGTTTTCCCATTGATTTTTAAAAAGAGCAGAAGAGAGAGGGAAAGACAGAGAGAAATATTAATGTGAGAGAAACACATCGATTGGTTGCCTTCTACATGCATCCTGACCAGGCCCCCAGCCTGAGGAGGAACCTGCAACCGAGGTACGTACCCCTGACCGGAATCTAACCTAGCACCCTTCGATCTGCAGGCCAATGCTCTGAGCCAAACCGGCTAGGACTATATTTTTATTGATTTCAGAGAGGAAGGGAGAAGGAGAGAGAAACATCAATAAGAGAGAATCATTGATTGGCTGCCTTCTGTATGTCCCCTCCTCGGGATTGAGCCAGCAACCCAGGCATGTGCTCTGACCGGGAATCAAACTGTGACCTCCTGGTTCATAGGTCAATGCTCAACCATGAGCCACACTGGTGGGGGCCAGCTTCCTTTAAAAAAAAGAAGTTTTTATTGATTTTAGAGAGAGAAGAATGGAGAGGGAAAGAGAGAGAGACCTGCCAGAAACATTGACTGACTGCCTCCTGCACACTCCCTACTGGGGATCAAGCTGGAAACCCGGGCATGTGCCCTGACCAGGAATTTGAATGATGACCTCTCCATGCATGGATTGACGCTCAACCAACTAAGCCAACTAAGCTCAACCACACTAACCAGGGCCTTATTTTATCCTTTGACTGTTCAGAGGAACCGCAGTATTATCCAACTCCTCTCACCTAACTGGTCCACTTTTATGCACAAAATAGGTCCAGAGGCATGAATGTATGGAACAGAATGACAGAATTCAGAGGAGAGGGAAGTAAAAGGGATGATGACAAGAGATTAATCAAAGAACATATATGCATAGACCATGGACACAAACAGTAGTGTAGAGAAAGCCTGGGTGGGGAAGGACTGGGGGGTGGGGGATGGAGGACATCTGTAATACTGTCAACAATAAAAAAAAATCATAGAATCTTTTTCTATTTTATTTTTTATTGAAAATGCCATAAGGATTTCAATTTATATTTTTTATTAAGTTTACTGGGGTGACATTGGTTAATAAGACTATATAGGTTTGAAGTGTACATCTCTATGATACATGAACTGTATATTGTATTGTGTGCCCACTACCCAAAGTCATATGATCTTCCATCACTATATATATGACAGCCTTTACCATTTACTACCCCCAACCCACCCCTTTCCCTCTGGTAATCACCATACTGTTGTCTGTGTCTAAGGGGGCTGGATGAAAAGGGTGAAGAAATTTAGCAAGAAAAACTCATAAATGCAGACAACATTATGGTGATTACCAGAAGAAATTGGGGGTGGGGAGATAAAGGTGGGGAAAAGTGATGGACAGAGACTTGACTTGGGGTGGTGAACACACACTATAATATTCAGATGTATTATAGAATTTTACACCTGAAACATATAAAATTTTACTAACCAATTTCACCCCAATAAATTCCATTTTAAAAGAGGAAAAAACTAACAGGAAAGTTGTTTTTAAAAATAACAGAGAAGTCCTAGCCAGTTTGGCTCTGTGGATAGAGTGTCAGCCTGTGGACTGAAAGG
>NW_005368420.1:301055-309683 GCF_000412655.1 Myotis brandtii | reverse complement strand
TCAATGATTCTCTCTCATCATTGATGTTTCTATCTCTCTCTCCCTCTCCCTTCCTCTCTGAAATCAATAAAAATGTATTTTAAAAATAATAATAATAAAAATAAAATAAAAATAAATAAATAACAGAGAAGTCAGTGCCCTGAGCAGTCCTGGATCTGTCTCTTGCTTCAACAGTGTTTGGATGGAACAGACCCAGGGACACCTTCGACCACCCTCCTGCGTCTTATCCAGTTACCACCTTCAGAATCACCTCCGGGACCAACCAACACACCAGTTCTACCTTAACTCCTTATTGCCGAATAACCATGAGCTCTCAAATTTGTCAGAATTATTCCACTGAGGTGGAGGCTGCAGTCAATCACCTGACCTGCATCTGTGAGGCCTCCTACAACTACCTCTCTCTGGGCTACTATTTCAACAGTAATGATGTGGCTCTCGAGGCATGGGCCACTTCTTCCGCAAGTTGGTGGAGAAGAAACGTGAGGGCACTGAGCATCTCTTTAAGTTGCAAAACAAGCGTGGTGGCCGCATTCTCTTTCAGGGCATGCTGAAACCTTCCCAAGATGAATGGAGCAAAACTCAGGACATCATGGAAGCTGCCCTGCCCTTGGAGAAGAACCTGAACCAGGCCCTTTTGGAGCTGCATGCCCTGGGTTCTACCCATGCAGACCCTCATCTCTGTGACTTTCTGGTGAACTACTTCCTGGATGAGGTGAAACCGATCAAGAAGATGGGCGACCACCTGACTAACATCCATAGGCTAACTGGCCCTCAGGCTGGGTTGGGTGAATATCTCTTCAAAAGGCTCACCCTCAAGCAAGACTAAGAGACTTTGGAGACCAGAGGCCTTTCAGAGGACCCTCTGCATTCCCCTGGTACTTGAGCCTCTTCCCAAAACTACTAGTCATTCTCTTAACCACCCTGAAGCCCTCTCCCATGCATTGGACCAAATGAAACAATAAAGCTTTTTGAAGAAAAATAAATAAATACATACATACATAAATAAATAATAACAGAAGACGCCTTAGCTGGTTTGCCTCAGTGGATAGAGCATCGGCCTGTGGACTGAAGGGTCTTGGCTTTGATTCCAGTCAAGGGCACATGCCCAGGTTGCAGGCTCAAACCCCAGTAGGGGGTATGCAAAAGGCAGCCAATTGGTGGTTCTCTCTAAACATTGATGGTTCTATCTCTCTCTCCCTCTCCCTTCTTCTCTGAAATCAATAAAAATATATTTTAAAAATAATAACAACAGAGAAGACAATGGATGTCAGTAAGTCACATAGATAAGGGGCATAGTCTCAGTGTTAGAAAGTAGTTTAGTGGCAAGAATTTGGCTGAACAACACAATAGCTCATGTACAAGATCCTGAACAAGCTCACTACGTAAAATGCCAGGTCTCCGTATTTTCAGTGAGTAACCATGTATTATCCAGACCTGCATTGTCCAATACAGTAGGTACTAGACACATGACTATTCAAATTTAAACTAATAAATATTAGCCCTAACTGGTTTGGCTCAGTGGATAGAGCGTCGGCCTGCAGACTGAAAGGACCCAGGTTCGATTCCGGTCAAGGGCATGTACCTTGGTTGCGGGCACATCCCCAGTAGGGGGTGTGCAGGAGGCAGCTGGTCGATGATTCTCTCTCATCGATGTTTCTAACTCTCTATCCCTCTCCCTTCCTCTCTGTAAAAAATCAATAAAATATATTTACAAACTAATAAATATTAAATACAATTTAAAATACAGTTCCTCAGTCACACCAGCCCTATTTTAAGTACTCAATACCTAAGTGTGATTACTGGTTAACACTTTGGATAGCACAGACAGAGAATATTTCCATCCCCCCTGATCTTGAGACATGACTTTACCTCCCTCCTTACACTGCCTGACTTTAGACCATTTTACTGCTCAAGTTTATCAGGAAAAAATAAAAGAAAGAAATCTCAGATCAATACATTTGACTCCTAAAAGATATAATAAGGAGAGACTGAAATTTTTGGTTAGGTGAAATTTTGGTTTGGTTACCCATTTGATGATACTTTTCTGAATCTCCCCAGTTAGAACCAATCTCTTGGGTGATGGGTAGGGGCTGGGAGGATGGGGGGGAAGGGAGAAGGGGAACAGGAAATATCTATAATACTATCCTAATAAAGAGGTAATATGCAAATTGACCATCGCTCCAACACACAAGATGGCCGCATCCATGTGGACACAAGATGGCCAGCAGGGGAGGGCAGTTGGGAGGGACAAGGCCTGCAGGGGAGGGCAGTTAGGGGCGACCAGGCTGGCAGGGGGAGGGCAGTTAGGGGTGACCAGGCCATCAGGGCAGGGCAGTTAGGGGCAATCGGGTCGGCAGGGGAGCAGTTAGGCGTCAATCAGGCTGACAGGGGAGTGGTTAGGGGGTGATCAGGTTGGCAGGCAGAAGCAGTTAGGGGCAATCAGGCAGGCAGGCAGGTGAGTGGTTGGGAGCCAGCAGTCCTGGATTGTGAGAGGGATGTTTGACTGCCCATTTAGGCCCAATCCCGATCAGGCCTAAACGGGTAGTCGGACTTCACTCAAGGGATCCCAGATTGAAGAGGGTGCAGGCTGGGCTGAGGGACACACACACCCTCATGCACAAATTTCGTGCACCGGGCCTCTAGTCAACAATAAAAAATAAATTTAAAAAATAAATTAACTGATTAATTAAAATAATTTTTTAAAAAAGAACCAATCACTTCTTTTACATTCCTAGTTTATACTTTTATTAAAGAACTAGAGAGCCGGTGCACGGGATTCGTGCACTGGTGGGGGGCATTGCCTGCGGGGATCGGCCCACAGTGGGAGTGTCGCTCATCCCAGTCAGCGGAGTGGCGCTCTCACTGTGGGAGCACACTGACCACCAGGAGGCAGCTCCTGCATTGAGCGTCTGCCCCCTGGTAGTCAGTGCATGTCATAGTGACTGGTCGAGTGGTCGTTCTGGTCATTCCACCATTTGGTCACTGGGCTTTTATTATATAGGATATACTTTGCTTTGTACTGTAATGATTTAGATAAAGTACATATGTCTAGTCTCCCATTAGATTTTAATCTCTGAGGTGAAGAATCATATTTGTTTCTATATTTATACCACCATAACATAACCAACCTCACTTTCTAGCAACTCAGCACAGAACTTTATGCACAGCCGGCACTCACAGCTCAAGGTGAATTATCACTAGAATTGTAAACTCCTGAGAATAAGAAATTTATCTATCTTGTTCATCCATGTGTACTCCAGAATGTAGTATAATGACTAGAACATTGTAAACAATAAACAGTTATCTAATAACTTTGAGGTCCTTTATCTGATGCCACAGGCAGATGTAAGTTTAGTTTCTTAAGAAAAAACCCGTAGCAAAAGGATTTCTAAAATGTTTCCATCATTACTAAAGTGAACATTTAAAATAAGTGATGGTTTATAGCAGGAAGTAAATCACATGTCTCTCCAATCATGACAGTAAAATTTGATATGTGATTTGATTTCCTTGTCTTTCTCTCTCCTCTTGAGATTTAAAGAGAATGGCCATTCTATGATGAGGAAACAGAAGTCTGAGGAAGCAATAGCTGGGTGGAGGTGGTCAAAAAGGGGAGAAAATGGGAGACATCTGTAATTGTAATTTTTTAAAAGGCAATTTCATTTAAGCCCAGTAGGGGGAACCAGGATGTCATTATATCAGATAGATTCCCTCCACCCTCATACCAGACACAGAAAATTCTAAACTTGGCCTTTCATACAGTTTAGAAAAAACTCTACAGTGGGGCCTTGACTTACAAGTTTAATTCGTTCCGTGATGGAGCTCGCAACTCAAATTACTCGTATGTCAAATCAAAAAGTGAACGAGTGAGACACGTGATGCTGGGCTGATGTTTTGGCGTTCACTGTGACGTTCGCTGCACCAACTAGCGGTGGGGTATCTGAAGCTGGCTCGTAACCCGAATTTTAGCTCGCAACTCAAAGCAAAAAATCGGCCGAGAGATGGCTCGTATCTTGAAAAACTCGTTAGTCGGGACACTCATAAGTCAAGGCCCCACTGTATTTAGAAAAAAAACTATTCAAGCCTGAGAGATATTGTTGTTAATAACCTTGACCATTGTGATTAATGTTAACATTCTTCAATTTATAGTTGACTATAAATTTATCACCTTACTTTGTATTCTTTTGAGAAACTCAACTCTATCATCTTTACTCTCTTAAAATACCAGCGAAGCAAATAGTTACTGAATTACTAACATGTGTAAAGAAGAATCTATAACAGGAAAGACAAACAAGAACCTTCTATTCAAGCTTATATTGGTATTAGTTTTATAACTTAAAAGTATTTTTACATAAGACTGACATTTCATCCTATTTTTATCATAAGAAACCCAAGCTGATAAGTGAATTTGTTTGTTTGTTTGTTTTAATATATTTTATTGATTTTTTACAGAGAGGAGGGAGAAGGATAGAGAGTTAGAAACATTGATGAGAGAGAAACATCGATCAGCCGCCTCCTGCACACTCCCTACTGGGGATGTGCCCACAACCAAGGTACATGCCCTTGACCGGAATCGAACCTGGGACCCTTCAGTCTGCAGGCCGACGCTCTATCCACTGAGCCAAACCGGTTAGGGCAGTGAATTTGTTTTTAAAGTGACTTATTTAAGGTCTGTTATATGGCAGAAACTATTTTGCTTCTACTATTAAATTAATGAAAAAGTAATGTAAGAAGTTATTCGCCCAAAATCTCACCTACACCAGCCTAAAGCAGATCCAACAAGGTAACTCCAGAGTCCTGATTTTCAATCAGGCCTTTTTTTTAATAAATTGAATCCTGAGACTAAATGAAGCCTCAATGACTTTGGTTCACTCTTTTACAAGATGAAGATACTTAAAACTATATCAAACATGTGGTTTTCTACTTCTTTGTAAAATTGTCTTCAAAGATGGCAACTCAAGCTTATCATAGAAAATAGAGATAGAGTACAATCAAGTATAAAAATACTTGAGGATGAAATTTTTAAAACAAATTCCTGATTCTATGCCATCAGAAGTGACAGAAAATAATATAAGAGAGTTTCACTCTAGACTTTAAATGTCCCAAAACACTTAGGATGACAGATAAAGCTATTTCTATTACATGGGTCTAGGGTACAAGGGATTTTTTTTCTTGCTGTTAAGAGTACTTACTCCTGCCCAGCCAGCATGGCTCAGTGGTTGAGCACTACCTATGAATCAGGAAGTCACAGTTCAATTTCTGGCTGGAGCACATACTGTTCAGGTTGCCGGCTCAATCCAATGGGGGACACGCAGGAGGCAGCCAATCAATGATTCTCTCTCATCATTGATGTTTCTATAGCTCTCTCCCTCTCACTTCCTCTCTGAAATCAATAAAAATATATATTTTTAAAAGGAGTACTTACCCCTAACAAAGAGAATTGGTCATGATACAAATCTGTTCTGTCACAGATCAGACACAGTGCCACTGCAATAATCAGACGTTTGTTAGTTTGTGGCTAAAAGAGTTATAAAAGCTAGCCACAGGGGGCTAATATCAGAAATCTACTCAGACATAAGGGCCTAGTGCAGGGGTGGGCAAACTTTTTGACTTGAGGGCCACAATGGGTTCTTAAACTGGACCGGAGGGCCGGAACAAAAGCATGGATGGAGTGTTTGTGTGAACTAATATAAATTCGAAGTAAACATCATTACATAAAAGGGTACGGTTTTTTTTTTTAGTTTTATTCATTTCAAACGGGCTGGATCCGGCCCGCGGGCCGTAGTTTGCCCACTGCTGGCCTAGTGCCTCTAAATATGGGATTAAATCCAGGGAAGTCAGCTATCAATTAGCAAAAGTTTATTTGAATTCCTATTATATTAAAACCATTTGAAGACTCTAAAAAAATCACAATAATTTTATATAGACCCACAGCCACTGTAGAATTTATGCCTTTGACGTGGCTAAGTCTAAGAGGTCAGAAAGGCAATGAGAACACATTAACAAGTTAAGATGGTGAAATCCAATTCTAGCTGAGGTAATATTTTTATTTATTTTATTTTTTAAATATATTTTATTGATTTTTTACAGAGAGGAAGGGAGAGAGATAGAGAGTTAGAAACATCAATGAGAGAAACATCGATCAGCTGCCTCCTGCACACTCCGCACAGGGTATGTGCCCGCAACTAAGGTACATGCCCTTGACTGGAATCGACCCTGGGACCTTTGAGTCCGCAGCCAACGCTCTATCCACTGAGCCAAACCGGTTAGGGCTGAAATATTTTTAATAGACCCCGCTTTCTATTGCCAGGCATTCAGAAAGAAATGGATCAGTAAGAATGTGGAGAAAATAAAAGGCCTACAGGTGAATTCTGTTCTTAAGGAAATACACAGAGATACTATTTTACCTTCAAAAATAATGATAATAAAAATAACAATAGTTTACACTAAGGGCAAGCATTTTGCATTTGTTATCTAATTTAATCTTCACAACAACCCTAAAAACCTTATCATTGTCCCTATTTTACATAGAGAAACTAAGACAGAGAAGTTAACTTGTTAAAAAAAAAAATCACACAGCAAACAAGTGCTAGAGCTGGGATTTCAACTCACATATGTTTGACTCCAAACTCTATGCTTTAACTCCAAGCCATGCACTTCACATCATTTGCAATCCAAACTGATATCTCTAAAGTACCTGACTAACATATCTTCCATAAAATGAAGCTGGGCTCGTTCACTAAGAAAATATGATTGCTGACATGTCAACCTGTTTCAAAATAAACACTAGAATACCCAAGAGTAAACAGAGAAGCTGACTAGGACAGTGTCTGGTACTGTCATTATCTTGTTTCTCCATAGCAGTTATCTCTGGTAAAGAGAAATATTAGTACAACGATACTCCTAGATCCTTTTGGGAAAAGCATTGAATTTGTTTTTGATCCCAAGATTGATATGGGGGACAATTACAAATAACCAAATATGGGGGACAATTACATATAACCAAATCAATTCTCTCAGTGCAGAACTTGTCATCTAATAAATTAAAAATCTCAGCATCTTAGATTATGGATCAGATTCCATCTTTCAGGCTAGTTGCTATAGTCTAGACCAGGGGTGGTGAACTTTTTTCTGCCAAGGGCCATTTGGATATTTATAACATCATTCGAGAGTCATACAAAATTATCAAGTTAAAAATTAGCCTCTATATTTGGTCAAACATTTAATTAACTCACCCCTAATGTCTTAGCAGGGCTGGACCAAATGATTTTTCAGGCCTTATAAGGTCACAGGGCTGGACATTCCCCACCCCTAGTCTAGACAAAGCCTTTTGAGCCAAATATTATGTCACTTTAACATGTTTACTGATTGGCTAAGTTCACAAAAAAGTAGCACCTGAAAAACATCACATCTCAACTTGTTAATCAAATACTGAAATTATTTCTGATGGCTTGGTTCTCAAACTCACTTTGCTTCTCAGCTACGTTTCAGAACAAAAGACTAGCTCTTGGTAAATGATTGATTTCTTCTGCTTCAGTTCAGTGAAGTGGCACAAGGGTACAGAGCCAGTTCTTCCCCACCCCCAACCATCTCTGGATTTCCTACAGAACTCTTTTCATCTAAATCAGACAGAAACTCAACAGGCACATAATGAAGTTATAATATAACTAGAGGCCTGGTGCATGAAATTAGTACACTTGGGGGGAGGGTCCCTCAGCCTGGCCTGTGTCATCTTGCAGTCCAGGAGCTCTCAGGGGATGTCCAAGTGACGGCTTAGGCCTGCTCCTGCCTAAGCCATCAGTGGGACATCCTTAGCACTGCTGCGGAGGAGGGAGAGGCTCCCACCACCACCACTGCACTCATCAGCCGTGAGCCCGGCTTCTGGCTGAGCAGTGCTTCCTGGTGGGAGTGCACTGATCACCAGGGGACAGCTCCTGCCTTGAGCATATGCCCCCTGGTGGTCAGTGCGACCAGTCATTCCGCCATTTGGTCAATTTGCATATTAGCCTTTTATTATATAGGATAGGTGGAAAAGCTTGATTCTAATTTGTATCTCACATCCACCCCAAGAGAGGAGGAAAAGCTCAAAAGAAAAAAATATTCACATGTCCTGAAGCTTTAGCATCCTAAATCTGAAAAGGACTTTGAAAGGCCATTTAGTGGAATAATTTCCAAATGCTGGTTAAGAATTTAGTGCTGATCCCTGACAAAATAGTCACTGGTCTCAGAAATATTGAGAAAAATATAGTCAATGTAATAAGTATTTCATAAAGCTATATTTATTTACTACTTTAAAGAAACCACCTTTGCCCTAACCGGTTTGGCTCAGTGGATAGAACGTCAGCCTGCAGACTGAAGGGTCCCAGGTTCGATTCCAGTCAAGGGCATGTACCTTGGTTGCAGGCACATCCCCAGTAGGAGGTGTGCAGAAGGCAGGTAATCAATGTTTCTCTCTCATCGATGTTTCTAACTCTCTATCCCTCTCCCTTCCTCTCTGTAAAAAAATCAATAAAATATATATTTTTTTTAAAAGAAACCACCTTTTGCCGAAACCGGTTTGGCTCAGTGGATAGAGCGTCGGCCTGCGGACTGAAAGGTCCCAGGTTCGATTCCGGTCAAGGGCATGTACCT
>NW_005368420.1:299646-300990 GCF_000412655.1 Myotis brandtii | reverse complement strand
CATCGATGTTTCTGACTCTATCTCTCTCCCTTCCTCTCTGTAAAAAATCAATAAAATATATTTTTTTAAAAAAGAAACCACCTTTTATTCTGAGATTATACTAGCACTTTGCCTAGTTTTTTTTAGTATCAATTGTCATTTCACACAGATAAAAATTATAGACATATCTGATAGGGAAACAACAAAGAGACCATGATGACTTATTCCTAGCAATCCTCAAGGTTTCTTACCAAATTAAATTCTTTCCTACTACTGCTTAAGCCCATTTTTGTTTCATTCTGCTTCAGTGGAAATTATTAATAATTACTATTTTCTAACAATCTCAGCACCAGTTTTCAAAAAGGTTTTTTTCAAAAAGGGTCTTCCTACTCAAAGAATGAAACTGAAAATCTAGATTCAGAAACTTGGATATCTTGTTTAGACCAGGTGACTGGTTCTCTTTCTTTACTATGATGCTTGGAAAATCTAGAACTTCTTCATCTGCTTGTGCAAACAAGGAATGCCCTGCTTTTTTCAAGAACCAGTTAGAGGAGAATTTTGAAAAGCAGAGACATTTAATCTAAACTGATCAAATTATGAAAGTGAGAGGTAAAAGAAGGGAGGTGAACTTTTACTTTTCAATTGTATATCCCTCTTTACTTTTTACCTGTTTATTGAGAATATATATTAGTTTTATAATTTATACATATCAAATTTTAATACAATACAGACAGCAAATGAGCATAATAAAATGATGTTCAACATCTTAAGTTATTAGGGAACTGCAAATTAAAACAACAAGATACCACTATATCCTTATTAGAATCTAAAGCACTGACACCAATTGCTGGTGAGGATGCAAAGCAACAGTGACTGTTATTTATTGCAAATTGGCGAGATTGCAAATTGTATACAGTCATGTGTCGCTTAATAATGGGAATATGTTTTGAGAAATGTGTCATTAGGCAATCTCACCATTGTGCAAACATAGAGTGCACTTACACAAACCCAGATGGTCTAGCCCAGTGGTCAGCAAACCGCGGCTCGCGAGCCACATGCGGCTCTTTGGCCCTTTTAGTGTAGCTCTTCCACAAAATACCACGTGCGGTATTTTAAATATGAGGGAAGCTTTTCTCAACAGGTTCCAGGAATTCAGAAACAGCAAAGCGACGTTAGCCTTTGTTAAAAAACCTCTCAATGCTACTGTAACAGAATTAAATTTTTCTCCCTTTAATATTGACATTGGCAACTTTGAAATGCAATTGCTGGATTTAAAAAACAAAGAACTGTGGAGCTCGAAATTTGAACGTCTTTGTGCTGATATAGAAATATTGGAGAAAAACAAATGTGAACTTAGTTCACAGC
>NW_005368420.1:297243-297552 GCF_000412655.1 Myotis brandtii | reverse complement strand
GTTTGCTGTTCTTTCCTTATTCGGGTCTACATATTTATGCGAACAATCATTTTCAAGCATGAACCTTATCAAGAGTAAATTGAGAAGTCGTCTTATTGATGAGAACCTGGAATCGTGCCTAAAATTAAAAACAACATACAAACCTGATTTACCCAAACTTTCCAAGGAGATGGAAGGCCATCGTTCACATTAGTGATTGTCAGTCATTGTCATGATTTAATTTTAAGGATATTGTAAGGTAAATTGTGAGGAATTTAATTTTATCAATAAATAATATCGTTATTAAGTATGATGTCAAGTTTTATTCAA
>NW_005368420.1:282636-296967 GCF_000412655.1 Myotis brandtii | reverse complement strand
TAATAACAATGTACCTACCTATATAGTTTAAGTTTAAAAAATTTGGCTCTCAAAAGAAATCTCAATCGCTGCACTATTGATATTTGGCTCTGTTGACTAATGAGTTTGCTGACCACTGGTCTAGCCTCCTACACACCTAGGCTATATGGTATAGCTATTACCCCTAAGCTGCAAATGTGTACAGCATGTGACTGTACTGAATCGTGCAGGCAACTATAACACAATGATAAGTATTTGTGTATCTAAACATTAAAAAGATGCAGTAAAAATATAGAAGATTTTAAAAACGGTGTACCTGCATAGGCCATTTATCATGAATGGAGCTTGCAGGACTGGAAGTTGCTCTGGATGAGTCAGTGAGTGAGTGGTGAATGAATGTGGAGGACTATGACATTACTGTACACTACTTTATAAATACTTTACCACTTACGTTACACTAAATTTATAAAAAATATTTTCTTTCTTCAATAAACTAAACTTAGCTTACTGTACATTTTACTTTATAAACTTCAAAATTTTTCTTAACTTTTTGACTCTTTGTAATAACAGCTTAAAACAAACACATTGTAAAGCTGTACAAACCCTTTTCTTTCTTTATATTCTCATTCTATAAAGTGTTTCCTATTGTTAATGGTTTTATTTTTTAATGTTTTAAACATTTAAGACACAAATAAATACATTAGCCTAGGCCTACACAGGGTCAGGATCATCAACATCACTGCCTTCCACCTCCACATCTTGTCCCACTGAAGGTCTTCAGGGCCATTCATGAAGCTGTCCTCTCCCAGGACAACAATGCCTTCTTCTGGAACACTAAAGGAGCTGTCTGAGGCTCTTCTTGAGGAGGTGTCATTCTTTTCATATATACATCCATGGTGGTTTGCTAGGTTTCTTTTTTTCATTATAGATTTGCTTGTAAACAGATAATGTACCATGAATATTCCTCGGTATTAATAAAAACCTTTCAGTGTTGAGGTCTATGTTTTCAAACTCTTAAGGAGCTTGTTGAGGTCTGCAAAAGCTTCTGCTAACCCCTTCATGTGAATTTTCTTGGGAGGAGTCTTCTTTTCTTTCTCTTACAGTTACTTTTCTCTTGACTCTCCTTCAGCTATGCGTTCCTGTTCCAGTTCCAACAACTCATTAGTCAATTCCTTAGAAGCCACCTCCAGGAGCTCCTCAATGTCATCCTCATCCACACCCAGGTTAAAGTTGTTAGCCATCTCGGCCATAGCCTTGCTGATCTCAACAACCTCCTATTCCTTGAAAAATCCTTTGAAATCATGAACTACGATGTCACTAAGCAATAGGAATATTTCAGCTCCATTATAATCGTAGGGAACAACGTCATATATGCAGTCCTTTGTTGCCCAAACACCATTATAAGAAGCATGACTACAGGCATTTTGGAAGATAGTTCGGCAGTTTTTTACAAACCTAAACAGAAGTTTACCATAGAATCCAGAAATCATGCCTTTCCCCCTAAACGATTTAAAAACTTATATGCACACAAAAGTTACACACAGATATTTACAGCATGGAGCCCATGCCTGACTGGTATGACTTAGTGGCTGAGCTTCCACCCATGAACCAGGAGGTCACGGTTTGATTCCTGATCAGGGGCATGCAGGAGGCAGCCAATCAATAATTCTCTCTCACGCCCTAGCCATTTTGGCTCAGCAGAGAGAGTGTCAGCCTACAATTCTGGTCAAGGGCACATGCCCTGGATGCGGGCTCGATCCCCAGTAGGGGGCGTGCAGGAGGCAGCCAATCAATGATTCTCTCTCATCATTGATGTTTCTATCTCTCTCTCCCTCTCCCTTCCTCTCTGAAATCAATAAAAATACATTTTTTTAAAGTTGTGCAATTTCTTTTAAAAATATTATTTTTTTAATCCTAACTGGAGGACATGCTTAGAGACAGGAAGGTGGGGAGGGAGGGTGGGAAGAGAAAGAGGGATGGAGAGAGAGAGTGAGAGAGTGAGAAAGAGAGAGAAACATGGATCAGTTATCTTCCATAGGCTCCCCAGCTGGGGATCAAAGCCACAACCCAGGGATGTGCCCTGAGTGGGAATAGAACCGGCAAATTCTCAGTGCACGGGATGACGCTCAACCAACTGAGCCACTCCAGCCGGACTATCTGGATTTTTCAAATTTTCTATAATAAACAAGTAATTTTTTTTACTATGAAAAACAATAAAAGCTATTGTGTCAAAGTGTGACAATAAACAAAAGGGTCCCACTTCCCAGACTGTATTATTTTTTTGCTTCCTATTTATCTGAGTGTGCCTTTCTTGTAATGTACAGTCACAATCTAGCAGTACTCACCTGTCCTACTGCTTGCAGGTTATAGCAGACAATGTCCTTATTGGCTGCTGAAGTTCCATAGAGAAGTGCTTCAATGAGCCAGCATATCCCCAGGAGGAGGTCAGAGAAGCTCAGATAAAAGAGTGGCCTCATCTGTCAAAGCAACAAAAGCCTCATTTCATAAATGATGCTAACAAGGAATTATTTTTATGTTTCACCTTTTTAGTAGAAACTGGGCATTGTTTTTCTGGAGCCTGTCCCACTGGTTGACTGTGAGGAATGTAAAGGAATACACCAGGTAGGAGGGAATCTGTTATCACAACTATCCTAACTGTCCCGGAATCAGAGTACTTATGGATTAGCATTGGCCCTTGTTCCTCATAGACACTCCTTCCTCAAACATAGAATCAAAGTAAACATAGAATCACAAATCCGTGCACCGGGCCTCTAGTTTATCTTATAAGTTTCCATATCAATGAAAATATCAGAATAAATTGTATATGTTGACTATGAATTTCTAACCACATTGGTGAAGTCTGCCTTTCTCACTTTCTAGTATCCTCCTCTCTTTTTTATCTCCCTACTCCCACTTTTCTAAAAACAGTTTTGGTCCTCCTATAGAGAAAACTATAAAATATTTATTGAGAGATACCAAAGGAAGATCTATAGTGAAAAAATATACCATGCTCATGGATTATAAGACCCAGTGTTATAGAAATGTCAGTTCTTCCTAAATTGATATATAGGTTAAATGCAATCTCAATTACATCTCAACATATTTTCTTGTGAAATTTAACAAGCTGGCTCTAAATCTAACTGACAGTTACAAAATATCAAGGTAAACTCTTGAAGAAAAACAAGCAAGACACTCAAAGAAAAAGGAGAAGGACTTGTCCTACACATATCAAAACTTAATGTAAAGCTAGAGCACAGATACTGTGGTCCTAAGCACAGGGATGAACAAACAGACCAATGAAACAGAATAGAGAGCCCCAAACAACCCCAAGCATGTATACAGACTTTTGACATATGGTAGAGGTGGCTTTTTAGATCAATGGAAAAAAAAGATAGTCTTCTCAAAATATACTATAACAATTGGATATCTATTGGATAAAAGTAAAATCAGGTATCTATTGAATAAAAGTGGATAGAGCATCAGCCTGTAGACCAAAGGGTCCCATGGTTTTTATCTCACACTCAAAAATCAGTTTCAACTAGTTTAAAAGATCAAATTGTTTTCGACTTCTGGTTATGGAGAGTTTTCCTAACCAAAACACAAAAAGTTGCCGAAACCGGTTTGGCTCAGTGGATGGAGTGTCGGCCTGCAGACTGAAAGGTCCCGGGTTCGATTCCAATCAAGGGCATGTACCTGGGTTGCGGGCACATCCCCAGTAGGAGATGTGCAGGAGGCAGCTGATCGATGTTTCTAGCTCTCTATCTCTCTCCCTTCCTCTCTGTAAAAAATCAATAAAATACATTTTAAAAAAAAAGCTCAAAATGAAGTAATTGGAAAATTTGACCCCATTAAAATGAAAAAAAAAAAGCATGTGTTAAAATACACCATGAAGTATAAAGACATGCCACAAAGTGGGAGAAGATATTTGCAACACATATAACTGACAAAGGACCAATATCCAAACAATATTAAAAACAAACAAAGAACTTACAAAGCAATAAGGAAACCCAACCGAAAAAAATGGACAAAAGATTTGAACAGGTACTTAAGAAGAGAGGAAATCCAAATGGCCATAAACACATGAAAATATACCTGACCACACCAATAATCAAGGAAATGAAAATTAAAAGCATAATGAGGAAAAAAAATTACATACAACCATTTGGAAAAGTTTAGCATGATCTAGGTCCTATTCTATATATGCATATTCTATAACAATTCTGTTATTAGAAAAAGACATTAGAGAAATTTTTGCATGTGTGCACCTGAAGACACGTACAAGACTGTTAATAGCAGCACAGGTTGATAAATTGTAGTAGATTCATAATATAGAATGCTAAACATTAATGAAAATGAAATGAACCAGAGATATATAAAACAACATGGATAAGTGGCACAAATAATATTAAGGAGAAAAAGCAAATCACAAAACAATACATACAAAAAATATCTATGTCAAATGCAAAAACAATCAAAACTAAGTTGTCTTTCCTTCTCTCTTCCACTCTCTCTAAAAGATTAATGGGAAAATATCCTTGGGTGAGGATTAAAAAACAACAATAGCCCTGACCAGTTTGGCTCAGTGGCTAGAGCGTCGGCCTGTGGACTGAAGAGTCCCAGGTTCGATTCCAGTCAAGGGCATGTACCTTGGTTGCGGACACATCCCCAGTAGGGGGTGTGCAGGAGGCAGCTGATGGATGTTTCTCTCTCATGGATGTTTCTAACTCTCTAGCCCTCTCCCTTCCTCTCTGTAAAAAATCAATAAAATATATTTAAAAAAACAAAACAACAATAAACTAATCTCACCTATACAAAGGAAATTTTCTCATGCCTATCTTCCAAATGAGAAGAAAGTTAAGATGCTAGTACTTGCTAATAGGGGTAAATGGTTAAGTTGCCTTGAACAAAAACAAGTGAATTAATAACATTTTAAACTGTATTTAATAAACATCAGATAGTATTATTTTCACCGCATATAGCATACACTGTGGGTAAGCCTGCTAAAAGTACAGGCAGATAGCGCATTCATAGATGAAAGTGGCCTATGACCTACCACAAGTTTATAACTGTTAATGGGTAAAAATTAAAACAATATAAAATAAACTCTGGAGGAGAGAGGCAGCCAAGTGGCTTTTATAAACAAGAACATAATTATGGTCATTGATTCAAGAAATAACCTTATATATAGGGACCTGTTAGCCACTAAAGCATACTTAAAGTTTTTGTCAGGGAAAAGGAAGGGGTTTACATATTTTCACTCGTGGTTGGAAAACCATTAGTTCTAGTAATAGGAGATAAAATCAATCAATTAAACAAAAATTAACTGAGTACCTATTATTGAGATCAAGAAAGATTTCACCCCTCCTATTAGTAAAATACTATGTTGAAGGTAATACAAAGAAATTGTACAGTATTAGGGAAATATAATCAACACAGTGCTTGATAAGGAAAACACGAAGAAAAGGCATAAGGCATGTGGCGGTGAGGGAAGGGGTCAATGGGGGGGAAAAGGGGGACATCTGTAATACTTTCAACAATAAAGATAAATATTTTTAAAAGGCATAAGACAAGATCCTAAATATAAAATCAAAGACTCTTTTCTAAAGCATACACAAACACACACACATCTGCAAAAGCAGAATGAGGATAGGGTAGGGGTAAAGCACTGTGTGACTTCCCCTAGCGGTCTGGGTCCAGGTCTATCGTGCTGAGGTGAAAGACCTAAAACAACTCATACGAATACTCTTCTAAAACTCTGCTTCCCAATATTTCTATTCAAGTAAAATAAAGAATATCCAAAGTATCAAATGTGATCTTTATGAGGAAATTAAGTCACACGCCATGCAGTGAACTATATCTGCCCTGAGTATTTTTTTAACATTGGCTGGCCTGGGACACTTTCTTCCTGTTTCAGGTTGTCTCTGAGTCACTGTCTAATCAGCTTGTCCCCTCTAGATTTCCCATGGATTTTTCCAATTTACTATAATTATTTTGCTGTTATTGTTAATCCTCACCAAGGATATTTTTCCATTAATCTTTTAGAGAGAGTGGAAGACAGAGGGAAAGACAGAGAGAAACATCATTGATTGTTTGCCTTCTGCACATTCCCCAACCAGGGCCTGGGCAGGGGAGGAGCCTGCAACCAAGGTACGTGCCCCTGACCAAAATCAAACCTGGAACCCTTTGGTCCGCAGGCCGATGCTCTATCCACTGAGCCAAACCGGATAGGGCACTATAATTATTTTTAATTTAATAGACTACTTTATCTTTTTTAGATATGCCTTCCATGTGTTTTTGCTGGAAGAAATAAAGGAAAACAGCCAAGTATGGCTTATATGTTTAACCTGGAAAAATTAGAATTTTTCCTAGGCCAAGAAAACAGAGTATGTGGGAACCACTGAACTAGTGATTGCTAAGGTCTTTTAGGTTCTGGTTATGTGAAAGGTGTCAGAATTGAAGCCAGAGAAATTAAAGGTCTCAATTTTCTCATCTGTGAAATAGGGCTACACCATCCTTCTCACAGAAGAGTAATGAGGACCAGAAGGCACTCAGCATAGTTGGAACACAGTAAGTGTTCCACATACAGAACTATTTTTGTTATTAAAGTGGGCCCAACAAAACCCAATGACATTTTCCACATATATGTTCTCCCATATATGTTCTAAACTACATTTTGCCTAGTTTTGTGCCATTTGGCCTCATTAAAGAAATAGTTGTTACATTTCTCATAAAATCTTTTCTGAGCTAGAAAATTCATCACTCTTCTTAGTCCTCTCTGAATCAGGAAGGTTTTTTGTTTCATTACACCTTAAATACATACAATATTTGTCAACTATACCTCAATAAAAGGAAGGTTCTTGCCTTGAACTTTTTGGTATGAATAGTTTTACATAGGATGTATTTTTGCTGTTTTCACCATTAAATTGTAATTGTATAGAAGGCCAGAACAGCAAAAATAGTACATTTTGTATAGCAAAGTCTTTGAACTATTTCCTAGCCCCTCTAGCAACTTAACCAACATATTAACATCAGAAAACTCACCTCTAAGCAGGACCCTACCAAACTTAGAGTGAACCTAGGTTCCAAACTACACTGTTTCCTTAACCTTAATAATACATACCAAAAAAATCCATATTTAGTAGTCAATCTCTGTGTTCAAAGTTATAATTAAAATAATTACCTAGAAGAAAAGGGAGACCTATTGACACTGTCTAAAATATCTCAACGGATCATGACAAATTTATAAGTGATTCATAGAATTATTCCATCATTTATAGGTGACACCTCTCTTAATTATATCAAAAGCTAAGTCACTAAAATTTCAAATCCAACACAAAAAGAGATTGCTCACCTCTGGAGATTTCTGTATATTCTGGAATACAGCATAAGCAATAAGTGAACTTGAACCTATAATACTAACATAGATAAAAGATCAATAAAACAGGACAATTGGGGTTCCTTCATGTTCGCTATTGATTTTTACAGCTTTATTGACATATAATTGATGTAAAATTACCTGCACATATTTAAAAAAATATATAGACTGCTTCATGAATTTGGGTGTCATCCTTGTGCAAGGCCCACATCAATCTTCTCTATTTCATTCCAGTTTTTAGTATATGTACTACCAAAACTATTGATTTTTTTAAGTAAATCCTATTGATCAAGTTGTCCTTTGATTTTCAGAAGTTAGCCCTCAATCTGTATTTTTTGGTCTTATTGTTGTTGATATTGGTACATTTTATTAATCTGAAAATATCAACTTGGTAAAGAACAACACTTCTCTCTAACTAAAGAATAAAAGCAAATCCCCAGGGTGGAAAATGTAGAAACTTTCAGAATTCTCAAGTTTTTCTTTTTCTTTTTTAAATATATTTTATTGATTTTTTACAGAGAGGAAGGGAGAGGGATAGAGAGTTAGAAACATCGATGAGAGATATACATCGATCAGCTGCCTCCTGCACACTCCCCACCGGGGTTGTGCCCACAACCAAGGTACATGCCCCTGACCGGAATCGAACCTGGGACCCTTCAGTCCGCAGGCCGACGCTCTATCCACTGACCCAAACCGGTTAGGGCTCAAGTTTTTCTTATACTAGTTTAAATAGTCATATCACATGAGATTATGTAAACGTACCTCAGAGTAGCCATAACAAATTGTATCCACTGTATTGCAGAATAAACCTAAACAAAATGAGAAAATAAGAATAAAACGAAGCCTTTTACATTTAATGTTCAACCTTATTCCAGTTTCACTGTTTATTAACTATCTGTGCAGAGCACAAACTCTTTTTCAGTACCTAATCAAAACACACTATAAATCTGAGAATGAGCAGAAAGTCTGACTAGAACCATGGAAAGGCAGGGCGGCTTCTTTCTTCCTCCCTTACTGCTACACTCTGGAAAACAGTAAGATAATAGAGAGGTAGAAAGTGGCTGAGTGGAAACAAACAAACAAACACAGAGTTAAATGAGAAAATTAATAAAGGGAAGAATAAAATGGAGAAGAGGTAGGAAAAGTTAAATTGTGAGACAGGACAGATATATGGGGAAAATGGGTAAAAAGAAAGGCAAACAAATGCTAAATAGAGTTGAGTGACAGCTAGACAGACAGAGGAAAACAGAATACTAAGCAAAAGAGAAATAGAAAAAAGAAACAATATGGAGAGAGATACTTGAGTGAAAAATACAGAACAAGGAGGAAGAAAGGGGGAGCAAAAAAGAAGAGAGCTTCCCCACAGCTACTAATCTCACCAAGTCCAGATTGTCTGTCAGAATTCTAGCCTCCAGCAGGAATGCCATAGGGACTTTAGCCCCAGCTATGCTTAAACAGCCAGATCCTTCTGCGTCAGGTTCTGAATACCCAAGTGGTGAACAGGTGGCTCCGCCCCTATCCCAGCTCGGCTCCTCCCTATCCAATCCTGCCCTGTACCTTGAGGGCAAGGAGAGGTGGCAACAAGTGGAGGAGAAAGCCAAGTAGAAAGACAAAAATAGGAAAAGCAGGTGACAAGGAAACAAAGTTCTAAAAAAGCATTAAAATTGTAAGAACGGGTGAGGCAGGAGTAATAAAAGTAGAAAGAACGAGTCATAGTGAAAAGGTAAACAGCTGCAAGAAATGGAACAGAAAAGGGGAGAGAAAAATAGGGAAGGGAGGTTTGCTTAAAACTTGCCCCTTTTTATATACAGAAGCCTGTGATGACAATAAAACAATTAAAAAAATAAAAATAAATACCATTGGACTTTAAGCAATAAAACAATTAAAAAATAAAAATAGAAGCCTGTGATGAGAAATATACACTGGACTGGATATTCACTCAATCAATAAAGTTTTAGTAATACCAAGAAAAAGCTGTGGAGAGAAGAGGTTATTAATATCTCATATTTATTTAATACTAACACCTTCAATATTCTATACCAAAAATCCCCACCAGAAATATCATTATATCATTAAATTACATGATTCATTTAATATACTTACGTTTATCAACTTTGTGTAAAGCATTGTGTTATGGACGATACAAAGACAAGATACAGACCCATACTTGCAGAAGTTTATAATATAGTAGGAAAAACAGCTTGAATACCAAAAACCTTAAATTATCTGCACACAAAATCATATATACTGATTGGCATATGAGCAGTATTTGTAAGAACTGGTAAAATTTGGACAAAAATTGGAGGAAGAAGGAAGCAGAAGGAAGAACATTTATTTCATCTAACCATACTTTTATACATTCTATGAATATTTATTGATAACATAAATTACATCATTTGCTTGGCTTGAGTAATTTAAATATATGACATGTATTCATATGAGGTTAAGAATATAGTGTAGAGTAGAAGACAAGACATTGTTAAGTGGAGGTAGGCTATAATCACTTTGTTTATTATTAGATAAATAAATTAGATAAATAAATTAGATAAATAAATAAAAATACCAGTAAATTTCTGGGTCAGAAATCCCTATTATAGGTTTTAGGGAGTGTTTTGCGGCTTCTAATCACATATCTATGTAATAAGGGTGAGGGGACTAATGACAGTCTCACCAAGTGATAAAGGAATGCTTTTGAACAAAGGACTCTTGTCTCAGTCAAGAACAAATCTCAGATTGTTCCGAGAACAGCCATGCGAAATTAGTCTGCTGCTCTCGATAGGACTTTTCTCTTTTGGCATCTCTTCTAAAATGCCTATGTCACCAGCAAACATGTGGGGATTTACTTTTCCATTTTTCTCTCTAAATTAGTCCCCTGCCTTCTGTATATTCAGCACTATCTTCCTTTGAAATGTCTCTGGAAAAATAATCTTCCCATCTTCTTTTTCTACAAGGGTTAATCAAGCCCAAATGATAAAGTGAGTAATATTTATTTTCAGTTTTCTTTTCTCCTCCTTTTTTAAAATTTTACTTGAGAGAGGAAGGGGGAAGGGAGAGAGGGATGGAAGGAGGGCGAGAAGGAGAGAGGTAAGGAGGGAGAGAGGGGGGAGGGAGAGGGGAAAGAGAGAGAGAGAAACATC
Source organism: Myotis brandtii (assembly GCF_000412655.1). NCBI lineage: Eukaryota > Metazoa > Chordata > Mammalia > Chiroptera > Vespertilionidae > Myotis > Myotis brandtii. The sequence continues at coordinate 286,476 of NW_005368420.1, read as the reverse complement.
AATATGAGAGAGAAACATCCATAGATGCCCCAACTTGGGATTGAACCCACAACCTGGGCATGTGTCCTGACCAGGAATGGAACCTACTATGGGATAAAGTAGGGGTACGGATGATGCTCCACCTAACTGAGCCACACAGGCCAGGACTCTTCTGTTTTTACTTCTTTAGCGAGCTCAAGCACACCCCAGTTCTCAACGTAATGGGCCACTCTATATTACATATCAATTTAACAGATATTCATTAAACTTCTACCATGAGCAAGTTAATGCAGTGGTTAAAAAGTCAAGAAAACACCTACCTAGTAAAATATTTTTATTTAAGCAAAAATACTCAACTCAAGGAAGATTTTTTTTAGTAATAATAACTACCAATTATTGATTGCTTTCTATGTGTAAGGCTCTATACTAAGCATTTTAATCCTCACCACAACCTTTGAGATAAGCAGTATTATCCCCATTTTATAGATAAAGAAACCAAGGCTTAAAGAAGTTAAGTCACTTTCCTGTGGTTACAGAGTTATCAAGTAGTAACTCAAATTCAGTCAGTCTGACATCTCACTCTTAACACCTACAGTATTCTAACAGGAAACTGATTAATGGGAGGAAAGGGAAAGATAATTTTAAAAAGTAACATGACATCAAGAGAGCTCTTTTATTAAGCAATTACTTCTTAGATATGACAACAAAAGCATAGGCAACAAAAGAAAAAATAGATATATTGGTCTTCAAAATTAAAAACTTTTGTGCTTCAAAGGACACCCTCAAAAAAAAGAAAGAAAAGGCAACCTAACAGAATGAGAGAAAATATTTGTAAACCATATATTTGATAAGGGACTTGTATATAGAATATACAAGGAATTCCAACAACTCAATAATAAAAATACAACCTAACTTTAAAATAGGCAAATGTTTTAGAAATTTCTCCCAAAAATACACAAATCAGACCTGGCCAGTTTTGCTCAGTAGTTAGAGCATTACCCTCGAACCAAAGGGTCTCGGGTTCGATTCCTGGTCAAGCACAGGTACCTAGGTTGCAGGTTCCTCGACCCTGGTAGGGGTGCATGTGAGAGGCAACCTATTGATGTGTCGCTCTCCTGCAGATGTTTCTCCCTCGCTTTCCCTCCTCCTTCCCTTCCACTCTTTCTAGTAATCAGTGGGAAAAAATATCCTCAGGTGAGGATTTAAAAAAAAATACTAATCACTAATAAGCCCCCTGAAAAGATGATCAACATGATAAGGTGTCAGGAAAGTAAAAATTAAAATCACAAAGAGGTGCTATTTCACGAGTATTAAGATGGCTATAATTAAAAAGATAGACAATAGCAAGTGTTGATGAAGATGTGAAGAAAAAGGCTGAACCCTCATACATTGCTAGTGGGAATATCATATTTGTAGCCACTTTGTCAGTTTCTCAAATAGTTAAACATATACTACATGACTCAGCTTCTAGATATAAACCCAGCTCTACTCCTAGGTATATTTAGATACAAATGTTCATAACAGTGTTATTCATAAGAGACAAAAAGTAGAAACAACATTAATGTTCATCAACTGATGAAGGAATAAAAAAAATGTGGTTTACTCATGCAATGGAATATTATTCAGCAATTAAAAGGAAAGAAATACTGATAACATGATACAACATGGGTGAACCTTGAAAACAGTATGCTGCCCTAGCTGATTTGGCTCGGTGGATAGAGCATCTGCCCACAGACTCAAGGGTCCCGGGTTAATTCTGGTGAAGGGCATGTACCTCAGTTTCAGGCTCAATACTGGCCCCAGGTTAGGGTGCATGTAGGAGGCAACCAATCAATGCTTCTCTCTCACATCGATGTTTCTCTCTCCATCTCTCCCCCTCCCTTCCACTCTCTCTAAAAAAATCAATGAGAAAATATTCCCCGGTAAGGATTTTAAAAAACAAACAAACAAACATTATGTAAGTCAAAGAGACCAGTCACAAAAGACCACATATTGTATGACTGCATTCATACAAAATGTCTAAAACAGACAAATTTATATAGTCAAATAGATTAGTTAGGGCTAGGAAGATAGTTTGGGGAGTGACTGCTAATGTGCACAGGGTTTCTTTCTTTCTTTTTTTTTTACAGTCAGAGGGTTTCTTTTTAGGACAACAAAAATATTCTAAAATCATATAGTGGTGATGGCTATGCAACTCTATGAATATACTAAAAATTCTTGAAATGTACACTTTAAGAAGGTGAATTATATCATAGGTGAAATATATATATATATATATACCCAAGCGATCTTCCGACTGGTAGCTATGACACACACTGACCACCGGGGGCAGACACTCAACACAGGAGCTGCTGAGCTACAGTGACCTGGCAGCTGCGGTTCTCAGGTGATGCAGCTGGAACCAGAGAGGAGGGAGCCCAATTCTGGGGTGCATCACCCGAGAACCGCCTTCTTGCAATCCGGGACCCCTCAGGGGATGTTGGAGAGCCAGTTTCACCCTGATCCCCACAGGTCAGGCTGAGAGACCCCACAAGTGCACGAATCTGTGCACTGGGCCTCTAGTATCTCAATAAAGCTGTTGCCAAAAAATGAAGTTTGGGACAAAAACAAGGAAGGAAATGTCCCATTGCTGAAATTCATGGTGTAATGATTAATGGATAACATGTTTCTGTCTTTACTACTGAAAAGAATAATATTGAGATTAAAAAGTGTAAAATAAACATTGCAAGAGGGAACTGAAGAGAAAGATTTTGAGAAAGCACCTGACTGCTCTAAATGAATCCACCACTCCTGGCCTGAACAAATTATACTCCAGCATTTTGATAAAACTTGCAGGTCAACCCAATAAACCATTGAATGAAATCTGAGGGTTCATGGAAAAATGGAAAAACTGCTGCCCTAGCTAGTTTGGCTCAGTGCGTCAGCCTACAGGACTAATGGGTCCTAGGTTTGATTCCAGTCAAGGGCACATGGCCAGGTTGCGGGCTCGATCCCCAGAAGGGGGCATGCAGGAGGGAGCCAATCAATGATTCTCTCTCATCATTGATGTTTCTATCTCTCTCTTTTTCTCCCTTCCTCTCTGAAATCAATCAAAATATATTAAAAATGGGAAAACTGCTAGAAATTATAGAAAACTGGTTACCACTAAAAAATTTTATTTTTTTAAAATAGTAAAATCTGCAAACCATAAGTGAAAAGATTATAGCATTGATCCCAGACAAGATTGTAGACTGAACTATCCAAAAGATGTTTTTAAATAAACAGAAAAATATAATAATTATGTCAGCATGGACTTATAAATAATCATGTCTGATTAACCTCATTCTCTTTTTGGATAGAATTACTACACGTAGTATATATGGTATTTTGACAAAATATTTGATAAGAAATTTGGTGATGTAAAAATAAATATAGACCAAATAGAAGCACAATTAAGGACATTTCTTAAATAAACCTAAGGGAATGCTAATTCATTGATGGATATCAATTTAGAAATACCTTCTAGTGGAGTGAACCAACATTCTGACTTGGCACTGTTCTATAAAACACTTTCATCAATGACTTGAAAATATAGTAAGCATATGTATGAAGTTGTGTGTGTCTCTTATCTACTGCTACGTAACAAATTTCCACAAATTTAGTGGCTTAAAACACATAATCTCACATATTCTATGGATCAGGTGTCCAGGGTTAGCTTAGTTGGGTCCTCTGCTTCAGTGTCTCTCATCTATAATAAAAGTAGAATATGCTAATTAGACCAGATGGCCTTCTGGATGACCTTCTGACGAAGCTGGAGCTGCAAGGGAAGCCCAGGTTCTGGGTGCCTGCCGGCGGCTGGAGGGAAACCGGTGCCAGCAGCGG
>NW_005368420.1:275042-282588 GCF_000412655.1 Myotis brandtii | reverse complement strand
GCCTACTCTTGCACAGATTTCATGCATCGGGCCTCTAGTAAGGTTATAATCAAGATGTTGACTGATTCTCATCTGAATACTCAAATGGGGAAGGACCTGCTTCCAAGTTCATGTAGTTGTTGGCCTAATTCAGTTCCTTGAGGGTTATTGGTCTGAGGGCCTCAGTTCCCTACTAACTGTTGGCCAAATGCTACACTCAATTCCTTGCTTGCCCTGTGGACTTGTCCTGCTAAGATGTCCTCCTAGCAAGATGGAAGTCACAATCTTATGGAACCAAATCACTGGACTGACATTCCATTATCTCTTCTGTATTCTACTGATTGTAGGTTTTGTCAACACTCAAAAGGAAAGGATTACAAGAGTGTGAATATCAAGAGGCAGGGGCCATCTTAATGTCTTCCCACCATGTGAACTCTAACATGTCAAGTACTTTTCCAAATCAGATCATTTGCAATAGCTGTTCCCTCTCTCTGGAATGCTCTTCCTCCAGATAATCACATGACTGGCTCCTCATCCTTCTATTATCAGCTCAAATATCACCACCTCACTGCCAGAAGCCAGTCCATCCTTGCTGCTTGACACAGTCGCTGCAGGGAAGAAACATCTGCACAGCATATGTTTCAAGGGACCTGGCGTATATGGCATACTGTTCTTAATATGTTTGCTCCCCTTCTGAGCACTATGTGTTTTAACCAGGACCACCTCCCCGAGAAAGGTTGTTTCCCCAGGTGGGGATTTTTCCCTGGAGTCAGGGATTAACAGGACTAAGGAAGGGAATAAATCAGTAAAACCCCTTAACTAAGTGCCAGTCGGGTAGTTAATCACCTTAACTACGCACAATCACGCTTAAGCTACATAATCTTTACTTAGGATAATCTCCTTCAGTTACTTCCTTGTAGCTTGACAGAACAGTAGAGTAGTGACCTTGGAGTGGAGATAACAAACGCCCTAACCTTTGGAATAGAATGGATAGGATTAAAATCAAATGGTATAAATACAGATGTAATAGGAGAATAAAGAGAGAACCTGGCTGGAGAACCTGGCTAGAGAACCCAACTATACTGATCATGTGAACGCTGCCTCCGTATCCTTCCTTCTTTGCCGACTCCGTCCACACCTTTGGGAACCCCTGGACCTGCTGGGGCTGGACCCCAACACCTCACAGATGAACATGTAAGAAATTCCAAAATATCTGGTTTGTTTGTGAGGCTTACAAGAGTACATAAAGTAAGACAAAATACATGAATTGAAAGTGGGACAAAAGGAGAAAAAAAAAATTCTGCTGAAATTACTTGATCCCTGGATGTTAAAATCTGAGTTTGAAAATATTACTCTATTGAATAAAACAATATTAAAAATAACAGAGTGCTAGCTGGTTTGGCTCAGTGGATAGAGCATTGTCCTGCAGACTGAAGGGTCCCGGGTTTGATTCTGATCAAGGGCAAATGCCTGTGTTTTGGGCTCGATCCCCAGTGTGGGGTGTGCAGGAGACAGCCGATCAATGATTCTCATCATTGATGTTTCCAGCTCTCTCATGCACATTCTATCCCTTCCTCTCTGACATCAATAAACAATAATAGAGGCCTGGTGCATGAAATTTATGCAGAGGTAGGGTCCCTAAGCCTGGCCAGCAATCAGGGCCAATCAGGTTCCCCGCCTCCCCACCTTCTCCTTCCCTTGCTCACTCAGCGCCCTGCTGCCGCCCCCTGGTGGTCAGCACACATCATAGCAAGCGATCGAACTCCTGGTTTCCCAGTCGAACTCCGGAGAGGACAATTTGCATATTAGCCTTTTATTATCTATATATATAAAAGGCTAAGTTGACTCACACATGCACGATACATATAAAGCTCTCACTGGCGCCAATCGCACATGTGTGTTTTGATCTGTCATTGTTGATTGTGAATTTCGTTGACACTTGTATTATAGAGAAAAGTCAAATAGTGATATTAAAATATGTCTTCTAATTTCCTTTCAATGTGCACAAATTTGTGCACCAGGCCACTAGTATAGGATATACATATTAAACACACACACACACACACACATACACACAAACGTTGATGGCTCCAAATCTTTTAGCTTAATAAGACCCTCTACAACGTGCCCTTTCACAGACTTATCAGGCTTTTCCCCTTGCTACAAATATCCTTTGGTGTTTGCCTTGTAAATGCCTCCTTTCAAGATCCACCTTAAAAGTCATTTCCTGTCTTTAACTTTCCCTGAGGTCCCAGAACAGGACTGACTGAATTTGCATATGTATTTTCACAAGACTGCGTCACAGTCGTATTATCTACCAATGACATCGTACGTGTCACATTATGCCGCTGTCTCCTCCCCGCACACGGACTTCCTTCGGGACAGCGCTGGCTCGGCCGTCTCTGTATTCCCACAGGCAAACAGGACCCGGTGTAAACCCACCATACCCTGAACACACAGCTGCCGTATAGAATTGTTTGGGGCCTCGATGGGTGGGGTACTCGGCTTCCAATAAGACCTGGCGCCGCAGAGTAGGCCCGACTGCCAGACTGGGCGGAGGGCAGGAGTGGCCCCGATGAAGAGCCACACAGATGAAGAGCCAAGTCCAGCGACCAAGTCGGGCCCGGCCAAGAGAGGCGGCCGAGGATGACTGACTGAGGGGAACACTGCGCCGACTGAGGGTAGTAACTCAAGTCGGAGTGACTGACAGACTAACCGAGGGTAGGAGTCAATCCCAGCCGCCTGCCTGATTGGCCAAAGGCAGGAAGAAATAGGCCTGTGGCGTCGTCCTCTTCAGAGACAAGGAAAGACAGCGAACCAAGAGCTGCAAAGACACCGAAGCACGCGCCTCAGCCTCTCCTCACGCGGAGGAGGACGGGAAAAGGCATGGCCGGTTGCGCGCCTCAGCGCGTGCGCGTGCGCGGCAGCCCCTCCTCCCCTCCCTCTCTTCCTTGCTCCACCCCACACGTCGCTCTTCCCTCTCAGCCTGGGAAGGCGGGAGCCTCGCTGAGTGCGCGCGCACACGGCAGCCCTCTTTCCCCGCCCCTCACGTGGCCCCTCCCTCTCGTCGTAGGCGGGCGTGAGCCTCCGGGGCGGGGCCTCCTGGTCACGTGCTCCCGCTCTGCGCTTTCTCCGCTACAGCCTTACTAGCTCCCACTGCCAGAACCCGGCGTGATGGCTGCCGCTGTATCCCGCGCCTCTTCCCTCTCCCCGCTGTTTCCCTTTTTCTTGTTCCTCCAGCTTCTCTCCGCTCCGCAGGGCAGCAGCGGCCTGCACACCAAGGGAGCCCTTCCCCTGGATACAGTCACTTTCTACAAGGTAACGGGGGTGGAGGACATCGCGCCCAGGGGAGCGCGCAAGGGACAGAGGGCTGGCTAGAGGTGGTCTGCAACTACGGTCTCGGGGCTTCCCACCATCGTATCGGGCTGGTGGACTCTGGGCCGACGCCTTAGCATGACCATGGGGTCTGCAAGCTCCAGGGCCCCTGCACACCCTCGCCTTAGCAGTATTTTTACTTGCTTCCCCTTTTGTGAAAGATGCAGCTCAGGGAACTGGGTGCCGCTTTCCTTCACCTATGGGGAGGGGGCGGTGTCAGGCGAGATCCAATCCTGGAGTCCCAAGTGGGAGACCCGGGCGGTGCCAGGCGGACGCCACAGCTCAGGCTGTGGTTGGGCGGCGAGGTAGAAACCAGTCATGTTAGCTTGCATTTCTGCGCCCCTCTTCCCGTGACGTGGATTGCAGCCAGCTTTGCAATATGCAAATAATGTCCAGAGAGCCTGCGTCTCCTTGGAAAGTGCAAGCGTTAAGAATAAGCTTCGGTTCTACCACCCTACAGGAAATATTGGGCCTGGGGATAAGGATCAAGGCATAGAAGGATTGCCACTACCCTCACACCCAAGTTTTCCGTATTTGGGATTCTGGCCTGGATAAATGGCCGTTGGAAACGTTGAAGGCTGAATGCAGCCTCAACCCCTCCTCTTTCACCTGTCTTCACCCACTGGCAACCTTCAAATTTGCTTACAAGATGGGCAAACTAAGGGTTTGAGAGAAAGAGAGCCCATCGTTTTCTTAATTTGTACCCATTGCTGGGGAAGTGAAACCTACAAGTGGAGTTCAGAATCCATCTCAAGTGCCTGAACCCTTCCTATTTTCAAAAGGGTTTCTTGTCGTGGGTTTGGCACGTGTGGCCCATTCAAGGCAAAGTTTCAAGAATTTAAAAGTGTAGGTATGGCTGGTTGGTTGTCACCCCACAACACCCTATGCTTTGGGGGCTATTTATTGGCAAAGTGACACCTCTACCCCCAAACATGGGACTGGGATAACATCACAGACCAAGTGTGACTTAGAGGGAGGCTTTGCACTGTAAAGTTAACCGTATTTCCTAATCAGTTGATGCCTCACCATCTTTACTGCCACCACCCTGGTCAATGCTATCATTACAAGAGCCTCCTCTCAGTCCAAGCTGCTTCTCTCTCCTTTAATCTCCTAACCATTCTTTTTGTCCCCTCTGCTCCAGCCACACATTTTTTGCTGTTTAAATATTCCTAGCTCATTACTGCATTAGGGCCTTTGCACTTGTGACTAGAACATTCTTTGAAGGCTGGTTGCTTCTCATTAGGCTTAGGTTAAATATTATCTTCTTTATTTTTTTTATTGATTTCAGAGAGGAAGAAAGGAGAAAGATAGAAACATCAATGATGTGAGAGAATCATTGACAGGTTGCCTCTTGCACGCCCCCAACTGGGGATCGAGCCCTCAACCCGGGCCTGCGTCCTTGGCTGGAATCGAACCGGGAACCCTTCAGTCCGCAAGCCGATGCTCTATCTACTGAGCTAAACCGGCTAGGGCAAATATTACGTTCTTAAAGTCCTTCCTTGATTTCCCCATCCCCTAGCCTGAAGTGCCAGTCACATTACCCGGTTTGATTTCTGTGTAGAGCTCACTCATCACCGATTTTTTTTTCTTGTCTATTTTATCATTTTCCACACTAGAATATTGTATGCTTGGGAAGAACTACCTTGCCTATTTGTTCATTGATCACCTGCACAACCTAGCAGGTTACATGTCACATAGAAGATGTTTAGTAATAATCTATTGAATGAATAAATGTTTTATCTGGTCCCTTTCTAAATCTCACTCTTTTCATTATTATTGAACAAAAGGGGGGCTTCCTAATGTTATATCCAGGGCCTTGGCCCATGCTCTGCCTTTAAGTGATTTCCAATGTCTTTGTTTCTTGCCCTTCGCCATCAAGAGTGATGAGACCATCCTTTTTCCTTTTTTTAATTGTTTTTAAATATATTTTTATTGATCTCAGAGAGGGAGAGGGAGAAACAGAAATAGCAATGGTGAGAGAGAATCATGGATCGGCTGCCTCCTGCCTGCCCCACAATGGGGATGGAGCCTGCAACCTGGGCATGTGCCTGACCAGGAATTGAACCGTGACCTCTTGGTTCATAGGTCAGTGTTCAACCCCTGAGCCATGCTGGCCAGATGCCTGTCCTTTTTCTCTACTGTCCATTTTCTTGTTACTTAGAACAGTGCCTGGCACATGATAGACTCTCAGTACCGTTTTATTCAATGAATGAATGAATGATGAATTCATGTATACACTGAAGAAGTTGCCTAAATCTAAGTTATGGTGGAGCCAATTTCTCAAGGATAAAGAAAAGAGAGAAATACCTAAAGCAATTAAGAGGTACAGACTGGGTCCAAAAAATAAGAAAAAATTTATTGTGCAAATGCTTGCCATTCAAAACCATTCTATCAGAAGGTGAAAGTAGATGGAGGCCTCTCAATTCTCTTTAAACATTAGAGCACTGTGTTAATTTATTCCATATTAATAATATTGTTATGTTATTCCATAATACAAATGTAGGCCCCTTTCAGATAGAGATCATGTGTTGTGCTTTTAAAATTGTTTTCCCACTGAACATGTAGCATCTGCTACCAAAGTCTGTCCTAGTTTTGTTCATTTAGCACATATTTTCAGATCATCTGCTACATACAGGTACTGTTGGGCAATAGGGATACAGCAGAAAACAGGTCAGACAAGGTCCTTATTCTCATAAGTGTATATTCTAGTGGAGAGGACAGATAGACAAGCAAATAAGGATTTCAGAGTGATTAAATGCAGCAAAGAAAGTAGAGCAGGGTAAGAGAGTGTGGTATGATGGAGGAGGCCTCCATTAGGAGGGGATATATGAACTGAACTTTGAATGATAACCATGGAAAGAACTAGGGAAAGGGCAATCCAGCCACAGAGACAGAAAATGAAAAGGCCTTAAGTGGGAATGAGTTTGGTGTAGTGAATTGAAATAAGGCTAGCTGGGCCAGAGGGATGTGATCTGATTTACATTTTAAGTCTTCCTTGCTTTTAGGCCCCCAGAGCTCAGAATTTTGGGGGTCAGTGACCACTTAAAGATGACCTGTTCTGGTGGCTTCTCCCTCTTCCCTTGTACCCCTAGGCAGTGTGAAATATTTTTAAAACCCTAAAACAGACACCAACACACAATAAAGAACAAGGACTAATAAAAACTGGAATGATGTCAGCTTGACCTAACTAGGACAGTAATTGCCTGTGATGAAATACTGACTGGAAATGATCACTTTGATTAGAAAAAAAATTTGTTGGAGAAAGAGAAGGCACTATTATTGATCAAAGACAATTTGTTAGATCTATGCATTGGAAGAAACCATCAAAAAAAGTCCTTGGGATCCCTCCATACGTCAAATGTAGAATTAACACATGACCCCTCAGTTCCACGCCTAGGTATATACCCCAAAGAAATGAAGACAGGTATAAAAACAAAAATTTGTACATGAATGTTCCTAACAGATATTCACAAATACCCAAAAAGGTTGAAACATCCCAAATGTCCATCAACTGATGAATGGCTAAGCAAATTGGTCTATTTATACAATAGAATATTTATTTGGCCACAAAAATAAATGAAATATTAATGCATGCTACAGCATGGATGGACTTTGAAAACATGCTAAGTGAAAGAGGGAAGTCACAAAAGGCCACATATTGTATAATTCCATCAGAGTAGACAAATCCATAGAGACAAAGTAGATTAGTGGATGATAGGGATTGGGGGAAAGGAGGACTGGGGAATGGCTGCTTAATGGGTACATGGTTCCTTTTCAGGTTGAAAATGTTCCGGAACTAGATATTAGTGATGATCGCACATTGTTGTGAGATTGTTTTTTTGTTTTTTGTTGTTTTTTGCGTAGTCGGCAGGATTGCACAACGGTGTTAATGTACTAAAAATCCCACTGAATTTTACAATATCCCAGTGAAGCGAATTTTACAATTAAAATAAAAATCTTAGCCCTGCCAGTTTAGTACCTAGAGATCTAGTCAGAGGGAACTGTGGTCTAGGGAAGGGATACTGTCCCCACCCTGGACTCTCAGCAACTTCTCTTGAGCCCTGAAATTGCAGAGTTCAAACTGTGGGCTCCCTAGCCTAAGTGTCCTCCATGGTGCCAACTCCTTTATAGATGGTTAGTTGGCTTTTTTTTTTTTCTGTCAAATTTTTTTGGTGAATGTTTCCTGAGAAAT
>NW_005368420.1:264976-275020 GCF_000412655.1 Myotis brandtii | reverse complement strand
CATGACGGGCATGACAGGGGCTAAAGTATTGTGTGCTAAGGGTCTCCTTGGCCTTACCAAAGGGCCACTGGAGGAGAAGGTCTTAGTACCGCTATAGCTTTGCTTTTTCTAGACAGGGTTGTATTTGTCTTTGATTTGTGTGAATACGCATCTAATGGGGTACCCAGCACATAAATTGTTAAATGAATCAATAGGTGAATGAATGAATATTAGTAATTGAGATCTTGTCTCCTTTGTGGGCTTGGTTTCCACTCTGTTTCTTAACCAGGAGTCCGTTGGGAAAGGCAATTAGCCCCAACAATTCCTGGAACCCCCTACCCACTCAATTCTATATACCTTCAGGTCATTCCCAAAAGCAAGTTCGTCTTGGTGAAGTTCGACACCCAGTACCCCTACGGTGAGAAGCAGGATGAGTTCAAGCGTCTGGCTGAAAATTCAGCCTCCAGTGATGATCTCTTGGTGGCAGAGGTGGGAATTTCAGGTATGAACAAGTCCAGGCGACTGGGAAGGGCAAAGGGGGAGGAAGCTAAGAATTATTTCCCTACTTATAGAGGGAATACCCAGCACCTTTCTGTCTGAGTCACACACTAAGTAAAAATGGGGTCATGACCTCTCAAGAAATCATGGCAAGCTTCTCTTGAGCAGATTCTGTGACCACAAAACCTCTGCTCAGCCTCATGGGTGCCTGAGGGAAGGGAAACCACCATTCTTCATCCTCCAACCTCCACTGACATTAAATTTACTATGAGAACTTGGAGCTCTTGCAGGGGACTGTGGTCAGAGGGGGTACCATGCCTCCTAAGGGACAGCATAGTCCATTCTTCCATCCTCATTTCAGCTCTTTTGCACCAAAACTATTGAGTTTTGGCTTCAGCTCAAATCCACCAGAGTTGCCACTAAACCAAGGGCAGGTGTCAACCACAGTGACAGCTTTGATAATAATAGTGGCCAACAATTAGCAGTTTACAGTCTGTAAAGATATATAGACATTGCATTTTAAAACTTCTCTTGAATCCCACTTGAAAAGCAAGACATATTTTCTACCTGTTATACTGAAGCTCCAGGCTATGGGGGAGGAAGTGGCTCATCCAGAACTCAACCTAAGTATTTATTCCCAAGTGCAGTGGGTTCTTCCCTCTCTGTTTCCTCCCAGCTGGAATACCTCAGCCCCCACTAAGCTCACACCTCCATTTTATTTTCATCGTGGCACTAATCATTTTATGTACATTTGTTTAACATCTTTCTTCTCACTCTTAGAAAAATATGAGCTCCTTGAGGTCAGAGAGCTTTATACTCTTAATCACAACTAGATCTCCAGCATTTAGAACAGTACCTGGCACATAGTGGGCATCTCAAATACTCAGAAGTACCATTTTCAGATGAGGAAAATGGAGTCCAGAGAAGTTAAATGTGGCTTGACTAATGCCACATGGCTAGGAAGTAGCAAGGAGGAATTCAAACACAACCAACATGCTTCTTCCTCTCAGCTCGGATGGGCCTCATAACAATCTTCTGCCCCGCATTCCTCATGGTCTTGCTCCTGATATCTGGTTTCTGTTCACAGATTATGGTGACAAGCTGAATATGGAGCTAAGTGAGAAATACAAGCTGGACAAAGAGAACTACCCAGTCTTCTACCTCTTCCGGGATGGGGACTTTGAGAACCCAATCCTATACAATGGGGCGGTTAAGGTTGGAGCCATCCAGCGCTGGCTAAAGGGGCAAGGGATCTACCTAGGTATGCCTGGTTGCCTGCCTACATACGACGCTCTTGCTGGAGAGTTCATCAGGGCCTCTGGCATGGAGGCCCGCCAGGCCCTCTTGAAACGAGGGCAGGACAACCTGGCAAATGTGAAGGAGACTGAGAAGAAGTGGGCCGAGCAGTACCTGAAGATCATGGGGAAGGTCTTAGACCAAGGTGAGGACTTCCCAGCATCAGAGATGACGAGGATCACCAAGCTGATTGAGAAGAACAAGATGAGCGACGGGAAGAAGGAGGAACTCCAGAAGAGCTTAAACATCTTGACCGCCTTCCAGAAGAAGGAGGCCGAGAAGGAAGAGCTGTAAAAAGGGACTCCAGGGTTTTCCAGAGTTTGGTGTGGGTGGGGAGTTTCCTGCTGGCTGTGAGACCTTTCTGAGATGTAAGAAATCTGAGCATGCCCAGACATTGATGCTGATATGACTACGCTTGGGACATCTCTATAGTTAGTCCAGGTACAGCTAGAACACTTACTCAAATGGCTTATGAATTTCCTCAGAAGGAACTGGTGCTATAAAGAATGTACTGCCCACATTCTTGAAAGGTGTAATTCTAATCCAATTAAAGTTTCCATGTTTTGGTTAAGTGGACCTTAAGCCATTCAGTTTCTTTCACAAATTATACTTTGGACTATGACCTGCTTTCCCCTTTGACTTTATTTTTTAATCCAAGTTGGTATGGATTCCACTACCAGGGTAACAGACTATCCTGGTAACACTGTAGAAGCTGGTCTGTCCCAGTTCAAAGCCTGTCTTGATTACTTGCCTCTAGTTTTCAGACTCAAGGGGACTGGTTCTGGGTGGTAAATTGTGTTGTCCACATTTTCTTGTCTTTAAAACTGAATGGCAACATTAATAAACCTCAGTGTAATTATTTTCCATACTTCATAAGGTATGTGTAGGAAATTCTTAGTTTTGCTGATAGAATCTGATAGAGGTTTTTTTCCTAGTTCAATTTTAGACAGCTAAATAATACGATTCAGTCCAATGTGGGAGTTTAAAAGGAAAAGGGGTTGTTTGCCACCGAAGTTACTTTCTCACTCTCAGTTACTCAGTATATACCAACTTTTTTTAAAAAGCAGGGGGAGCCCTGGCCAGTCACTCAGCTGGTTAGAGTGTCGTCCCAATATGCCAAGGTTGTGGATTTGATCCCTGGTCAGGGCACATATAAGAATCTACCAAAGAATGCATAAATAAGTGGAACAACAAATCTATGTATCTCTCTTTCAAATCAAAAAATTTTTCTAAAACAGGGAGGAGCATTATACTAACTTTGAAATTTGTTCTCTGGATGAGTAGTATCTGCAATGGTAAACTTCATAACATCCTCATTTTCATATTTACTGTTTGAAAATTAGCAGAATACAGCTCCTGAAATTGCACCCAAAGAAATTTAAGTTGAACAAAGTAGGCAAATAAAATTGTTCCTTCATTTTAGCCACATTGGTATTTAAACTCACTGGAAACAAAAAATGCAGGAAAACCTGTGTGTTGAAGTTGATGGAACAAAAACAGTTGTGGTAGCTTAGGCTAACAACTCCATTAAGTAAAAGATGCTCAACCTAAATGCCTCCCCATAGCCAGCATAGATACTCTCAACATTGACAAAAGAATTTTCAATATTTCCCTTCAATTCTAAATGAAAACCTTGGGAGATGTTTTTGGATGCTTCTAACTGGTAAACTTACTTAAGCTTATTCTAATTTCTTTTTTAATCTACCTAAAACAGTCATTCCCAAAGAACTAAGTACTCACTGTCTTATGGAAATAAGAGTAAGACAAATGACTGGTAGGAAAAGAACTCTAAAACTAAATTTTTCCAACATCCCTGAATGTGGTTTCATCTCAATGTGAGAGGAATAAAGGTGGCAACACATCCAGGGTACTTCATTGGATGGGTCCAATGGATATCATTATAAGCTATGAGTTGAAGCAACATGGACTGCTGGACAGGACTAGACTATCATACATCAGAGGCTCTTTGTATCAAATCTTTTTCACTAAAGATGGGCTTTGTTTCTAGCTTAGAATTTGAACTGATTTGCATATGCCACATAAAATCCAATCTTCCCTGGCACTTCCTTCTACTTAGCATTTAATTAAATAATATGGATTCCTTCCTTTTACTTCTTAGCATCTCATTAAATAATATGTGGCTCAAATGCTGCTTATCTGTAATGAAGGCTATAGACTGGTTTCCCAGAATCAAGCAAGTATATATAACTTTTAGGGAATTCCCAGATTACCTAAAGCAAATGAGACCTTGAACCCAACACGAACAATCCCATCCTAGGGAACTTGCAAGTTATCTCAATTATTGCTAAGAATATTTTAAATTTACAAATAGTCCTTGGCATTTGATGCCACAAAGCATTGGCATTCGAATCATATTAGGAAAGATTGGTTATTCAGTAGAGAACTAAGACAGAATGGGAATTTAAACATGGCCATCAAGACTAAGAATGTGAGATGGTGTGTGTGTGTGTGTGTGTGTGTGTGTGTGTGTGTGTGTGTGTGTGTGTATTTTGGCTAATTTCACCCAAGCTTCAGATTTTGAATCTTATTCAACCCTTACCCCACTGGGTGGTCTTAAGTAGTAATCTCATATGCAATAACTACTTCTCTCATTATACCTTACCTGGGACCCACTTTAACTGGGGTATGTGGAAGCTGGAAGTTACAAAAAAGCTCTGTGTTCCCGAAGCATAAACTCCTAAAGTACGTTAGGCATCCCACAAATAATTTTTCTAAGTATTTGGCTTACAGTTGCTTACCTCCACTTGTATGACATACTGGTACATGTCTGCATTAAACAGTGTTAAACAGTGATAGCATCTAAAAAACAGGGAACATGAAAAAAATATAACCCTGAGCCCACCTTTTGGGAAAAGTTAAAAATGGCATTGAAGTATATCCAAGTACTCACCTTTTGCTAAAGGAAAATAACAGTGGGATGGAAGCAGGCAAAAACTGACTTCTCAGTGCTCAAATAAGAGTACTTAATAATCACAGAACAGACAAAAAGGAAACTTGAGGAAAAACAAACAGCTCCTTTCCACTGTGTCAGTGCGGCAAAATAAACTAGGTCTTCACCTGTGGATTCACGTCCTCTTGGATGTCATGTCATCAATGTGTCTGCAAGCCTCCAGTTAACTTCCCACCAAATTTGGAATCACATTCCTTCCCCTGGCCTCAAAGTCCTATTGCCCTGATCCCCACTCTACTCAAACCCTACCTCTCTCTTTCCATTAAGTCCCAGCTACTTGAGCCCCCTTTTTTTTTTTCCCCCAATCACTGGAACATGCTTAGCTGTTTGCTGCCTTGGGGCCTTTGCACTTGCATTCCTTTTTCCATGGCTGACTCTTCCTCATTCAAATCAGATGGTGGCACTCAAAGCATCCTCTCAGACCCAGTTTATCACATACCCTGATTTATTTTATTAAACAGAACTTAATTATAAGCTAATATTTCTTGTTACTTTTCCCACATTAGCCACTAACTAGGATATACGGCAGTGATGGCGAACCTTTTGAGCTCGGCATGTCAGCATTTTGAAAAACCCTAACTTAACTCTGGTGCCGTGTCACATTTAGACATTTTTTGATATTTGCAACCATAGTAAAACAAAGATTTATATTTTTGATATTTATTTTATATATTTAAATGCCATTTAACAAAGAAAAATCAACCAAAAAAATGAGTTCGCGTGTCACCTTTGACACACGTGTCATAGGTTCGCCATCACTGATATACGGTCTATTATATCAGCAGAGCCTAAAATGGAATGTAGCATGTAGTAAAATAAGTGCTCAACATACATATATTGAATTATTGAATGCTAGCATGCAACGCACTGCTTTTAAAGAAAAAGACTAATGGCCTTGGAAAATAAATTTTAAATTCACAAATATTACAATTTTGCTGAGGAACATAACACTAAGTACAAAATTGAGGTGAATTAATACCATTTAAAAGGTAGACAAAAATAATAAAAGGTAGCTTCTAGGAATCTGAACAAAAATGAACGAGGCAGAAATGCCAACTTAAAGTTGTTTATATAAATTAACCCATCCAGTTTAAAGTAGTTTTCCTATGCTTAATTCTGAAAAAGGAAGAATATACTTCCCATTTTAATAAATCACATCAAATAAGTAGGAAGAGTTTCAATAACAAGGCCATAGATACACTGAAACCCCTTTTTATATTAAAAGTTAAAATGAAAGACAAATCCAGATTGAACATAGTGATTGCAAAATATAATGCAATTTGAACAATTAAAATTATGAAAATATACAAAATTGATGGGCAACACAGCTAGGCATTTGTACATTTTTCATTGTTTGGAGAACACTAAAAATTTATCTACCTTTAATCCACATCAGATAAATGATTTAAACCAAATGTTTGCTTTGGAGAGTTTTAACTTAGGATTCTCAGTAGTATAAAAAGCAGTAATTTTTCAGTCTGTAAACAGTAGTCGTGTTTTTCTCCTTTCCTTTTTTAAATAGCAATTTACCACACAAAAACAAAACAAAAAACCCATACAAACCAAAAAACAGCAGCAGCAGCAGCAGCAGCAGCAGTGGGTTATTTAAGAATTCTCTTCAAATACCAATGACATACGATTGCTGGAGAGGTTGCTTTTTACTCATGTAA
Source organism: Myotis brandtii (assembly GCF_000412655.1). Classification (NCBI taxonomy): domain Eukaryota; kingdom Metazoa; phylum Chordata; class Mammalia; order Chiroptera; family Vespertilionidae; genus Myotis; species Myotis brandtii. The sequence continues at coordinate 268,606 of NW_005368420.1, read as the reverse complement.
GAATATATATATATATATATATATATATTTAACTGTACACAATTTATAGTGCATGACAGTTTCCAAAAGAACAGATTAATAAAAGATATTGGCCATTTCTGCATAATTTCATTCTTTTTACAATTTTCTCAAAACGCAAGAGGTTGGCTCTAATTGAAATGCTACGTTTAGTAGGAAAATCAAGTAACAAAGGAAATATAACCTCGACTTAACATTGCCCCTAAAACCCACCGTTTGAGTTTTTAGTAGAGGTCCCAAGCAAGAGACTAGTTAGGTAGACACTGGAGTCACACACTGTCCCTGAGGACCAAGGCCAGCCCACTGAACACACACATGCTAGATTGATCAAGGTCAGTTGAAGACGTTTCAAAGAGCATTTCTACTTTTATGTACAGTATTTTTGGATATTCAAAGAAACATCATTTCAAAAACACATGCCATACACACATACCCCCCTATACACACACAAAATCCCATCTAAACAGGCCATTGTTTTATGAAATTATGATATGTTGTCATTAAATTACATTTGGAATCAATATTTTCAATTCATCTTGTTGACCAGTTCTTCCTTTGGGGATGAGGTGTGACAGCTGTGGCTACCAACTGACATCAAAAACAGTATTTTCAAATTACTTGATGGACTAAGTTTTCCAACAAGTCTTATTTTAAACGAGTAATGTAGTAATGCAGTAATTTTCTTAAAAATTTCCTTTGGGTTTAAACAGTTATTAATCACCCTATCAAACTGTAAGTCTAAGAAAGTCAAGATGAGGAGACAAAATACAATTGTGTTGCATACAGAGACTTTCCAAGCTCTCATTCAGTTGCTTTTGGAAGAAAAAAGTATCACATTTCACAGAAGTGAGTTGAAAAGGACATTTAAGGTCTTCAAGACCAATCCTCCACCAGGTGCTTGAATTTCCTCATCAAATTCATTTCTTTGCTCTTACAAAATTACTAACTTGAACAGTATTTAGGTAACAACAACCAAAAACAGAAGCACAGATTCAAATACAAAAAAAGTTACCAAAGGAATTATATAAACTGTATAACATTTTCAAGAGCAATGTTTATCTTTTCTGTCAGACCTAGTTCAGAAGCTGTTGTCTTCGGGAGCTCCAGGTGAACAACGCGTACACCATCCTGGTGTAATTCTCAAGTTTGTAGTAAACTGAACCTCCAAACCAATGAGAAACATTTCCTCTGCCAACCTAAAACTTAAAAGCCTATGTTAAGTCCATAATACACATTCCTTCCTTCCTTCTCAAACCCCCCACTTAAAAAAACAACACTAAAGTCTTATATCTTTATTTTCAAGCATATATATGGTGCATATATATGTATACATATATATGCACCATATATATGCTTGAAAATATACATATATATGTAAAAACATATACATATACATATATATATATATATCTCACAAAACCAATGACATTGGTATTACACTTGCCTGCATAAATTATGTACACTTCTCTTCTTTAAAAGTGATTCCCATCTTTCCCAAAGAGATAAAAGACGAGCTAGTCCTTAGCAGGCTTATGAGTGGTCTGCATTGCTTTCCCCTCCAAACAGCTGCCAGGTAACAGAAGCCGTAGAAGCCTATCTGCGATCTAACTCTCACCCGAGCTAGGATGGGGATGCCTTGACTAACAGGACTATTCAGCCAGAAAATGAGCACCTGTAGTTGTCTGAGTGGTGCCCTTCAGTGGCAGGTGCTTATGCCAAATTTCATCTGAGGCCCTTTGGGTACCTGCCTTGGGTTCTGCAGGAGCCAAGCAGCTGAAGAAGCCTCAAAACCAAACTGCTAATGTGGAAAGAGGGCCTGCTCCCAGTTATGGTCCCCCTATACTTCTCCTTTCTGCTTCCTAAGGGCTCAAAGACCAGACCAAAATGTCCACTGCTGTAATGGCAGGGTCATTCAGCTGCTCTGACATCGACGCTTTATGCTTAATTTCTATCACTGCTTTTATAGGACCCTCCTCCACCAGATGTTTCTGGTGAGAGAAGGGCAGAAGAAAAGTGGGGTTCTCTTGTGGCTGCCATATGCATATGAACATGTATAAAAAAGTGGTCAAACCCAGATGAGGGTCCCGCTTCCGGTATATGTACAATAATTTAATCAGTTGTATACATTTAATACCTAAAAAATTAATTCACGATCAAAGTCCTTCATGCATTTTATGAGGAAGTTCTGGATTCAAATGATGGTCAACCATAAAGATTTTTGCCTGGGAAGATGATATTGTTTTCTGCCATAGCGTCATCAGTGCCTATGGTTCACACTTCCTTAAATTTTTAGTTTCTTTGTGGTCTCAAGTCTTTTTTTCAGCAGCTCCCCAATTTCCAGAAGTGAGTGCAGATAACTGCTTTGCACCTTCCCTTGCACAGTCTTTGAAAACTTTCTCTCTTCCTATAAAGGAGACAAGAATTAGTGGTCCCGCTCAGAAAGCATTCCCCCAGATAACAGCTCCTCAGCTATAAATCAAAATTACCATTACCTTTGTCTGACTGCAAACTCCATCAGAATAGAGTGTCATTTTCAATTTCATAAAATGCAAAGGCTAAAGCTCATTACAGATGTATATTTTTCCATCTGATTTTTCACTGAGACATTCTTTATTTCAAGTAGCCTTTGTCATTAGTTATATGAAGTCAAAAAAACTGACATTTCTAATGAGAAGCTTTCATCAACAAAAGTAGAAAATTGTTACTAGTTTGGACACAACATCACTATTTTCTTATGAGATATACAAGGTGGAAAAAGTGATATTTCTGATTATTAATTTCATCAGAAAAATGTAGAAATTTTATTATTATTATTATTATTTTAATCCTAACCCAAGGACATGCTTAGAGAGAGGAAGAGAGGGAGAGTTATGCTTATGTACAATACAGGCATCAAGTTTAACAGTATCATCATTTTTAGTTATAATCAACAAGTCTCTCTCCATATTGAAAAGTCCATGGGTTCTAGGGGCCAAATAACTAAAAAATGAGCAAAGCTTTTCTCAGCCTACTCAGATGTGTGGGTTAAATATTTGCTGCTAATTTGACTTGTGGTAGAGAATATAAAAAACAAAGGGGCCGAAACCGGTTTGGCTCAGTGGATAGAGCGTCGGCCTGCGGACTGGAGGGTCCCAGGTTCGATTCCGGTCAGGGGCATGTACCTGGGTTGCGGGCACATCCCCAGTAGGAGATGTGCAGGAGGCAGCTGATCGATGTTTCTCTCTCATCGATGTTTCTGACTCTCTATCTCTCTCCCTTCCTCTCTGTAAAAAATCAATAACATCTATTTAAAAAAAAATAAAATTAAAAAAGGGGACGGAGTATTCAAACACAGTAAGGAGGTTGACCAAGAACTGGTTAGGTTTACATGAAGTTGGCAGTGTTCCAAAGCCTAGAAGAAACCAGGGAAGCACATCTTATGACCCAACAATCTACTATCTGAGATTTAATCTAGCTCAGAAACACAAATGTGCTTAAGAAAGTATATACAAATATACACTGAGTGGTCAGATTATTATGACCACCTGACGTTTGTAGGCAAATTAGCTATAATTTCGCACTGAAGTTGCTAGAGGGCCAGACCATTATAAATAGGGAAGCAGGTTGTTTACC
>NW_005368420.1:227840-264212 GCF_000412655.1 Myotis brandtii | reverse complement strand
CTGTCGTGGTAAACAACCTGCTTCCCTATTTATAATGGTCTGGCCCTCTAGCAACTTCAGCGCGAAATTATAGCTAATTTGCCTACAATCGTCAGGTGGTCATAATAATCTGGCCACTCAGTGTATTTCATTCAGTACTGTATGTAAAAGTCAATTATAGAAATACAGTGGGGCCCTGACTTACGAGTGTCCCGACTAACAAGTTTTTTGAGATACCAGCTGTCTCTGGGCCGATTTTTTGCATTGAGTTGATAGAGTAATTTGAGTTAACGAGCTCCTTAACGAGCTCGGTCTCAGAACGAATTAAACTCGTAAGTCAAGGCCCCACTGTAAGCTGAAATAGCCAGCAGTTGTGGTGCATTCATATTTTGAATACTAAACAGCTGTTTAGAAGAACAAGATTGGCCTATATGCATTAGCCTGAACAGATCTCATGAATATAAGATTAAATGCAAAAAAGCCCAGCTTCAGAATAAAATAGTGTACCATTTATTTTAAAAACCTAACAGATAGTAGAGTACCTTATAAGTTTATATTAAAACCAGGTGGTTTTAAAATGATACATATAATACTGTGTATTTTCTCTATGAATATAAATGAAAGAAGAAAATAAGACGATCTTGGTGCGTAACCAGTTTCAGTGGATACTCCTAGGAAGGAGGAAAGGGGACCAGGACTGGCAGTGGTAGTCCATAGGACTTCTAGATAATGTTTCCAGTTTAGAAAGGAATTTGGGGGGGTGGGGGGGAGGAAAGAAGTAACCTAAAGGAAACTGAAGATTTTTTTTTTTTTAACTCAAAAGACAAGTACCCAGCACTATATGGATCCTATATTTGGTGGCTGGTGCTGCTCAGTAATGCAGAATAATTTTAACAAAAGTAAGTAATAAAAGGTCATTGTTGTTTTATTTAATCCTCACTATAATCCTAAAAAGTAGGTATTAATATGATTTCCATTTTATAAAGAAATTGAACCCTAGCCAGTTTGGCTCAGTGGATAGAGCGTCGGCCTGCGGACTGAAGGGTCCCAGATTCGATTCCAGCCAAGGGCATGTGCCTGGGTTGTGGGCTCGATCCCCAGTGTGGGATGTGCAGGAGGCAGCCAATCGATGATTCTCTCCCATCATAGATGTTTCTATCTCTCTCCCCCCTCTCTCCCTTTCTCTCTGAAATAAAAATATATTTTAAATAAAATAAATAAAAATCTCAAAGATACCCAGCAAAGCCCAACAACATAAAGCAATGTGACATTCATTCAAGTGTGCAATCTTTTAAGACTTTTTTGTTTTTTTAAGAGGTACGGTAATTTTGAGTTTTTGTTTTTCTACATTATTCAGAAAAGGGGATGTGAGTTTCAAATAAAGAATGACTTTGGATTTGGTCTAAAAAGTAAAAAATTAAACAGTTCCAAATCTGTAACTACAAATTTCCAGATTTCCTTATATGTAAAGGTGTACCAAAAGGACAGCAAGTGTCTCTCTTTACTCAAGTGGGCGATAGGAGGCAAGAATCCTATCTGGGGTGTACCTACTTCTTTAGATTCACTCGGTTCCCAAGTGCCCGGAAGTCTTAAAGTCTAATGGCAGATATAATTGTGTCATAGAAACACAGAAGAGGGAGAGGTGGGAATGGTTCTGGATAGTGGGCCTGGGACTGATTGGAGGCTGGGGACTGGGGGACAAGGGGGTTGGAAATAAAGGAGGGGAAATGCACCACCCATACTCCCACCCCCACCGATACAACAAACTACTACTGCAGTCACCTTCTAATCAGAATTCCTGTAAGGGGAGAATGATGAGTTGAAAATTAACATGTCCTTATGATAGAGAACATTTCAATATTTCTTTATAACTTATTACTGATTGCCTACATTCTCTTACCAATGAGAGAGAAGTGTCTTCTAAAATAAGTTCTTCAAGTTTAAGTGCAATCAGATGTGTTTCAAGCCCTTTAATATGATCCACAACATTGGAAATTAAAGTCTGAAGCCCAGTAACATAGTCTTGAAAACTGGTAAAGACAGGTGGCTGAAAAAAACATTTTTAAAAAGTTGAAAGATTATCAAACATATTCCTTGTACTTACATCATTTAAGCTATACTAATTTCATACTATAGCATTACTTAATGCTATTAACAATAATAGGAATGGATACAGTTTTGATATTAACAGTCTTGAAACCCATAGTATATTTAATTGCCACCAAATAATGCCTACTCAGCAACAATGACGTAAGCATTCTTTAAAAATGAGATTTTAATTCACCCTGGTGAGCTAGAGATGAAATTCCAATAGAAAAATATCTTGGCCATTACTCAACTTTGAATTGAGAATCTCCTGGAACACTAAAGGAGATGAGAGGACCCCAAGACTTCATTTCTTCTCTTTTATGTCTTTGAGATTTCCTCTAATAGAAAAATGATGGGAGACTACAGTCAAGAAAATTCTGCCCTAGCTGGTTTGGCTCAGTGGATAGAGCATCGGCCTGCGGACTGAAGGGTCCCAGGTTCGACTCCGGTCAAGGGCACATGCCTGGGTTGTGCGCTCAATCCCTAATAAGGAGCGTGCAGGAGGCAGCCGATCAATGATTCTCTCTCATCATTGATGTTTCTCTCTCTCTCTCCCTCTCCCCTTCTCTCTGAAATGAATAAAAAAAATATATTCAAAAAAAAAAGACCAATGACAAACTGGAAGAAACGGAATCATCTGTGATAAAGGATTAATAACACTATTATATTATTAAGAGTCCAATAGGTCAGACTATATCAAAAGGTAAAATATGACTACCACAATAAGAAACTTGGGCAACGACAGAACAAAAAATATAGCAAAGAAATCCCAGCAATACATCATACAATTTAAAACACAGATAAATGCAAGAAAACTAGCCAATCAAGCTTTTCACTCAAGAAGCAGTCTTTGAAGGTTCAACATCAATAGAAATTTTTAAATGCAGATCAGAAAAAAAGGAATAGTAATGTTTGCCTATCATAGTGATGGCGAACCTTTCGAGCTCGGCGTGTCAGCATTTTGAAAAACCCTAACTTAACTCTGGTGCCATGTCACATATAGAAATTTTTTGATATTTGCAACCATAGTAAAACAAAGATTAATATTTTTGATATTTATTTTATAAATTTAAATGCCATTTAACAAAGAAAAATCAACCAAAAAAATGAGTTCGCGTCTCACCTCTGACACGCGTGTCATAGGTTCACCATCACTGGCCTATCAGATGGGTAAGGGTACAGATACACTCAACACTGTTGTGGAATGTAAAAATGTACATACATAGTAACTTTAGATCTATGAGATATCGTAAGAAAATATTATAATCTTTGTGTATATGTCCATATTTTAATAAAAGCATAATTTATAATATTTAAAAATTAGAACCAACCAAATATTCATCAATGGGAATAAGTTATGGTGGTGTATTAATATGACCGGATAGTATATAACCATTAAAGGTAATGAGATACATATATATTAACTGAAATGAAATGTCAGTAAATGTCATTAAATAAAAAACAAAAACAAACCAATAGTTGCAAAACCTACAGAGCATGATTCTGGTTTGTTTGCAGTGGCTGTCACTGCTTGGTGGGAATATGGATGATCTTCACTTTATTTACACCGTTAGGTTATTTAGATGATCATAAAAATAGGAAAGTTATTTTTATTTTTGGAATTAGAAAAGCAACAACTACAAAATCCACAAAATCCAAATACCAAAAAGCTATTTAACAAGTTCTAGGACTGTAGGCCTCCATTAACACAGAGAGTAACAGAGCAACTCTAATCTATCCTTCCAGACTTTGTACTCATGACTGTTAAATTATCTTAAACACAGTGAATGAAGGGGCAGGGGAGATGAGAGAGTGAAACAAAACAAATGTGCAAACTGTTAAAGTGGTGAGACTACGCCAAAACCGGTTTGGCTCAGTGGATAGAGCGTCGGCCTGCGGACTGAAAGGTCCCAGGTTCGATTCCGGTCAAGGGCATGTACCTGGGTTGCGGGCACATCCCCAGTGGGAGATGTGCAGGAGGCAGCTGATCGATGTTTCTCTCTCATCGATGTTTCTGACTCTCTATCTCTCTCCCTTCCTCTCTGTAAAAAAATCAATAAAATATATGAAAAAAAAATAAAAAATAAAAATAAAATAAAATAAAGTGGTGAGACTAGGTAAGGCTATTTGGGTGTCATTATATTAGTATTTCAATGTGCCTGTAGGTGTATAATTTTTTTTAAAGTTGGGGAAAGAAAATAAACGCATATAGGACCCTAAGGTCTCACAACATGCAGGAAAACAAAAATCAGCATGGAGCCAGATTATTACTTGTATTTTCTGTTATTACCATGATGATGCTGGTTTCTTTTTTCTTCTTTTTCTTTTTCTGTAAATTTAATTTGTATGGTCGCAGGACACTCTCACAGTAACTGGACACCCACAGAATAATAGAAATAGTCTGAAAGAGGAAAAATTACAAATTCATGAATAACGATTACACTCAAGATATCAATCAGGAACAGTTAAATGTAATGGATTAAACAAATAAATTGACAGTTGTTCTAAGCAAATGCCTTCAATTTCTCCTCCAACTCTCCATTCTCTAATGTCAATGGTCACCACATTAATCCAGGCCTTCATCATCTCCAGCTTAAATACAGCTTAAATCTTTATCCTTTCTTCAGGCTCCACTTGATCCTATTTCCTTTCTCTTGCCTATTGGAAGTGAGAATCTATTAACATCCTTTTCACTCAAGTGAAAAGTCCAAATTCCTAAACATGGAATCCAAAGGTTCTTTACAATATGTCTCTTTCCACCCACCTCTTCAGCCAAGTAAGATACTACCTTACCTGCAAACCTTAACTTAAATATATATGGAGAATCTCCCCAGTTGGTCAGCACATATCCTGTTTGTTAGATGTTTGTATGTCTTCTTCTATACTATAGTGCACACATGTACATATACATGCAATTATTATTCATTCATTCAGTGTATTATAGGCACTTATAATGTGGCAGTCACCAGAACAGAGAATACTACCCTCAGAAAGTTTACAGACTAGTAGGAGAAGAAAAGAAAGAAAAAAAAAAATGCCACAGAAATTACAGAAAAGATGTTATCAGTGTTTGTGATACATCCTCCTCTCAGCTAAAAGAAGGAGAGTTTTGATATATCAGCTCCTGGATCATCCTTCATAATGCAGAATCTCAGTAATTAGAGAACAGCCCGACAAATAAAAGAAGCTGGAGGAATTAATTTAAACTACATAATAGCTGAGTCAACAAGGAAAATGAACAGAAAACAGCTAGATTTGGAGTGGATCAGAAATCTTTCAAGATGATTACATTGTTTTTCAATTAACAAAAGGCAGGGGTGAGGGATTAAATTACAGGTCTAGGGTGCCTATTATCTGTTCATTTTTGAAAAATTAATCCTTCAGACAATAGAGAACAATCTAGTTTTTTAGGAAAAAAACAAAACATACCTCAACAAAGAAGACTAGATTTTCTAAAAGAGTAGGGTGTGTTTTCAAGTTACCATCTTTAATTTCTAATAGATCACCTTTACATTTACTGAAGACATCTAAAAACAGAAAAATATTTCATAGTTTTATTCAGCCCTTGTTTCATGTTATTCTTAGGAACACAATGTACAATCTACTAGAGAATAAACAAATATTAAAGCTTAATCAAGAAAGCCTCCCATCCACACACAATAAACCAAATACCAAAGAATATCTATGTTAAGCTCTTTTAAAAGCCACATGACTATTGATCTATTGTCTTTAAAATATAAAAGGTAGCTTTATAAATTACATATTCTAGTGTCTGAGCCTTTTCACAAATAGGCCACTGGCACAATAAAATTAAGATTCCCAGTGAATAATTTAGAAGAACTTGTGCCATTAAGGGCACGGTAGAGATGCACCTTCATAACAAATACCACATTTAATTCTTATAATCTTGATTATCTTTTAATTCTCATTCTTCATTTGGGCAATAAAATTAAAAACTGTTTAGAATCCTGAGGAGAAAGTCCCTTATAGATTTAAAATGCTTATGTGTATCCTTTTACCAAATAATTCCATTTCTAGGAATTTAATCACAAGAAAATACTCAATAAGTATCCAAACACTTGTGTTTCAAGATGTTCATTTCAGCATTCTTATATATATGCTGTTATAAATACTGCTACAAATAACTCAAGTGTATATTATGTATTCGATGGAGGGAAGCATAAACAAATTTGGTACAATGGTAAAAAAAAAAACGTGGAATATTATGCAGTCATTAAAATGAATGGAGTGTACATGTAACTGAAATGGTAAGATATCCAAGATAATAGCAAATTATAGTCAGAAAAGCATGTTATACCTTTTCATATGTTAAAGACAATTACTACTATGTATTTCCATATACACATGTATGGGCAGTTTGGGTGGTTTCTAGGTATATAGACTTTAAAGTGTCAACAGTTCTTACTCTGAGGGAATGGGGCTGGCAACGGGGGAAAGACCATACATAGCTGTGTACTATTTATATAATAGGTATCTATGGCTTTTGTAATAAAACCTTTTAAAGTTAAAAGCACATCTTAAACATATCAAAAGCATGCATTACTTTCAAATCCTCTTGCAAGTTCTAACTTAAAAAAAATGAGCTATTATCAGACAATCAGATACAAAAGGGGACACACAGTAAGAACGCTTACCTTTTAACTGTTCTAGTAAAGACTTAAGAATATTCTCTACTCGCTCCTGGATCTCTACTGTATCCTCTAAAATTGAAAAACAATGAAAAACATTCATTTTTTTTTTTTTTTAGCAAGCTCAATACCTGCAAGCCACATGTAGGCAAAGACATTCTTTTCTCTTAAGAGACAGAGAAAAATGAAAGGAAAAGAAAAGAAAAACTGAGAAAAGATAAAGGAAAAGATTTCTAGTCTAGAAGGACTAGAAATCTATGTGTTTCAAATACTCCAAATGACAGGACAGGAAGTACAAACCTTATGATTCAGAAGAAGAAAAAACAACACCACAGCCTATAGAATATTTGTGATTCTCACTGGTTTTAGAGCTTAGAAAGAAACTTTTCTCCACAAAGTTGTAAATTTCTTTTTTATTTTTAAAGAACAGTTTATTGCACAGCTGGCAACCTATGAACCAGGAGGTCACGGTTCCATTCCCAGTCAAGGGCACATGCCCAGGTTGCAAGCTCGATCCCCAGTGTAGGTTATGCGGGGAGGCAGCCAGATCAATGTGTGTGTGTGTGTGTGTGTGTGTGTCAGCCAGATCAGTGTGTGTGTGTGTGTGTATGTCAGCCAGATCAATGTGTGTGTGTGTGTGTGTGTGTGTGTGCGTGTGTGTGAGTGACATATATACAATAATTTATCCATTTTTAAAGAGAAAAGGGAAAGGGAGAAAGAGAGAGAAACACCAATGCGAGAATGCAACATCGATCAGTTGTCTCCTGTACGCCCCCACCAGGGATTGAGCCCACACCCGGGGATATGCCCTAGATTGGGAATCTAAAAGGTAACCTCCTAGTGCACAGGATGATGCCCAACCAACTAAACCACACCAGCCAGGGCTAAGGGCTTCATTTTTAAACAAAGAATTCAATCTGAAATCTAAAAACAGTGTAACAAATCAAGAATTTATTCAGCTTTTGAACTTAGTAAGATTTCAAATATGGAAAGGACTTAAACTTCTAAAATATTACTTTATAACCTTTGAATGTACTTCCCTGTAAGCCAGACATTTCCAGAACAGCTTCCAGCTTCCATCTCCTTTAAATTTTTCCAAATAGTGAGTTATAGATATTCTGTCGCATTTACTAAATGCAATGTTGCAATGACAAAGACCCACTAAATAGACTCATGCAAACATACACTTACCTAAACCATTGGTATCCAGCTCATAAATATCACAAACAAGATAAAAAGAACTGGTCTGACACTGAGAACAGCCAGAATTAAGGAATCCACCCATTCTGGTAGGCACAGGACCAAGGAAAGGATACTGAAAAAGAAAGGAATAACGTGATGTTCTTTAAATTCATACAAAATAAGAAAACAAATGGCTGTAACTAATGGATAAAAATCTATCTTAGTGATTAAGTTACAAACCACTGATCAGCAAACTATAGTAGACCCCCCCCCCCCCCCCCGCCGCCTCTTTATCCACAGGGAATACATTCCAAGACCCCAGTGGATGCCTGAAACTATGGATACTATCAAACCCTGTATATACTATTTTTTTCCTATACACACATACCTATGATAAAATTTAATTATAAGTCAGACAAGAGATTAATAACTAAAATAAAATAGAAAAATTGTAACAATATAACAATGAAAGTTAAGTGAATGTGGTCACTTGTTTTAAGGAACTCCTTGCTTAAGTCTTAGTATAAGATCAGTGCTTTTGGGAACAACACATTGCCAGCAATCAAAGCATGTATTTTGCATTAAAAAAAAACCCCACAAAAAAACATGTATTTTCATTATGTCTTCCACCCATAAATTTAAGCCTTTTCTACCTTAACTAAGCACTTACCACACACTGTGGACATAACTTTTGCAATCTGAGGTGCAACAGAAAAATAGCACAAATTTCTTTTTTTTTTTCTTCACAATTTTATGGATGGAAGATTGGTTCTTACTGTAGATCTTAGCAACCTCAGCATGAGACTTTTTTCTTTCCTTATTAAATTGTGAACTTTCATCTTTTCACTTAAAAGGAAGCACTTTATGGCTTCTCTTTGGCATTTCCAAATTGCCAGCATCACTACTCTGTGCTTTGGGACTATTAAGTAAAATAAGGGTGACTTAAAAACAAGCAGTGCAATACCCTGTTAACCAAGGCAGCTACTAAGTGACTAAAGGGCAGGTAGTGTATACAGTGTGGAAATGCTGGACAAAGGGATGATTCACATTCCAGGTAGGATGGAGCGGGATGGAGCAGGACAGTGTGAGTGTGCTACTCAAAACAGCAAGCAATTTAAAACTTATAAGTTGTTTATTTCTAGAAATTTCCGTTTAATATTTTCAGACTGTGTTTGACTGCAGGTAACCAACCATACCTGTGGAAAGCATAACCAAGAGTAAAAGGGGACTGTGATAACAACTACATCATTATAGAGAAAATAGATAGCTATTAAAAATGTGTCATCACACTGCCTGGCTGGCGTGGCTCAGTGGTTGAACGTCAACCTATGAACCAGAAGGTCAGGGTTCGATTCCCAGTCAGGGCACATGCCCGAATTGCAGGCTCAATCCCCAGTAGGGATCGTGCAGGAGGCAGCCAATCAATGATTCTCTCTCATCATTTATGTTTTTCTCTCTCTCTCCCTCTCCCTTCCTCTCTGAAATCAATAAAAATATATATTTTTTAAATTTACCATCACAGCCCTGGCCAGTGTGGCTCAGTTGGTTGGAGCATTGTCCCATACACTGAAAGGGTTCGATTCCTGATCAGGGCACATATCTACTAGATGGCAGGGTCTATCCTTGGTCAGGGCCCATAGGGCAGGCAACCCATTGATATTTCTCTTTCACATTAATGTCTGTCTGTCTCTGTCTCTCTTGCCCTCCTTATCCCTTCTCTCTAAATATAAATGAATGTGTCCTCGGGTAAAGATTAAAAAATAATTTACTATCACCAAAAAAAGCTATTTTGCTTTTCCTCACTTTCCAATTTGGATATTGAGACAGCCTCTACAATTGCCCAAGTTTGTAATATTTGCCTTTTTCCTACAAATGTCATAAACTGGGACAAAATTCTGTTTCTTACGATTCACCCACCCAAATTCATATTATTAAAAAGATAGTCATAAATTACTGAAGCTTCGATAGTATATACCTGAATTTCCTTCTCAATAAATCGCTTTCCTGTCTCCAGGGCCAACTCCAGCTGTTGAAGGAGCAAACGAAGAATATCAACCCTGGAGGCTACACCGTTCTCAGTGGTCTTCTCCGAGTTCTTTGGTTCCACAGGGTGGTTAAGACTTGGGAGTCCACTGATCAGCCTCAATGTTAAGGAACGGATTCTTAACCACATGGTCTCTTCCTCCAAGGAAAGTTTCTTATGCTCTTCAGAAACATCCCTTTAAAAAAATCCCCAAACCATCCCTTTTACTAAATGTGTTTGTTGCCTTTAAATCTTTCAAAGTTAACTTTCATCAGACAAGATGCCTTTGAGTGGTCCCAGCTTTCATTTACTAGCTGAATGATCTTAGACAAACCAAAATCATCCAAGTCCCCATTTAGGTATCCATAAACGGGAATGACAACCTACCTAACAGGTTATTTTCCCCTTAACTGAGACTTTTCTGATAATACAATTCAAATGACAGAAAAGTAAAAAGGAGAAGAAAAATGCCCTGATAACCAAGCATCCACCATATTAACAAACTTATAGATTTCAGATTTTTGCAATACAGGGGTACTAAAAGTATGCAACTAAAAGTACTTATACAATTTATTTTAAGCAAATAACACAGGTTTACAGTATTCATACTATTTTCCAAACTGCATCTTTTAATGATAGAATGTGTAGAAAAGATTAACATAGCAAGCCTGAGGCTATTAATTTAGAAGAGCCTGCTTGTAAGGGTAGCTCTTGGCTGATGTCTGGAAACTTGGTACTCCAACCATTCTCTAAATGACAAGAGTGGCTCACTGTGCCTAGACTGTATAAGCCTATTGTTTATGGTGAACACCTGTTTTCCTTCTGGGAATCTAGAATGTTGGTACATGCTACACAAAGCATACCTAAACCTTGGGCACCAACTCTCTAATGGGCTTCTCTAAGCAGAAACATTGCACACTCAATACTGTATTTTCCGTGGCTAGAGAAAGGAGCGTGTGTGATAGGGCACCTCCCAGGAGGGAGAGGACACTGGAAGTCTGTTCATGGAATTCTCCAGATTCCACCTGTATGTTTTTCCCTTGGTGATCCTGTCATGTATCCTTTTATTATAATAAACTTTAGCTGTGAGAACAAGGATATGTTGAGTCCCATGAGTCCTTGCAAATCACTAAATGTGTTCTTGGCAATCCCCAAGTCACAGTATATTCAGAACTACCTCATAGGCATATCTCTGCACAACCTATTTCCTTAGGTTCCACTTTCCTAGAAGCAGATCTGCTGAACTAAATAGTATATGGATTTTTCAATCTTGATACATATACACATCACTAAAATTCCTGGTTAGGGAAAGTTATATAAAGTTTCACCCCCATGTAAACGTACAAAAACGATTTTCCCCACCACCTTGCTGAGCACAGTATTAATCCTTTTTATCTTTATCTGACAGGTTAAAATATTTTTACTGCTGGCCCTCGCTGGTTTGGCTCACTGGATGGAGCGTTGGCCTGGGGACTGAAGAGTCCCGGGTTCGATTCCGGTCAAGGGCATGTACCTTGGTTGCAGGCACACCCCCAGTAGGGAGTGTGCAGGAGGCAGCTGATCGATGCTTCTCTCTCATCGATGTTTCTAACTCTCTATCCCTCTCCCTTCCTCTCTGTAAAAAATCAATAAAATATATTTTTAAAAAATATTTTTACTGCTGTAAGATACATTTCTTTGAATTTCCTGTTAAGCCATTTACCCAATTAGTTTTTTAGTTATCTTCTTCTTAGTTCTCTCTATATATGAAGGCTATTAATATATATAAAGAGCCCTGATCTTCATGATCTAGTGATTAAAGCATTGGCCAACACACCAGAGGGTCGTGGTTTGCAGGTTCTATCCCAGGCCTCAGTCAGGGTGCATGCAGGAAGCAGCCAATCGATGTGTCTGTCTCACATAGGTGTTTCATACTCTCTCCCTCCTCTCTCTCTCTGCCCCTCCCCCCTCCCTTCCACTCTCTCTAAAAAAACTCAATGGAAAAAATATCCTCAGGTGAGGATTAACAAATACCTATACATACACACACACACACACACACACACACACAGACACACACATATATTTTATACTTTCTGATAAGCTGATATATATATGAAGAAACTTACCAACTTACCACATATCCTTAGAACTTGTTAACAAATTTACTTCTATATAGAGGGCTAATATTTGCAAAGGTTAAATCTTTTGTTTCCAGATTTGATGTAATGCTAAGAAAGGCTTTCCCTAACCATTTTTATTTTATATTTTCTTCTAGAATTTCTAAGAAGTTTTAACGTAATCTTTAATCTATCTGGAGTCTGTTTGCACAGATGCTGTGAAGGACCTAACTTTTAATCCCAATATAGGGGTGAGATTTATTTTCTTTCTTTGGTTTACCTATATTTTCTGATCCCTACAATAAACATGTTATTATATTTGTGTAAAAAGGTTTAAAAAAACCCAATTCTTAGATTCATTCTAATTCTTTAAAAATAAATTGCTTGGGGGGGTACTTCCAGTTACCTATCTTTTGGATCCCAGCTGAAGAAAACATTTAAGTCTCTGTTGTCTCGCAAGGCTTCCCATGGAATGTCGTCTTCTTCTGGCCGAAGATTCATCGACTTTATACTTTCTGCTAAGCTGATTGATCTGTGGTATATAAAATATATTTATGTATTATTGAAGTTATAAACCAGCCATAAAAACATATTAGCTAGGACTTTGTTTTATTAGCAAGGAAAGGGGGAAGGATTTCTATTAAGAAGTAAAGGCTCGCCCTAGCTTGTTTGGCTCAGTGGATATAGCATCAACCTGCGAACTGAAAGGTCCTGGGTTCGATTCCGATCAAGGGCACGTGCCCGGATTTCCGGTTCAATCCCCGTAGGGTGCGTGCAGGAGGCAGTCGATCAATGATTCTCATTGATTTTTCTATCTCTCACTCTCCTTCCCTCTCTGAAGTAGATAAAAATATATTTTTTTTAAAAAGTAGTAAAGGCTCATAGAAGGTGAAAGAGAACCAAGCACCGATCATGCCAGCCTGAGTCTGGAAGCCCAACCAAAAACAAAGTGGATCCCTGAAATCCCGTGTGTGCAGGGATCCTTATAAACACAATATCGCCCAGAGCCTAGATGGCTTCTGTATGGAAGCTGGCAGTACTCTCTCATTCTCATGACATATATCAAGTTATCTTCCCCTTTCTTCCCTGCATCCCCTTCTATTTTCTCCCCCCCCCCCCCCATTTTTCCTTGGCTTAAACCTGTTAATGTCACCCATGAGTCCATTAAAGGCTCTCAGCATTTGATCTTATCCCTTAGTTCCTTTGTAGTTCTTATGGAATTCTACATAATAAAAGCCTAATATGCAAACTCTTCGACTGGGAGTTCAACCACTCGCTATGATGTGCTCTGACCACCAGGGGGCGGTGTGGAACATGGCAGGCGTTGGCGATGCAGAGCTGGCAGCAATGTAGGTGCTGCCAGCCCCAATGGGCCCCAATGAGAGCAGGACTGCAGCAGGATGGTAGAGCAGGTGAGCAGGCGGTGCCAGGCCAAGGTGGGTGCAAGCAGTGGCCCAATCGCCCCGCCGATCGCCCCTCAGACTGCAGGGCGGGGGGGGGGTTCCGCACAGCTCCCAGGCCCTGAAGGAGCCAGGCGCCTCCCAATCGATCACCCCTCACCCCGCAGGCGGGATGGTGGTGGGGTGCCAGGCAGGGCTGCAGGGCTGCGGGGCTGCAGGGCTGCGAGGCTGGGGGCGCAAGCAGGGGCCCGATCCCCACAAGCCACACCAAGGGACCCCACTCATATATGAGTTCATGCACCGGGCCTCTAGTACTTACATATTTGCTTCAAGTAGAAGGTCTAACAACATCCGTTCAGTACGGACTTGTGCAAAATGAAGAGAATTATTCAGCCTGTTCCTAAAAGCGATAAACTCTGGGATCTTCTCAAATGCACCATATTTGTAAGCTTGAATAATATATTCTGAGGTCTGGGAAGGAAAGACATTACCTTGGTATAAATATTTCACAGGTCAGACAATGAAGGCAAACATTGCCAGCCAAAATTTAAAAAAAAAAAAAAACACAACAAACCCTCAAACTAAAATTAAGTAAGATGTTGAATCTACTCTTTAAAGGCCTTGGTCACCAAGTAGACTATCGGCTTTTTAAAACATTATTTTCCTTCTTTCCTATACCAGAGTCAAATGTCTTCTTTACTAATATTACCACTGGTAATACCCAGCTGTTGCTGCCACCATATAAACTTTTTATTCGCAATTTTGTCTTTCAATTCAACAGGACTGGAGGTTTGTTACACCAAATCAGTCAAAAATTTGGTCTGTGCCATTGTGGAAGGGATATTACGCCATGTTTTTCTGCATCTAAGACAGACTGTTTTATACAAAGGTTACAAAACACTAGAATTATATAACAACCCTACCAACACCACCCCCCAAAAAATCACTCTCCTTCAGAAAAAAAAAAAAGCTGCTGCTTGGTTTTATTTATTTCTAAATACAATATCACAAACATAGGACATGGATTATATCAGGATAGAAATAAGGCGCCAAGCAAAAGACCTAAAAAACTCATGTCATAATCTGTTCTGAGAACAGAAAGACTTCAAGAACCAGACTACTTGTCCATCCAAACTACCTAAGACCTTTGCTGGAAAAATACATAAACAAGTAAGTGAAGGCAACACTCACCACATCTGCTTTAATTTAGATTAATACACATTTACAGATGAAACATTGTAAACAGAGGCAAGATAAAGAATTCTCAACAGAAATTCTGGCACAACAGAACAAAATCTCAAGGAAGAACATTTCATAGGTGGACCTATGCCATCAGGATTAGAAGTCAGGAGGGCACCCCTTTGGACCAAGGAAAGTGTGAAGTTCAAAGCTGATGTCTACCCTAAAAAATCCTTTCTAGATCCTTTCCAGTCTGTTTGGCATAACCTCAATCTGCTTTACCCCCATCTCCATAACGTTCCAATTATCTGCCCAATAGGAAAATAGGCCAATAGTTCACAACATACCCTCTGATACACAGCCTCGCAGGGTTCATTTCAGGCCGCGGGATTGCGCCACGGGCGCTAATTCAACTGCATTCGATGCGGCTTTTAAACCCCCATGGGACACCTCGGCGAGCTGTTTGCCTGCAGTATCTGGAGAAATTAAAGACGGACGGACACAAGAAAATTAAAAAGATTACTTGTGATCCTGCAGGTTTAAAGAAGGACTATCTGAAAAAGCTCAAGTGTACCTTCTAATCGAGCCTGATTAAAGGACAGTGATAGGCCCTATAGGAAGAGGCCAGGACACTCTAAACACATGCCTATCCGATGGCCACTTGGCTTGGAAAACAGCAAGGTTTACCAGCAGCCCTTGCAATAGGAACTTAGAAGTTGAAAAAAAAAATAGCTGGTTAGGAACATATGATCCAAAAATTAACCAGGATAAAATATGACTTTGGTGATTCCAATCAAATTTATCAATTACAGATCCAAAATATGATATGTTTAAAAGAAAGAACCCAGCCTTACTGAGTGTAGAAGTAGTTTTAATTTGAAGTGGTCCATGGACTACCACTTTAGAAAAAGGCAACAGCTTTAAAAAGAGAAAATAGGGGGCAACAAAGAGGGAATGTAGTCCTTTAACAAACTGAGAAGGTAACTCTAGTTCTCTAGTTGCTCTTTTGACGATAGTCCTCCTTTAATGCTGCGGTAAACTGTCACTGCAGAACTAGAAAAGGGCTCGAGCAGCTACCAATAGGACAAAAGCCGGGAAAGGACTACAATTTGAAGACACCCACCGCCATTAGAACTGCAGGCAAAACTGGAAGCCACCAGCACTTTAAAGACTTCTGAATATCAGAGAATGTTGTCCGTACCTATTTCTATTCATGTATGAACCACTGAAGCTATTTAGATCCCATTCGGATTCCTGAAATGAACCCTGGTCACTAAAAATTTGCATAATACATGGACATCAAACCCCTGAATAATAATTTCTATGGATACCTAAAATAAAGACTTTTAAAGGGAAATTTTTAAAGTATAAATATATAAGTAACTTATGAAGATATGAAAATCTAGCACTAATTCTCACATTGTAAAAATCTATTCCCAAGTAATAATGACGACAGACAATCACCTTCTCAGAGAGAAAATTCCTGTGCAGACCTTCCAAATATAACTTTTGATTCCACAGCACAAAGCCTTAAAAAGCAGAAAACCAGATTTTCCATTTAGGAGTAAAAGTGTTCTTTCAAAGAGCTAGTTGGGAATTGAAATACATCAGTCACTCAAGGAAACACCAAATGGGGACACTAAAAACTACCAAGAATAAAAGATATAGAGCGTAGAGTTTTTGTTTCCAGAGAGATATTTCTAATAGTACACCAGAAGATTTAACACATATAGTACCAACACTACAACCGTGATCTTCCTCAGCCTCAAATTCCTACAAGAAACAGTCCACACCAGTCTCCATTTTCATATTTGGGGTCTGGGGCTAGGCACTAAGGTTTAAGGTGTGTTTTCCTTACTATATTGTGTTTGCTTTTGCCTCCAGAATCCCCAAAGATTATTTACCTAATATAATTAAGTAAGCTCTGTCTTCCCAGTTAGTAGTAATAAAAACAAATGTGTCAAATAGAACATCCTAGTTCCAGATCAATAAAACACTATAATTTTATCAGGTTCAGCATTACAAGCATTGAGATGAATTGTCACTCCTGCCACATACAGCCATCAGCAAAACACCAAAGATACAAAAAGCCACATTAGAGACAACATGTCCTCTCTAATTGCTCCTGGGGATCTCCTTTCCCTACTACAATACTTTTATTTGGTGTGTGTGTTCAAAACAACTCTTCAGACACAATTTTTGTGGGGGAATAATTAAAGCTTAACTATAGGGTAAATAATGTATCTCTGTTGGCCAAGTCACGAACAACATGGCTCTTTAAGAACGTTAAATGACTGGAAACAAGTAAAACCAGCCACCAGGCTTGAACTAACCCCTTATTTACCCCAACTCCCACTTCAAAACTATCTGAGAAACAAAACTTTGAAAAGAATTCTTCAGTAAATCAAATGTTTAATTAGCCTCTTCCTTAAAATATAGAAATGAAAGCTAGAATGAGATTTAAGGAACACAGTTTTTTCTTTTGTGTTAGTAAAACTACTTGAAAACAGAAGGCAAAGCACAGATAATTGAATGCACAGTGAAAACTCAAGAGATTTATAACTGCCCACTCATGCTAAGAAATTTTAGAAATCCAAGGTCCAAAAGATACTCCCTGACCTCTAAGCCAGGCCAGCACCTTCTGAGCAATATGTTCAAATGCTGATGCCTACTTCACTCTCTCCCTGGTCAGGAGCTATGGCACAAAATGAGGTCTGAACAGAGATACCAACAACTGTGGGGGAAAGCGGTCAAAGGGGAGGAAAATAGGGCTTAAAAGCCAGTAAATGAAGCATACCAGTCCTTCAAGCCATGCCCTGAAACTTGTCAGGACATAATTATTACAAGCTGAGAACAACAAACCTATATTCTAGTATTCAGAAATGCTTCTGCCCTGCCCTTCTATTTTCTACACCCTTAAAGAATTAGATAGCAGATAGATTAGCCAAAGCTGTTATAGTTACAAACCATTTTTTAAAAATCCTCATGAGTGTTTGTCATGAAGAAACCCAGAAACCAGCTTGCTGGCCCAGTTTCTTGGTTGCTATTAGACCAGAAAATGGAGAGCTACGGGCAGATATCTGGAATGGCCTAATCCCAGGCGATGAGTCTTGGAAGCACATGAGAACCAGTCGGCAGTGACCATCCTAGAAGACATGCCTTAGCTTCACAATGTTCCTGGGTAGTGTTGCATAGTTGGTCAACTGAGTAGAAACCATATATATGGCTTTTCCACAAAAACGACTGCTTAACTGACAAGTGGAGACCAAGTCTGTTTGCAATGAAAAATATGGTGCAAATCCCATCCTTTCATTATGGCACATAAAAGCTCTATCTTATTCATTGCTGAAATGACCTTCAATTGGTCAATTTTATAATTCTAAGAAAATGTAAGTGCATTTGCTGTTGACAAAGAGCACAGTGGTTATAGACTTCAGAAATAAATCGGTAACAGAGAGCAGCTGCTATCGCAGAATCTTACACAGCTTCTCATGTCCTTGGAAAAAGTCTCTTAGAGATTAAAAGACCGACCTAAGAGGCATAAAACTTCCTATTCTGTTAATACCCAGTTTTAACACCTTTGTATGGATTCTATCAACCACAAATAACTTCAACTATACCTATCAGTCTTGGCCAATAAGCTATGGCATACAGGCACTTGCAAGTACAGCAAGGTACACCTTAAGTGTACCTGTGACACAGGAAGATGCTCTCTGAATCATGTGCATTCAACAGGCAAGACCATAAAAAAAATTTTTTTTTTTCACTTACATCTTTCTGGTTGGAGTGGAAAAACCTGAGTGCGAAGTTACAGGATTGGGATGCAGCAGCATACTGACCTAGGGATTCAGCGTATCGGGTCAAAAGATAACTAGGTCGGAAGGAAAGAGAAAAAAACATGTTATACTTACCCACTTATAATATCATATACTATACTTCAAATTATTTTGGCAGAGAAATAGTTAAGCATATGGAAAATTTAAAACATCTTGCAACAGAAATCTAATTTACAGAATCAAATTTTTAAAAAGAACAAAGTTAATTCAGTTTTGGGGAAGCTCTAAAGTTCAATGCCATGCTTTCTTATACTCAGATAATTAATGGAGCACAGATTATGAAAGAACAGAATACTATCTTCCTGAAACAGCTCTACAGGGAATAGAGAAAATACCCCGATTCATCACAAAGAATAATTCCAACGCAAATTCAAAGAATCTCTGAGGAAAACAAATGAAGTACAGGTGTCAACCTCAAGTCCAAGCCAAAAGTAAAGATTTCAAAACCATGTATGCTAAGAAAAAGGGTTCAAAGTATATAGCCATTTGTTGTCTCTAAGAAAAACTTTCTTACCATTTCTAAGCTATGCAATTCTTAACATTACTACATAATGCTGGCAAATAAAAATCTTACTGTTTTTCAATGAGTCATGATATGTGATTATTTCATCTAAAAAACTTAATACCAGGAACAACTTTGCTGCTAAAATCAAAATGTTTCACATATCAGAGCCCCACACTGGTGTAGCTGACTGCTCATTATTCAGAGTATATACTACCAACCCAATGGTATCATGCTGGATATGCTTAGCATCAAGGCTGGAGTACAGATCCAACACAGGTTCAAATGCTCCCAGCATACAGTAGATTCGAACAAGCAGCAATTTGAATTGAGCATTGGAAGGGCTATGGATTAATCCCTCTTCCAGCAAAGTCAAGGCCTGCCACACAGCAGTCTCGTCACCTAGAACCAAAATATAATAGCGTTACCCACAGATCTTGACAGCAAATATAGGGTTCTCAAAAACAAAAACTTGCTGACATCATCACCTCCCCTAATTATTCTAAGAATGAGTTTAGATGGCAGAGAAGAAATTTTAGATACACACCTATAAGCAAAACAGGGGGTTTCCCTGAATAGGCACCTCAATTCTTAAATATGCATCTATAAAACTGACACAAACTTTTAAGCTGCCAGGACTTGTAGAGGGAAGTTATGGAATCTCAGGGAATCCTAGATTCCGAGAAGAGACGAACTTTGAAGGAGAACTGGTGTCACCAATCTTCCCAGTTCAGGATTTTCTCTACAAGACCCAGATGCTTTCTCTAAACGTCATTTTTTCTTTTATATGTAACTCTACCAATAGGATATCAAATAAGATTTGAAAAAAAATTGCTCATTCATAATCAAAATAAAGTGATACACATTTTGAGCCACCAAAACTCAGAAGTTCACATGTAACTATAGTATTAAAGATTAAGTTAATTCTCTTTTAAGAATCTACCTGGCCCTAGCTAGTTTGGCTTCGTGGATAGAGCATCAGCCTCAGACTGAAGGGTCCTAGGTTTGGTTCTGGTCAAGGGCACATGTCCGGGTTGAGGGCTCAGTCCCCAGTAGGGGCCGTGCAGGAGGCAGCCGATCAATGATTCTCTCTCATCATTGATATTTCTATCTCTCCCTCTTCCTACCTCTCTGAAATCAATAAAAATATATTAAAAAAAAAAAAAAAAAAAAAAGCAGAGGAATCCTTTTAAAAAATAAAAGAAAATCTACCTAGCCCAGACTGCATGGCTCAGTGGTTGAGCGTCGAACTATGAACCAAGAGGTCACAGTTCGATTCCCAGTCAGGGCACTTGCCCAGGTTGCAGACTCCATCCCCAGAGTGGGGTGCAGGAGGCAGCCAATCAATGTTTCTCTCCTTTTCTCTCTGAAATAAATAAATATATATATATGTAAAATCTACCTAAAGAAATAACATGAAATGCAGATAGAGCTTTATTTACAAAAATATTCATTGTACTAATAAATGGGGGTGATTGAATAAATTACAGTAACAACCACTCCCGGAAACATCATACAGCCATCTGGTGTTAACGAAGAGTTTTTAACAACAGGGGTAAATACTTTGTGGGGGGTTTTTTTGTTTTTTGTTTTGTTTTAAATATATTTTATTGATTTCTTACAGAGAGGAAGGGAGAGGAATAGAGAGTTAGAATCATCGATGAGAGAGAAACATCGATCAGCTGCCTCCTGCACACCCCCTAATGGGTATGTGCCTGCAATCAAGGTACATGCCCTTGACTGGAATCGAACCTGGGACCCTTGAGTCCGCAGACCGATGCTCTGTCCATTGAGCCAAACTGGTTAGGGCAGGGGGGTAAATACTTTGTAATAATTATCAGTAAGACACATATAGAAAATTCAAATTAGCATGAAGACTTCATCTTCAGTCTAAAAATTATGCAGAGGAAGAAAAGAGGAAATGTGCAAAATCTTAGAGCAGTGGTTCTCAACCTTCCTAATGCCGCAACCCTTTAATACAGTTCCTCCTGTTGTGGTGACCCCCAACCATAAAATTATTTTAGCTGCTACGTCATAACTATAATTTTGCTTCTGTTATGAATCGTAATGTAAATATCTGATATGCAGGATGTATTTTCATTGTTAGAAATTGAACATAATTAAAGCATAGTGATTAATCACAAAAACAATATGTAATTATATATGTGTTTTCCGATGGTCTTAGGCGACCCCTGTGAAAGGGTCGTTCGACCCCCAAAGGGGTCTCGACCCACAGGTTGAGAACCGCTGTCTTAGAGTGTCTGTGGAAGCAGGAAAAGTGAGATTAAAATAAACTGCTTTCCAAAATTTTTATATGCTATTTTTACAATCAGGAAAAAATAAACAAAACAAAAAAAAACAACTAAAGTAAAAGCTCTATCTATTAAGCTTTTAAAATTATATAGTATATGCTTTTTTTCCAAGAAAAAAGAAACAAGATAATAAAAAATTGAAGCTCTAGATAAATATCTATAATCCTACCCAAACTATGCAAACTACACATAATCTACTTAAACTACCATTAGGATTTTAATATAATGCTTCTGAACTTTAATTACTTTATACAGTAGTAGTCATAGCATACATCCAATTTTGCATTCTGCTCTTTTACTTGTGTTTTCCCATGTTGCTACCTGGTGTTTATAATCATAATTTTATTTATGATTATAAACATTCCCTGACCTACATTTGAGCAACACTACATATACAACCTGAAGATAAGAGTCATGGGTGGTTCCTAGCCTCAAGAGGCTCGGAACTGAATAAAAAAGAGAGTTAAGCCCTAGCCGGTTTGGCTCAGTGGATAGAGTGTCGGCCTGTGGACTGAAGGGTCCCGAGTTCGAGTCTGATCAAGAGCACTTGCCTGGATTTCGGGCTCGATCCCCAATAAGGGATATGCAGGAAGCAGCCGATCAATGATTCTCATCATTGATGTTTCTATCTATCTCTCCCTCTCCCTTCCTCTCTGAAATCAATATCCTATATAATAAAAGGCTAATATGCAAATTGACTGAACCAGTCGCTATGACGCAGACTGACCACCAGGGGGCAGACGCTCAACGCAGAAGCCCTGAGCCGGGCTCAGGGTTGGCAAGCACAGAGGCGATGGCAGGAGCCTCTCCTGCCTCCATGGCAGTGCTAAAGATGTCCAACTGCTGGCTTAGGACCGCTCCCCTAAGCCATCAGTCAGACATCCCCAGAGGGCTCCCGGACTGTGAGAGAGTGGGCGTAAGCTGGGCTGAGGGATCCCTACCCCCTGAGTGCATGAATTTCATGCACCAGTCCTCTAGTATATATATATTTAAAAACGAATTACTCCAATAAAATAAAGAGAGAGTTGAACAATTATAGAGAACAGAAAATTTTAAGAAATTCTAGCTGTTCAAGGATAACTAGTATCAGGGGGGAAAAAATCTTAAAGATCTCTTTAAAATAGAAACAAAATTTCAAAGTAAATAGCAAAAAAAAAAAAAAAAGATTTAATTCATACTTCTCTCTGAACTATTGAACCAAATATTATAAAAACATGTATCATTTTATTTTGCAAATTTTAGGATATAACTACAACTGTACACAAATTCTTACCAAATCAAAAAGAGCATCAAAGACTGATGAGGTTTTTTTGAGGGACAAAATTTTTCTAACAAAATTTTATAATATAACAAAATGACATAATATCTGGGGACATAATGTACAGCATGGTAATTATAGTTAATACTGTATCGTACATTTGAAAGTTGCTAAGAGAGTAGACTTAGTAAGAAAAATTTTATAGCTGTGTGGGATAGATGTTAACTAAACTTATTGTGGCAATCATTTCACAATCTATACATATGTCAAATCATCATACTGTATACCTTAAAGTAATACAATGTATCAATTACATATCAATAAAACGGAGGGGGAAATGACATTCTTCACTGCCCCTTTTATTTTTGCTGCATAACTATAAAGAAATGCCATTTTGCAAAAACATTTGAGAGCATCACCAATTTCCTAAAGCAATCTTCGTAAGTCCTTTCATATTCAAATCAGTCTTTTTCAACATCCTTACCAATTTTCTATAAATTTCAATTTTCTGCCAGATCCTCCATGAATAATGACTATGCCTACGATTGGAGCACTTCAACATCACTTTCACTGACTTTAAAAAAAAACTTGGCCCTAGCTGGTTTTGCTCAGTGGATAGAGCATCGGCCTGCGGACTGAAGGGTCCTGGGTTTGATTCCAGTCAGGGGCACATGCCCAGGTTGCAGGCCCGATCCCCAGTAGGGGGCATGCAGGAGGCAGCCAATCAATGATTCTCTCTCATCATTGATGTTTCTTGGTTTCCCAGTGTCTTATGTCCATTAGTTATGCTTATATGCATGCATACAAGTCCTTCGGTTGATCTCTTACTCCCCTCCCTTCTGCCCCCCAACCCTCTCTGGCCTTCCCACTGCAGTTTGACAATCAGTTTGAGGCAGCTCTGCCTCTGTATCTAATATTGTTCAAAAGTTTATAATGGTCTTTATTATCCATGAATGAGTGAGATCATGTGGTATTTTTCCTTCATTGACTGGCTTATTTCACTTAGCATAATGCTCTCCATCATCATTGATGTTTCTATCTCTCATCTATTTCTTTCTCTCTCTCTCTTCCTCTATGAAATTAATAAAAATATATTTTTTAAAAACTTGTATCTTTATAATATCTGCAATTTCCCATGCACTCGCACTGTATGACTTTGGACAACTTACCTAACTTATTTCTCTCTGCCCTGTATTTCCCGCATCTGTAAAACTGTAACAACCTTAACTGAATCATTTTGAGGTTTATATTAGCTAATTCATGTGTAATATTTTAAGTGTCTGATGACCAACAAATGTTAGCTGTTACTATTAGATGGCCAGATATCTTTGCTTAAAGAAAAACAAGAAATTAACAAAGCCATAGTCAGTATGAGCAAGACTGCATGTTAGAGGTAAGTGGGGCAAGGTATTCGAGCAGGGACAAATTTGCTAAGTAAATAGTTCATCAATGATTTTTACATTAGGGTGACTTTTACAGCCCTATGCAACCTCATGAATCTGGGGTTTAGATAACAAATACTCTAATAAAGATGATTTAACCTTCAATCCCAGTATAATACAGTGTAACAAATACTATCATATGGGTACATATAATGTCCTATAAAAAGTTCAGAAGAGGCATGAAATCCACAGTGAAGGAGGGGGTGAAATAAAGACCATCTTGTCAGAAGTATTGTTTGAGTAGAAGTTAGAGGAAGGAGGTAAGAAAGTTTTTTCTAAGAGAGGCAATACGATGTTCAAAAAAAAAACCCAGTAGATTCAGGACTGTACGTACATAAGAATCTGGAGATGCAGGCAGAAGCTGGATTTTAAAAAGGCATTATAAATTACCCTGAAAAGGCTGGCCTTTATCCTCAGGAAAATACGGCACCTCTGGAGAATTTTAAGCATGAGGATAACAGTAACAAAACTGAGTACTTTGTGAAATGATCCACGAGGGCAGGGGTTGTGTCTATCTTGCACACCACTCCCTCCCCAGCCCTTTGTTTCTTCTATAGTTTATTCTAGTAAATAACATGCAATAGTATCTGAAGTTATTTTTTCCTAAAAACTGCTAATAAGAGAAAATGTTAGGGGGAGGCAACCTAAAGAAAAGGCAATCTCAGACCAAGGTGGTTTGGCTCAGTGGATAGAGTGTTGGCCTGCGGACTGAAGGGTGCCCGGTTTGACTCCAGTTAAGGGCACATGCCCGGGTTACAGGCTTGATCGCCAGTAGGGGGCGTGCAGGAGGCAGCTGATCAATGAATCTCTCTCATCATTGATGTTTCTATCTTTCTCTCCCTCTCCCTTCCTCTCTGAAATCAATAAAAAATATATTAAAAAGAAAAAAGAAAAGGCAATCTCAATGCCATTCGCTGAATCATCCTTTACCATATATTATATTTTTGTCTTAAATGGGCTAACCAGAACTGTATTCCAAAAAGAGTGCATTTTCCTGTATATAATTTTTTTTACAAGAAAAAATGTCTTAATTTTTTATTACAATTAGGCAGAATATAAAAGCAAACTGGAAAGGAACTGATCATTTTGCTATATATAATTTTTTTAAGTGAGTAAAGGGGCTATTCCATTCCATGGGCCTATACATCCATCTCTAAATCAGTTTCTCTGTATTTTAATTATTGTAGCTTTGTAATAAGTTCTCTACAGTCATTACTCACTATTCATAAATATTTTTAAAAAGAACAGATATCCACTGATTTAAGATTTTCCTGATTGCAGGGAGGGAGATACGTGGAGACTTAGGTTCTTCTAGAAGCACCCTGGAGAAGGGCAAGAAAGAAAAATCTAAAAGCATAAATCAAATTCTTGGATTATGTAATTAGTCCATGGATTTATAGTCAATTAAAAAAAGAGTAGTATCAAAATGAAATGATTGCTCCTTACCTGTTTCTCTCCATATATCAATAAGCACATGGACAGCAAGGAGACAGTAATAGTCTGAAAACTGCAATTCGGTTTTCAAACAGGATTTCCCTACAGGGGGGGAAAAAATCATCTGTATTTAACATTATTTAACTATTACTGCTCCAAAGAAGTTTTTTAGAGCAGGAACAGTGATAAGAAGGAGAGGAGAGAGGTGGGAAAGGAAATAAGAAGAACAGGGTAAATATCGAAAGAAAATATAAGCCATGAACCAAAGGATTCAAATGATGAGACTAGACTCAGCTGGAACAGAAGGGTTCCAGAACAGAGATGGTATCCAAAATGGTCCAACAGGGAAAGCAGCAAGATTTGAAAGGCTTTAGGTGAAGCACAGAAGCCACGGCCATGTATAACTGAAGCCATGTTATGCTCATTACTTCACCTAAATTTTTAGAATGCTGTTAAAGAAATACTGATATCATCTAATCAGATATTTTATCACATATACCTAGCAATCTGAAGATCTTCTACTTCTAAATACCTCACAATTTACAACATTCCTTTTGTTCACTTATGTAGGCATATAAGCAGAAAACGTGACAATTATCATAAACTATGCAATTCATATGAGCCCGATGTGATAGCTCACCAGATCGGGAAGAATATGGACAATATAATTAGTTAAAACTCCAAGCTTGTTTAATACTATGTGCCGACTACACTTAAAGTTTTAAGAAATGAAATGTGGAAGAAAATAATAATAATAAAACTCCAAGTTTTAGAAAGGCTTTGCACTGCAGTGCGCATCAAAATATTCTCCTTGCCAATCTCATTAAAACAGGATGCTGTGATTCAAAACAAAACAAAACTAACTTCTAAGTCTTAGCATATCAGAGAACAACTGCACATTTTGAAAGGTTGCTCACCAAATTCTAGTCCATGCTGGTATCTTAACATCAGTTCTCGGACCACACTCAATTTCTGATTTTTATCCATCATGTGGTACAAGCCTAGTAACCTCGTCAGCTGCACCACACACAAATGCTGCTGCAGAGCTCTGATGTCAGCAGGCAGTGCCAGCTTATCCTCTGTTGGTGTCGACAAAGGAACAACTCCAAGTAACTGATTAATAAACTGCAGAGTGGAAAAAAAAAGGGACAGGTCTCAAAACAGATCTAGTTTTCAGTAGGCCATAATTAAAAAATACTGAAATGGTCTAGAAAAAGACGTCAATCAAGAAAAAATAAAAATTAAAAGCCTTTTACAATATCATTTTTTATTCACCAAACCATATTTTATTAAGATAGAGTAATGAAATAAAATATACATTGTTTTATTTGATATATTGATAATATTAATTATATTTTAAAGTTAAAGTCAATGTTTAATTTTATCAGGTATCTAAATAATTATATATTTAAATATAATGTACATACACCCCACACCTATAAAGTTATATACAGACTAGAGGCCTGGTACACGAATTCGTGCACGGGTAGGGTCCGGCCAGCCCGCCCTGATGGGGGCCCATCAGGCTGGGCAGCAGGGGAGAGAGGATGTGAGAGATTGGCCAGCCCTGCCCCTGATGGGGGAGGGCAATGGGGGGGGGGGTGATCGGGGGCGAGGCCAGCCAGGGAGAGGGGCCACAGGAGGTTGGGGGGGGCCAATCGGGGCCCCAATCAGGCTGGATGGCCACTGCAGTGCGCATCATAGCGACTGGTCATTCCAGTCATTCTGGTGTTTTGGTCGCTTGGCTTTTATCCTATATAATAAAGGTTAATATGCAAATAGACCAAACGGCAGAATGACCAGTAGCTATGACATGCACTGACCACCAGGGGGGTAGATGCTCAACACAGGACCTGCCCCTGGTAGTGTGCTCCCACAGGGGGAGCGCCACTCAGCCAGAAGCCAGAAGCCGGGCTCACAGCTGGCGAGCGCAGCAGGCAGTGGCGGGAGCCTCTCCTACCTCTCTGGCAGTGCTAAGGATGTCCGACTGCTGGCTTAGGCCCGCTCCCCACCAGCAGTTGGCCATCCCCTGAAGGCTCCCGGACTGCGAGAGGGCAAAGGCCAGGTTGAGGGGAACACCCCCCCCCCGCAAGAATTTCATGCACCAGGCCTCAGGTATATATAGATTATGTATGTATGTGAATATAATTATGAGCAATAAAAATGAATAAAATAATAAAATATATTACACATTCTAACAACTTTGACTATATGCTATTTTTTTTCTTCAATTAGAGGTTAGTCCCATTTTAAAAGAATTTGGCTCCTAATTCATTGGGACAACAGTTCTCAGTTTGAACCTTACAGGGCACTTTGCAATCCTTTTACAAACTGCTAAGCAGCAGAATCCCACATTTAAAAGGTTGTGGCAGCAAAATTACCCCTTTCAATGAAAAATTTACATAGAACTACACAACTCATTGCAGCAGCTTTAAATCCTTTGTATCACAGAACAATGACTGCTTTATCATTGCTAGTATTCCAGCATTTCTAGAGGGTTCCTCTTACTACATCACTATGATGAGATCCTGTGAGATGACCTAGGGCAGTGGTCGGCAAACTGCAGCTCGCAAGCCACATGCGGCTCTTTGGCCCCTTGAGTGTGGCTCTTCCACAAAATACCGACTTCTGCGCACGGGCCACGAAGTTTCAATTGCACTGTATGTGCGCACCCGCACATGGAATTTTGTGGAAGAGCCACACTCAAGGGGCCAAAGAGCCGCATGTGGCTCACGAGCCGCAGTTTGCCGACCACTGACCTAGGGTTTTCAAACATACCAGCAAAGCAGAGCGGCTGGTACCAGATTCATACTGGCAAACCTTTATGAATCTCAGTTGATGACAATATAAGTGTTCCTCTAATGCATCCCCATCATTTGATGCTTCAACTTACAAGATGGTAAGCACTATAAGACATGATCAGTTGTTCCCTAGCTTAGCCCTTAGCACATTGTAAGTGCTACAAACACTGAATGAATCTCTCCCACATGGTTTCATAGTCTGCTTACTAATAAATCCCTCCAGTAACATGAAATTCAAACACTATTTTTAGAGAATTCTGGCTACTAAAAAGATCTTTTTCTCACTAAATTCTGAATTCCCTGTAACAACTTGCTGACTGAGTGGAAGAGAGAGGTTTAGTACTGGTTCTCATCCCTTTCCTACAAGAGAGCTTTCAAATATGAGAAAGTAAGTAACGTGGAATACTATTCTGCAATAAAAAGGAATGAACTATTGATACATGTAACAAATGCATGAATCTCCAGGGTAACATGCTGAGAGAAAAAAGCCAATCTCAAAAGGTTATACATAATATGATTCCATTATATAAAATTCTTAAAATGACAAAATTGTAGAAATAGAAAACATCAGTTGTTGCCAGAGGGTAGGGGTGAGGAAAGGGGGAGGTGCAGGGAGGTGGCTGGGGGTAAAAAAGAGTAGCACATGGGATCCTAATAGTGAACTGCTCTGTATCTTGATGGTGGTGGTGGTCACATAATCCACATGTATTACATACTGCCCTAAGAACAAAAAAACAGCCCTAGCTGGTTTGGCTCAATGGATAGAGCGTTGGCCTGTGGACTGGTTTGCGGGCTCCATCCCCAGTAGGGGCATGCAGGAGGCAACCAATCAATGATTCTCTTTCATCATTGATGTTTCTATCTCTCTCTCCCCCTATCCTTCCTCTCTGAAATCAATAAAAATAAACAAAAAAATAAACAAACAAAAAAAAACCACACTCACAAATGAATGCATACAAAACTGGGGAAATTCAAATAAGGTCAGTGGATTGTATCAATATCAATTTCCTAATTATGCTATTATACTATAATTATGCACTATGTTAGCATTAGAGCAAAATGGGTGATGGGTATACAGTGTTCTCTGTATTATTTCTCTTATAACTGCATATAAATCTACAATTATCTCAAAAACACACACATAAAAACAAAAAAAGGAGAATCTAATTATCTACAAAGGGGTTATTCTCATTGTGGCTTAACTTATCAAGAAATCATGCCTTTAATCTGATAGCCCCTAGAAGTACTTGGCTTGATAGAGCAGTTATCTTGATATCTCATGTTCACCACTCTCTCACATTTTAGAAAGGAAACCCAAACACTTAACCTAGTTACAACAAATACAGGCACCCAAAAGAATTCCGAATAGTACTTACTTTTGTACACTGTGCAGCAGGCAAGAGATCAACAAACACCTTGAGGTCTGTAAAACAGCAAGGTTTATCCCCAAACTTCTTAAAATACTGAAACATTAATTCTTCTGGGTCACCTAAGAGAGAAAAATAAAAACCACCCAGTTATTCATGGACTGAAGCAATTTCTAATTTAAGTAAAGGTCTGATTTGAAAAATCCTTAAATTAAAATTTTGTTTGAATGCTTGAGTGAGAGTGAATGAGAATAACAATGAGGGCTGGAAGGCAGCTTGCGTAGTTAAAAATAAAAAAATACTTTTAAAAGGAGTAGAATCTTACATTCAGTTTACCTATTAATACACTTAGGAAATGTGAAGCTTTTCATTCAATTAAAATTTAAACAGTTAAAAAGTTTTCATCAAAGTTTAAAGAGTTAAGTTTACATGCAAACATTAAACAAACATGCTTCTCTACAACAGTTCCTGAACTACTGCAGTATCAAATAAATGTTCATTAAATGAAAGGTAATGTGGTTAATAGCCACACCAACAGAAGAGAAAATAAATGGGAAGAACCTCAGGCCAATAACTCCAGCAAGATCGCCCACTATTAAAAATTTAAACCTGGAAATGCAGAAAGCTACCAGTTCATTTTATTTTTTCCTCAAATTAAAAACAAAAAATAAAAATAAAATGTTCTCAAATTGAACGAGGTTTAAGAAGCAGAGATTCTAACCAAGGAGTTGTGTAAGATTTTAGGTCCCAGTTCCTATTCACATGTGTTTGGGAACAGAGGTCCCTCTAACCAATTTTCATAGGACTCTGTGATCCAAAAGAGACTGAAAATCACTCACTGGTCTGGTAAAAAAAAAAAAAAAAAGTTTTTTTAATTGTGGAGACTAGACAAATTCACTAATCTGTAAGATGTGGCTGGCAATAAGGAAGAGAAAGATAGAAGATAAATATATTAACTGTCAAAGCAAATCCAAAGACTTTTATATCCAGCTTTGTAGAGAAAACAATTATCTGGAATCTATTTTAATAATATCTTACTACAGGTCACTCGAAAATTTTCATTTGCAATTCTGGAACTAACATACACAGATTATTGAGGTAGACGCAAGAAAGAAGTTAACATGGAATTCAAAATTGATTGTGAGTAATCTATATAGGGAATGACAGAGAGAAGTTCACCGTTCATTTCAGAAGGAGCTACAAAGAACATTAATTAGATGATTAGGAGAGAGACCAAGATGGCGGCATAGGTAAACACCGCAGACTGCTGCCGCAAACAACCACTTCAAAAATACAACTAAAAGACGGAATGGACATCACCCAGAACCACAGGAAGGCTGGCTGAGGAGAGACTCTTCAACTAGAAGGAAAAATAACAGCACACCGAGGCTCAGAGGAGGCGCAGTGTGGAAAATACTCAGGTGCGGAGGTGCGCGTGCAAAGCGGGCTGGTGGCTGAGAGCGCGGTTGTCGTTTTCGGTCAGGGGGGAGTCTCAGACTCTGAGCTCCAGATACGGGCGAATCGCTGGGGACTCGGACTCAAACGGGAGAAGCGGGAGTGTCTGGCATCAGTTGGAAGGCAGCTTTCTCTCCGAGGTTTGCAGCGGTTCCTGGGGTTCTGAGAAGCAGAGCCTCTGGGAACGGGACTGAGGGCAGCCATAACCGCTCCCTCCGCCCGCCCTGTTGATCCGGTGCGCCCCGCCCCGCCCAAGCCCTGCGCAGAGCCATTTGCCGGATCGCCTCAGGCAAAGGCTAGATTAGCACCTCCCTAGAGGACAGCTTTCACACAGCTGATTCTCACAGCCAGTCGGCCTGGTGGTCAAATCCCTCTAGTTTTAACTACAACAATCAAGGCTTAACTAGAACAAGACTGGGCACAAAGACCACAAGGGGGTGCACCAAGAAAGCATAAAAAATGCGGAGACAAAAAAACATGACAGAAAGGGAGGATATAGAGCTAAAAAACGCAATTTTGAGGGCTTGCAATAAACTTTTGGAGAGCCTCACGAAAACTAATGAGACCCTCGATGCTATGATAAAGAAACAACTAGAAATTAAGCATACACGGACTGAAATAAAGAATATTATACAGACACCCAACAGCAGACCAGAGGAGCGCAAGAATCAAGTCAAAGATTTGAAATGCGAAGAAGCAAAAAACACCCAACCGGAAAAGCAAAATGAAAAAAGATTCCGAAAATATGAAGATAGATGATTAAAATGAACAAAGATATTCTAGGACAGGTTTTAGGTATTAGAAGTGATCATCATCCCAGGACAACTGGTCCCTAAAAAAAATCCCTCTTAAAGTTTATAAACTTCCACTGAGAACAAAATTTCCATAACAATAAATGGAGGGAAAAGCTTTCTTTGGAGCTTAAAAAATGAAATTGAAAAATGTTAAAAGCTTATTATCTTAAACATAACAAAATTTAGGGCATTATTATTATAAGCTAACACTTAGTATTAACAAAGAATTACTGGTTTGGGGGAGAAGGAATGCCATTTTTCCAACAAAATTATAAACTAACACAATATGACACCCTTCACTTCTTGTGCAATAAGCTAAAACATTCATTTTATAAAAACATCTAAATGCTTCATCAAAGTTCCTGAAGGCTTCTCTGAATGCTTCACTATCCAAATACTAATTTTCTCCCATGTCATTATCCTTATAAACTTTATCTTCGTTAATTGCCCTAACTCTGCTAGACAGTCTTTCATCAATGTAAGAGCTGGGAGCAGATTTTCAATAAAACTTTCATCCACTTCAAGAAATTCTGAAACTTTTATGAAACTGGCTATTTTACTTTGAAATTGATTTTGATATTATTGTTGGATCAGCAAAAAGAAAAAGAAAATGTCTGACAAAGACTCTGATGGATAAGAGAGAGATCGAGGGCTAATTTTATAAGTGATCCATTCATTAGTAATTATTTTCAGGTTATGGAGACATTTGCTTCCTACACAGGACTCTGTTATTGTAGGCTTCAGATAAATGAATACTGCACTTGGGTATTAAGGGCTTCCCTGTACTGTCTCCAGGATTCCCAAGTATCACTACAGTTTCTTACCCAGTTTGTACTCATCATTAAAACCTTGACGTCGTAAACGTCTAATCAGCTCCAGTTTAGCTAGATGTGGTCCTCGAAGATGACGAGAACTTTTAGATTCTTCTGTTATCCGATCTTCTATAAACTTCACAGCTTCTTCTGCAGAATAATGTACTTCTCCTTCTAAAGAGCTGGGTATAAACACACGAAAAAGGTATTTTGTGCCTCTACTGTCCATTCCAAAAGTTAAAGTGAAACTGATTTGAAGAAACAAATAAAAAAATAAGATAAAGCATTTTGATAATTATAAAACAACTAGAGGCCCGGTGCACGAATTTGTGCATGGGTGGGGTCTGGCTGGCCCGCCTCGATAGGGGCCAATGGGATGGGCTGGTTGGGGGAAGGGGACGTGGGAGGTTGGCTGGCCGGCCCCACCCCTAATGGGGGGGGGGCTGATCAGAGGGCCAATCAGTACAGGGCCGGCCAGGGGGAGGGGCTCTGGGCAGTTGGCAGGGCAACCCCCACTCCCTGGTTGTACTTGGGTCAAACTCGGGGTTGAGGGGACAATTTGCATATTATCCTTTTATTATATAGAATACAAATGGAATAAAAGAGCTGTAAGCATATTCTGGCAGATAACATGGACTATGATTACTCCCAATTGTGGCATTTGATTACTGCTGAGTGATTAACCAACTCTACCTCTTTAAAAAAAAAAAAAAAAAAAAAAAAAAAGGAACTTTTTTTGCAATAAGTTTTACTTTAGCCCTAGCTGGTTTGGCTCAGTGGATAGAGCTGAGGCCTGTGGGCTGAAGGGTCCTGGGTTCGATTCCAGTAAAGAGCATATGCCCAGGTTGTGAGCTCAATCCCCAATAGGGAACATGCAGGAGGCAGCTGATCAATGATTCTCTCTCATCATTGATGTTTCTATCTCTCCCTCTCCTTCCCTCTCTGAAATCAATTAAAAAATTTTTTAAAAACTTTTTTTTACTTTATAATTTTACAAAATGGAAAAAAAAATCCGACTTTGCAAGTGATAAAATTATTAAGACAAGAAAAGAGAATTCAATTAGGCTTACAATGAAATTTTTTTGCTACAATATATTTAAAAATGCCATTGTAAAATAAAAGAAAAAAATAGCAAAACAAAGCAACAACAACAAAAACAGTGCCACTGTAATTCAGGAAAGAAGACAACTTACTGTTCACCTTCAGCAGGAGGAGTCCAGGCCTCTTCAATCAGTCGAAAGACAGAATCGAAATAAGTCAGATAGAATTGCCAGTCATCTGAGCTAAAAATCAGATTGAATGGTACACACAGGATTAAAAACAAGTTATGACAAATCTGCGTTAGGAACCATGATATTCAACTTATTTCTAAGTTATACTTTAGTTCTTACTAGTAGCCTACCCTTCCCTCTGGGTTTCCCCTACAGCCCCCAAATCACAGCACTCTAGAGGCGTTTTAAAAGTAAAAAACTTTTAAGATACTACTCTTTCCTTCAATAAAATGACCAGATCTAGAAAATTAATATTCTTAACAGAAAACT
Organism: Myotis brandtii; assembly: GCF_000412655.1. NCBI lineage: Eukaryota > Metazoa > Chordata > Mammalia > Chiroptera > Vespertilionidae > Myotis > Myotis brandtii. The sequence continues at coordinate 230,059 of NW_005368420.1, read as the reverse complement.
CCCCACATTAGCACTTCCTAAATGGGGGAGAGGGGAAGGTTAGGCTAATATTGAATATTAAATTTGACAAATGATTTTCAGTGTTCATTTTAAAGACCTAATAACTCTTTACTGAAAGATGGTTCATCAAAAACTTTTTTTTAAATTTTAAAGTTTTCAGGACACACTTTATGCCCAAAAATCTCAAAAGACATAGACAAAACACATCAATAATGACACCTGAAAACCCCATCCTAGTCATATAGTCCAAAAAGAAGCATCTACTCACTTTTTCAATAAGAGGCGCCGGGAAAGGGCGTTGCACTCTGGCCACCTGCTCAGCTTCTTGTACATAGCCATGCATTTATTTTCCCGACTCTGAATCTCACTAGTCAACTTCTCTACAATTAAAAGTTATAATAGTTGATAAGCTGGTTTCATTTTAGCTCAGAAACCAAAATAAAGTCCAAACACAAAAAGGAAAATAGCACATGTTCCCTCTCTCAGAAAACGGAGCCACCATTAGATACAAACTACTATCTTATTAAAAAAAACTAGAGGCCCAGTGCACAAAAATTTGTGCATTCGAGGAGTCCCTCAACCCGGCCTGTGTCCTCTCGCAGTCTGGGAACCCTCAGGGAATGTCCAACTGATGGCTTAGGCCCGCACCACTCGGGGAGCAGGCCTAAGCCCGCAGGCGGACATCCTTAGCGCTGCCATGGAGGCAGGAGAGGCTCCCGCCACCACCCCTGCGCTCGCCAACTGTGAGCCTGGCTTCTGGATGAGCGGAGCTCCCCCTGTGGGAGCACACTGACCAACAGGGGGCAGCTCCTGCATTGAGCGTCTGCCCACCCTGGTGGTCAGTGCACATCATAGAGACCGGTCATTCCGCCATTCAGTCAATTTGCATATTAGCTTTTTATTATACAGGCTATTTTACTGAAGAGAAAAAAAGTACATTTCTGATAGTAAACTTTTACAATATTTTTTTTTCTGTAAAAGACAAGGATCCAAAAAGATAGATGACAGATAGATAGATAGATAGATAGATAGATATAAAAGACAGGATCCAGAATGTATTGAGTTGAGGCTCTAGTATGTGGGATACACATATAAAGCCCCAATAGAATCTCGGAACTGGTATATTTAGTCCATAGACAGATTTCCCATCCATACAGTTCCAAAACATTGAATAAGCTTAGACTGGAATGGGATGAGCAAGGTGACAGAGATGTCAGGAGAAAGATAAAAAAAATGAACAGAGATGAATCAAACTCTTTCCCAACAGCTGAAAGGAGGAAAACTACGACTATATTTCTGACCAAATTAAATTTGCCCTGTCCTTTTCTAACAGATTAGCAGATTAAGGATACTGACAATTACATTATGAATTTCCTATAGTCTAAATTTAAACTACACGCAGAAATACAATCTAGATGAGTAGAAACAGAAAGGCTGACTTGTACCCATCTGCAAGGAGGCTGAAGGTAAGAGAGTAAGTAATGTTAAACACACACACACACACACACACACACACACACACAAACTCCTGCTACATCCTATCTAATAAAAGAGAAACATGGTAATTAGCGTACGACCGCTACCCTTCCCATTGGCTAATCAGCATATCCTTATGCAAATTAACTGTCAGCCAAGATGGCGGCCAGCAGCCATGCACTGAAGCGAGCAGGGAGGCTTGCTTGCTTCAGTGACTGCGGACTCCAACGTTCCCCGCCTGATTTGCCGGCCTCTCAGCTGCAACTCTAAGCAACTATGTTGCAAATATAGAAGCTAAACAAAACCCCAGAAACCGGCTTTCAGTCAGCCGGGCTTCAGCCAGCCGGACCACAACATTGTATCAAATACAGAAGGTAAAGGCCAGAAACCTGCTTTCAGCAGCAAGGCCTCAGAGCTAAGGCTGGCCCAGAATAAAAAGAAAAAAAGGAGCAGTTGGGAGCTTCAGTCACCGGCCAGCCTGAAAACGGCCCTCAGCCCCTTAGCCAGACTGGCCAGGCACCCCAGTGGGGACCCCCACCCTGATCCAGGACACCCTTCAGGGCAAACCAGCCGGCCCCCACCCGTGCACCAGGCCTCTATTCTATATAGTAAAAGGGTAATATGCCTCCCAGCACCGGGATCAGCGGAGCCGCGAGGCCTCCCGGCACCGGGATCAGCGTGACAGGGGGCAGCGCCCAAACCCCCTGATCGCCCTACGGCTCTGTGTGTGACAGGGTGCGGCG
>NW_005368420.1:205372-226915 GCF_000412655.1 Myotis brandtii | reverse complement strand
CTCTAGTCTATATATATAAAAGCCCAGCGACCTGAACGGCGGAACGACCAGAACAACCAGTGGCTATGATGCACACTGTGGTAGCAATCAGCCCCCTGCAACCGCCCACAGCCCCTCACCCCCACTGGCCCAGTCCAATGGGCCCCCATCGGGGCAGGCTGGCCAGACCCCACCCATGCACGAATTCGTGCACCAGGACTCTAGTTTTATATAACTAGTTAAGTATCATTTAGTGTAACAGTTCTATGACTGCACTCTAATAAAAGATATATATTACATATTTGTATGAAACAAAGTTTTTTAATGACTACCCAATGAGAGAACTGAAGCTATTCATCTATAATTTAGTTAGTCCCAAAGACTGTAAAAGCACAATTAAAAAATCAGGTTTAGCCCTGCCAGTGTGGCTCAGTGGTTGTGCGTCGACCTATGAACCTGGCCAGGGTTCGATTCCCAGTCAGGGCGCATGCCCAGATTACAGGCTCGATCCCCAATAGTGGGTGTCTCCCTCCCTCTCTGAAATCAATAAAAATATATTTTAAAACAAACAAACAAAAAAACCAACCAGGTTTACTGAGGCAATAACTGCATTTCCAAGAATTTCTCCTAACGAAATCATCACACATGTTTAAATAGTTAGGAAGCAAAAATCTTTGTCACTCCCTGGACAGGTGGCTCAGTAGGTTGGAGCATTGTCCTGTAAATGAAAAGATTCAATTCCTGGCCAGGGCACATACCTGGATTGCCGATTCATTCCCCAGTCAAAGTGTTTCTCTCTCACATCGTTTTTTTAAAACAAATAAACAAAAAACACTCACAGACACAGACAACAATATGGTGATTACCAGAGAGAAAGGGCGGTGGGGGAAGGTAGAAAAGGATAAAAGGGGGATAAATGGAGATGGAAGGAGACTTGACCTGGGTGGGGTAGTGAACACACAATACAAAATAGAGATGATGTATTACAGAACTGTACACCTGAAATCTAAATATTTTATTAACCAATGTCACCCTAATAAATTCAATTAAAAATATACTTTAAAAATAAATAAATGTACGACACAGAAAAGTCTGAAAGAACATAAAATGATCATAAGTGACTTTTTTATGTCTTTATATCTTTCTGTTTCTCTATGAGAAAGAAATTTTCCACAATAAACATTTTTCATGTTTAAGCAGGAAAAAATACTTTAAAACTTTCAAAATTACCTCCTAATTTTCCTCTGATGACATCTAAGGCTTCCTGGTACTTTCCCAAACGCTCCAGGATCATATAATAAAGTTCAACCTTACAGAAAAACAAACAAGTGCAACCACTGAAACTTTTCAATAATAAAAAGACAGTCATGGAGATGTAAAGTACAGCACAGGGAATACAGTCAATAATACTGTAATAACTATGTATTGTGCCAGATGGATATTAGACTTATCAGGGGGGAGGAGGAATAACGTCATAAATTACATAAACATCTAACCACTATGCTGTACACCTGCAACTAATATAAGATATTGAATCTCAACTGTAATTAAAAAAGAAAAAATAGTCATTTGTATGTTTTTAAAAAGTTATCTAATAGAAAAGGACACTATTCTCAAATGAGATGAAATTAACAGTAAGAATCAGACAACAGAGTCTTCCCTATCTATATACATCTCAGACTAGAGTACTTGCTGAAACAGCTCCATGTTCATTGTCTAAGCTGGGGTTTCCAAAGCTTCACATTTACACAAAGGGCAAGAGTGAAGACCCAGCTCTCTTAACTAGAATAAAACAACAGTTCTTAATATTATAATATTTATTGTAACAATATCAAAATCATACAAATTCAAAAGTAGGGCTTAAATTACTCACTTCAGCCTCAGCTTCTATCTTGTCCTCTTTCACCATTTTTTCTACCATTCTCTCAGCAAGGGGCAGAAACATTGTTTTTGAGAGGTTTTCATCCTGTGCTGATATAGACTAGAAGAGAAAATAATAAATGTTTCATTCTAATTTCTCCCTGCCTGCACTATTTATATTACCATGCAGACCATTACTATGACTCCAGCACATAATTATCATTATACTATGTCAAATATTAGGCCTAATTTGAACCTGCCAAAAAGATACACTAGAGTGGTTTGCTTTACAAGAGATTTCTTTATTAAAAATTCATTATCCTATGCAATCTTGAAATGCTGAGTTTCCACATGACCTAACTTTTAAATAGATTATTCAAACATTTTTCTAGAAATATGTTAAGAGGGAGTATGCCTATACTGTTTATTATATACAAAGAGTATCACCAAGTGTTTGAAAAGCCTTTCAGATGTTTTGAGATGTTCATACTTTGGAAGAGAAATGCCAATTGTTTATACAGCTTACTATTAGCTACAATTACCTTAGATTGGTAATTAAAATCAATGAATGATATTAATAATTTTAACACTGCCAGATTCTGCTCAGAGTTCATTTATCCCCTGTAAACAACCTTTCAGGGTAGCTATTATGCTTATTTTATAGATAAAATGATGAGATTCCCCACTGCACTCCAAGACATGAGGTGAAGCCAGTATTTGAACGCAGACTTGGCTAAACCCAGAGGCTCTCTGTTCTTAACTGCTACATTTTAACTCCTACCTCCCCATCCTCTCCTACAACATATCTCATTTCAGTCCTTACAGTAGCTCTGGGAGATAAGCATCTCCATTCTGTAAAAGAGCAAACCAAGGCTCAGAAAGCAAAAGTGATAAAACAAGGTCACCCAGTTCAATAACCTATGCACTAACCAACAATATTGTCTTAAAGACAAACGTCAGGTCAAAATATCTAACATCTCAGGGTACATACTTGATCAAATAACCCAGTAATGAATCTAAGATTCAGGGGAAATACAGTCTGTGCTACACACAAATAAACCAATATACCAACTCATAAAGAATACCAAAACTCCCCAACTCAAAAAGTCAACTGACAATATGGAAAGCCCCTGTTTGAGACATGCTACAACACATGACTACCCAAGACGTTCACAGGATACCTTAAGGACAGTAACTATATACAAATATAAAAACAAATCTCAATCCCATTGTGAATGCCATACTCACTTGCATAATTAAGCTCATCACAGACCAAAAGTAGTAAGGGTTTTTGGGGACAATCTTATATAGAGTCATGCCAGCCTGAAAGACAGAGAGCCATAAATATTTAATTTAGAAAAGATCATACAGAGGGCAGTTAATGATCTAGATATGTGGCAAGATATCTAGGAGAATAACAACACGTTTACATATCCCAGTTCCTATAAGTGCTGTGACTTGATGGATATTATATTTTGGCTAGCAATATAGGTAATCACAAGTGTGAACTTTTACATCAGAATATTTCACCTTTGAAACATATTTTCTCAAATTAAAACCCAGTATTTCCAGCACTAGCTGGTTTAGCTCAGTGGATAGAGCGTTGGGACTGTGGACTGGAAGGTCCCGGGTTTGATTCCAGTCAGGGGCACATGCTCGGGTTGCGGGCTCAATCCCCAGTAGGGGGCGTGCAGGAGGGAGCTGATCGATGACACTCTCTCATCATTGATGCTTCTATCTCTCTCTCTTCTCCCTTCCTCTCTGAAATCAATAAAAATATATTTAGAAAATAAATAAAGTAAAATAAAACCCAGTATTTCTAGAAAATACTGCAATACAACATAGTCCAAATAGAATACCAAAGCAAACACAAAATTTGGGTTATGAATGTACATAAGTAAACAAACTTTACTGATGAAAAGATACTAACCAGTTATAGTAAAACAAAGAAATCTAGACAGTATATTTAAAACTTAAAATTAGAAAAAATTACTGACATAATTGAAAAATTTCTTAGGTCAGGAAAATAATCAGGTTCTTTGAAGACACCATTAATTAGAACTGAACCCTTTCATTGTGAAATATACAGTATACAAATACTGTATTTAAAAGCAGGGGCATAAAAAGAAAGAGCACCTGGCCGGTGTGGCTCAGTGCTTAAGCATTGATCTATGAACCAGGAGATTCCCGAATGGGGCACACGCCTGGGTTGCTGGCTCAATCCCCAGTAGGGGGCATGCAGGAGGCAGCCAATCAATGATTCTCTCTGATCATTGATGTTTCTATCTCTCTCTCCCTCTCCCTTCCTCTCTGAAATCAAAATATATATTTTTTTAAAAAGAGCAAAATAGATCTATTAATATGTAACAGAAGATCTATCCATAATTAGCCAAGTAGTAATCAATGCTATGAACTCAGTCACCTAATAATCACAGTTACTTTCTTTTTTGTTTTGATCTTTTGCCTATCTTCAATCCACTTTAAAAATTTCATGGAGCTTCTATTAAGGAAATGCCTATTCCTGCCAAGGAAACAAAGATTGTGTCCCAGTCTCAAAGACACTTAAAAGCTAGGGAAATATAAGCCCTGGCCAGATAGCTCAGTTGGCTAGAGCATCATCCCAATATGCCAAGGTTGCTGGTTCAATCCCTGGTCAGGGCACATACAAGCAATGAACACATAAACAAGCAGAACAACAAATCAAATGTTTCTCCCTAAGAAAAAAAAAGATCAACCAATGAATCATAAATAAGTGGAACAACAAATCAATGTTTCTCTCTCAAATTAATAAAAAAGTAAAATAAAAGCTAGGGAAAGATAAGACAAATACACATGACTAAAATATATTTGGCAGTAAACATCCTATACAAAAACACCATGCTAGGTTGTTTCTAAGAAAAGCAAGGTTAAGTTTCCTTATTCCTTTCTTCTTTCTTTAAGGAAAAGTAGGGAAGGGAATTTTATCAATTAAGCCTTCTCCAAAGTAGCAGTCTTTCAGGTGGACCCTAAAGTTTTAAACAGAATGTCTATAGGCAAAGATGGGAAGTAAGGAAATATATACAAATACAAATATGTGGGAAAATATTTGGATGAATGAATCAATTCTAGGTAGGAACAATATTAGTCTGAATAAAAACATTAATCAAAGAAAAACATGCTGACAAGAACAAGTAGGACATTTGGCTAAACCAAAGGATTAAGAAGAGTGAGTAGTAGGGAAAAGGGCTAAAAGGTAGACTGAGGTACCTTTGTTATAAGGCATTCAAAAGGAGTCTGAAGGAGTAAGGAACTAATGTGTATATAGCTATACTCTTCTCAGAAGAGTATTTTAGCAGTGAAAAAGGAAAATAGGACGACAGAAGACATGAGGTGATGAGGAACTAAACCAGGATGAAATAAATAAAATAGGAAAGAGACCTCAAAGACACTGTGGAGGTAGAATGAAGATGACCTTGAGACAAAACAGATAGACAGAGTAGAAGGAGAGTTCAAGATGGTTTGAGGTCCGTACTTCCAACACCAAACTCAGTAGGAATGGAATGTAAAGTGTTAATTTTACTTGATAATTTGGGGAAAGAAAACACTTTTATAATGACACGCAAAAATAAAAAGAAATAGGATATAAAATATAAATTTTTAATATAAAAGACAAATTGTCATGTCCACACCCTATCTTACAGACACTAATATTCTGCTGATACACAAAACTTTTGAAGATAGACGAGTCTGAAAACCATGGCTGTAAACTCGTGACTCAGAGAACCAAAATGTCATTTACAGAAAAAGGAAAGTCTAATCACAATGTGAATGACTAGAAACTCTTCATTCAAGGGGATTTTAAATAGTACCTGCCAGAGATGTCACTGGGGAAGTAGAAGTTTTCTGATTCTCTGGCTTCCTCCCTTACCTCCACCAGTTTATGAAAATCATTCATTTATTTAACAAATATTTATTGTGCAGATGCTTTCGAGGAGCTGAGGATTCAGCAATAAACAAAACAGAAGCCCTCACCTGCATGAAGCATGACATTTAATTTGTAAAATACCTATTACCTTAGACTGACATACCACTTTCAAAATAAACATACATATAAGCTAAAAAACTGTAACTACCATAAACAGCAACACAGGTAGAATAAAAATTAAGCCTTCTATTCTAAAACATTAAACACTAGAGAACTCCATTCTTTCAATACATGAAACTAGAATAATGCAAAAGCAAGATATAGGTAAAAACATATTAAAGAACTGTAGTTGTTAACCTGGGCAGGTAGCTCAGATGGTTAGAGCATAGTCCTGATATGCCAAGGTTGCATGTTCGATCCCCAGTCAGGGCACATACAAGAATTAACCAATGAATGCATAAATAAGTGGAAAAACAAATTGATCTTTCTCTCCAATCAATTTAAATAAATAAATAATTTGCCTAGGCTCTGAAATTTTTTAAAAATTAAAAAAGGAACTGTAATTGTTAAGCCACATCGAAGCAATATCTCCAAAAATCAAGATACAAAACTGCCTAACCAGGTGACTCAATTGGTTGAGGACTGTCCCATACACCAAACAGGTTAGGGTTTTATTTCCAGGCAAGGCACATGCCTAGGTTACAGGTTGGATTCCCCATCGGGCATGTATGGGAAGCAACCCATTCGATGTTTCATTCTCACATCGATGTGTCTCTCTCTCCTTCCTTCTTCCTCTCTCAAAAATCAATAAAAACATGTCCTCAGGTGAGGATTAAGAAAAAAAAGAATATATATATATATTTAAAAACTTAGGTAAGCACATAGAAAATTAATTTTAAGGATTTATATTAATATAGTATCTTCCACCCTCCCTGATTATTGTAACTTGATACTTAAAGAATAAAAAGTGGTTCTCAACCTTCCTAATGCCGCGACCCTTTAATACAGTTCCTCATGTTGTGGTGACCCCCAACCATAAAATTATTTTCGTTGCTACTTCATAACTGTAATTTTGCTACTGTTATGAATCGTAATGTAAATATCTGATATGCAGGATGTATTTTCATTGTTACAAATTGAACATAATTAAAGCATAGTGATTAATCACAAAAAACAGTATGTAATTATATATGTGTTTTCCGATGGTCTTAGGTGACCCCTGTGAAAGGGTTGTTCGACCCCCAAGGGGTCGCGACCCACAGGTTGAGAACCGCTGGAATAAAACAAAGACAAGTAAGAAAGTTCTGCCTTCAGAAAACATTACACCCACAAACAAGGCATTTTTTTAAAAAATACTAGCTTGGAATAAAAAGTAAGGCATGTAAATTCATTAAATAAAAAAAGTACTAGCTTGACATCATAACTCTCTATGCATGGGTTTATCAGTGCAGGTCTCATTTCTCGGAGATGTCCGCTTTACCCACTCATTAGTCCAAACGTGCACCAATGAGGCTCCTTTACAGGAATACAAGGAACACCTAAAATGTGCGAACTGGCCAAAAAAAAAAAAAAAAAAAAAAAAAAGAACAAGTATCCCAAGCAATGGGGATTCCCCTCACGCCCCACCCCCGTGGACTTAAAAATCTCATCAGGCTATAAATAATTACAAATTAGATGTAAACTTTAAAGTTAATCTTTCTATGATCTGTTCATTTTTTGCTCTGAGATTTCTGCCCATTTTCTGAAACTGTAACAGCAATCTGTTGCAGGGGAAGTTGAAGCCAACTTACCAGAACCAGACAAAACATATACCATCAGGCCACAAAAGAGGAACAACCAAATTTCCCCCAAAGGAAACATTTTTAAAACTTGAACAACAGCTTATTTTTAAAAAACACAAAGAAAATAATTGGCTGATCTCTACACACAAATACATAATTCAGTTCTACAGATACACACATCACTGCAGTTAAATCACATTAAAGAGACTTTGATCCCTAATAGCAAATCCCGCAGCCCAAGAGGTCTGGAGATCAAGTTACCTGTTGCATTTTCTTGTATTCGCCCACTCTGGCATAGGCCATGAAGAGGTGAGAGTGATATTCCTCACTACTAGGAACTTTCTTCACAGCTGCCTCATAAAGTTTTGTAACTAACTCCGCTAAGATAAAGAGAAATAAGATTTTCTTTCATTATTGAAGTATAACTTAAATCTTAACAGCATTTAATTTTTTATATTAAGTTCAACATTGAGCAAAACTAATCATTCATTACTCAGAAAAACAAATGTGGTAAAAATTTAAGGAAAAGCAAAAGAGTAAAAAATATTTAGGACAGCAAGTATCTCTTGGAAGATAAACGGGGACATGAGATTGATGAGGAACACACAGGAAGTATTCTTAGCATTGATAATACTCTATTTCTATAAAGTTGAGCAGTAAGTTCATCAAACTGTTAAGTGTTATATCAAATATATTCTTCTATAATATGTATTAAGAAAAACAACTATTATTTCACAATAAAATATTCAAGAAATCAACAAAAAGCTTTCTTACAGATGAAATGGCAGATCATCTAGAATATGCTTAGAAATAATTTAGCAAGGGGAGGAGTGTAGATAAAATTGATCATGTACCAATTATTACTAAAGATGGGTAATTAATACAATGGGATTTATTATGCCACTCTCTGTTTTTGTCTATATTTGAATTTTTATATATTAGAAAGTGAAAAAAGTGGCCTAGGCCAGGGGTGGGCAAACTTTTTGACTCGAGGGCCACAATGGGTTCTTAAACTGGACCGGAGGGCCGGAACAAAAGCATGGATGGAGTGTTTGTGTGAACTAATATAAATTCAAAGTAAACATCATTACATAAAAGGGTACGGTCTTTTTTTTTTTAGTTTTATTCATTTCAAACGGGCCGAATCCGGCCCGCGGGCCGTAGTTTGCCCACTGCTGGCCTAGGCAGTGTGGCTCAGTTGGTTGGGCATCGTCCTGTGCATGGGGGATGGGATTGCCAGTTAGATTCCTGGTCAGGGAGCATGCCCAGATTTCAGGCTTGATCCCCAGCAGGGAGCATGAAGGGGGCAGCCAATGGATGTTACACTCTCAGATGAATGTTTCTCTCCCTTCCTTTCAAAAAAACAAACAAACAAACAATAAAAAATATATATTAAAAAAAAAAAGTGACCCCAGCCAACGTGACTCAGTGGATGGGTGTCAACCTATGAACCAGGAGGTCATGGTTCGATTCCTGGTCAGGGTCAGGGCACATGCCCAGGATGCAGACTCAATCCCCAGTGTGGGGTGGGCAGGAGGCAGCTGATCAATGATTCTCTCTATCATTAATGTTTCTATCTCTCTCTCCCTCTTCCTTCCTCTCTGAAATCAATAAAAAGATATTAAAATTTTTTATTTTTAAAAAAAAGGTGATAAAAGGGTAACTCTCCCACTTAGCAAATCATAATGCCACAAATGAAACTCAAGTGATCATTTCAATTCAAGGATCCTAATACACTGGAAAAAATTTCTGTCTACAGTCTTCAGAAATCATGGTTAATGCATTATTTTACCTTTGCCATCCACTCAAATCATGAGTGATAAGCAAATCAGACAAATAGAGAACTCAATCAGAAATAACCAAAAACTTAAGCTCAGGTTTAACACCAAGGAAAAGAAAGAAACTTACGACGATGCATCTCCCGGTAAAGAATAGTCAGTGCCTGCAGCGAGTTATCATCTGTGGGTTCAAGGGCTGCCACCTCCTGTGCCAAGGTAAAGGCTTCCTCTTGCTTCCCAGTTCTCTGTAATCCAATGGCCTTTAACACCTGACAGAAAGAAAAGACGAATCAGTTTGAAAAGGAATGAAAAGGAACCATAGAAAGCCAATTTGAAAGCACAAGATGTAAGGTATATCTAGATTGTTAATCAACTAAACCATTTTACTAAAAAATGAACAGATCAAGATTCTTTCCTAGCCCTAGCCGGTTTGGCTCAGTGGATGGAGCGTCGGCCTGCGGACTGAAGGGTCCCAGGTTCGATTCCGGTCAGGGGCATGTACCTTGGTTGCGGGCACATCCCCAGTAGGAGGTGTGCAGGAGGCAGCTGATTGATATTTCTCTCTCATCGATGTTTCTAACTGTCTATCCCTCTCCCTTCCTCTCTGTAAAAAATCAATAAAATATTTTTAAGAAAAAAAGATTCTTTCCTATTTCAGCCATGTTAAGAATGCAAGCCCTGCCCTGGCCAGGTGGCCCAGTTGGATAGACCATCATTCCGATAGGCCAAGGTTTTGGGTTAATCCCTAGTAGGTGAACATACCAGAGGCAACTAATGAATGCATGAATAGGTGGAACAACGAATCAATGTTTCTCTTTCTCTCTCTCTCAAAAAGCAATAAGCATGTCCTCGGAAGAAGATTAAAGAAGAGAAAGAGAGCCCTAGTCAGTTTGGCTCAGTGGATAGAGCGTCCGCCTGCGGACAGAAGGGTCCCGGATTCGATTCTGGTCAAGGGCACATACCTTGGTTGCAGGCTCCTCCTGGGACCCGGCCCTGGTTGGGGCGGGTGTAGGAGGCAACCAATCAATGTGTCTCTCTCACATTGATACTTCTCTCTATTTTCCCTCTCTCTAAAAACTCAATGGAAAAAAATCAATGGAGGAGAGAGGGAGAGGGCGAGGGCGAGAGAGAGAGAGAGAGAGAGAGAGAGAGAACGCAAAACATCGCTTAAAAGACTGTGAAAATAAAATAATTAGATAAGTTATGTTCAAAGAATTAAATAGCTAGCTTTTAACTCAATACTACTCATGGCATTTAAGTGATCAAGAAAATATTCTGAAAATTACTAAAGAGATTAAACATCTTTCTCACTTAAAGTCAAAATTACAATATATAACACAACAAATGTAAGTTCAAGGGCAAATGAACTTACCTTAGCACAATGAAGATCCTTATGTTTCTTCAATAATTTATCTGCTTGTTGAATTGCCATTTTATTATTACCATTATCAAGATAATCTATAAAAACAGAAATTATGATAGTTTATTCCTTCAACAACAAATATGAAAAATGCATAGGCTGGTATCAAATGTTTCAGAAAGTATAATAATTCCGTATTAAAAACATCGTGGAAAAACATACACACATATCATGGAGCTCTGGCCAGATAGCTCAGTTGGTTAGAGCTGCATCCCCATATGCCAAGGTTGTGGGATCGATTCCCAGTCAAGGCACGTACAAGAATCAACCAATGGCCCTGGCAGGTATGGTTCAGTTGGTTAAGCCTCATCCCCTGCACCGAGAGGTCACCATTCAATTCCCAGTCAGGACACATGCCAAGGTTTCAGGCTTAATCCCCAGTGGGGAGGCAAGTAGGAGGGAGCCAACTGATATTTCTCTCTCTCCCTTTCCCTTCCTCTCTCTCTAAAACCAATAAAAACAAACATCATAGAGCTCATTTTCACTCTAAATGACTAGGATGGTCCAAAATACCACTTTATATCCCTACAGCCATCTCTCATCCAAAAGCACTATAATCAATTATATTAGTCCTTAATGAAGATTCAAACATATTTATATGATAGATGACGTTAATATTTTTACCTATGATAAACAGATTTAGTCACCCAAAAATTAAATTTAAAAAAAAAAAATAACCCTTTCTAATATCCAAGCTTTAAATTTTACCAAATAGACAATGTTCCTTGAATAAAATGTTTAATGAGTTATACTTACTTTACCACAAAGTATAATTCTCTGAATTAGAAAATAAGATAAAGTTTTACCTATGGGAGGTGGGGGGAAATGGAAGAGATAAAGTCCAATAATATCAAGAGTGGGCAAGGATGCAGGAAGAAAGCACTTTCAAATATTGGTTGAAACTGAAACTAGCAATGATTTTGAAGAACAACTAACGTCTAGGTTCCATAAGCTATGTATCCATTCCTAATCTTAAGGAATACGGGGACCCATTATAAAATTGTGCTAGGGGAAAAGAGCAATCTGTTATTATTCAAAAGTCTAACAAAAGCAAGATTTATTTCCAGATGAGATGTACAAGAAAATGAGAGGTATTTTAAATGGGAAATGGTAGCTGTCAATTCTAAGTATAGAATAACTAAACACAGGCCAACCACAACCTACTATACTAATTTCAGATCCCTCTTTGCATAACAAGGTCCCATATCAGCATAGAGGCAGAGGATGGGGCATAAATAACTCAAAATAACCTATTTTGCAACAATGAGAGAGCAGGAACAACTCTCATTCATTGCTGGTGGGAATGCAAACTGGTACAGCCACTTTGAAAGACAGTTTGGTCGTTTATTTAAAAACTGAACATGCCGAAACCGGTTTGGCTCAGTGGATAGAGCCTCGGCCTGCGGACTGAAAGGTCCCAGGTTCGATTCCGGTCAAGGGCATGTACCTGGGTTGCAGGCACATCCCCAGTGGGAGATGTGCAGGAGGCAGCTGATCGATGTTTCTAACTCTCTATCTCTCTCCCTTCCTCTCTGTAAAAAATCAATAAAATATATTTTTTAAAAAAATGGATAAAAACTGAACATACTCTTACCATATGATCCAACAATTGTGCTCCTTGGTATCTACCCAAATAAGCTGAAAACTTACTTCCACACAAAAACCTGAACACAATGTTTAGAGCAGCTTTATTCATAATTGTTAAAATTTAGAAGCAACCAAGATGCCCTAAAATAGGCTAATGGATAAACAAAGGGAGGAACATCCATATGATGTAATACTACTTGGCAATAAAAAAAATGAGCTATCAAGTCACATAAAAAACATGGAGGAAGCTTAAATGCATATTGCTAAGTGTTTTAAAAAAGCCAATGTGGCCCTGGCCAGGTAGCTCAGTTGGTTGGACTATTGTCCCAATACACCAGGGTTACAGGTTCAATCCCCAGTAGAAGGCACATAAAATAATCTACCAAAATATGCATAAATAAGTGGAACAACAAATTGGTGTTTCTCTCTTTCTCTCTCTCAAATCAATAAATAAAATTTTTATTGATTTCAGGGAGGAAGGGAGAGGGGGAGAGAGATAGAAACATCAATGATGAGAGAGAATCATTGATCGGCTGCCTCCTGCATGTCCCCTACTGGGGATCGGGCCCACAACCCAGGCATGTGCCCTTGACCAGAATCGAACCCAGGACCCTTCAGTTGACAGACAGGTGCTCTAACCACTGAGAAACACCAGCTAGGGCAATAAATGAAAATTTTAAAGGCCAATTTGTAAAGCTATAAAGGCCACATACTATATAATTCCAACTATGTGACATTCTGGAAAAGGCAAAAATTAACACAATGAGTGGTTGCCAGGGACTGAAGAAGGAATGAATATGTGGAGCACAGGGGATATTTAAGACAGTGACACTATTCTGTATGATACTGTGATGATGGATACATGTCATCATATATTTGCCAAAACCCATAAAATGTACAACACAAAGAATGAACCACAGCCCAGCTGGCGTGGTTCAGTGGTTGAGCGTCAATCTATGAACCAGGAGGTCACGGTTCGATTCCCGGTCAGGCACATGCCCGGGTTGTGGGCTTGATCCCCAGTAGGGGGGCATGCAGGAGGCAGCCAATCAATTATTCTCTCTTATCATTAATCTTTCTCTTTCTCCCTTCCTCTCTGAAATAAATATCCTATATAATAAAACCCTAATATGAAAAAAAAACCCTAATATGCAAATCGACCGAACGGCAGAACAGCCAGCAGAAGGACTGGTCGCTATGACACGCACTGACCACCAGAGGGCAGACGCTCAACACAGGAGCTGCCCCCTGGTGGTCAGTGTGCTCCCACAGGGGGAGCGCCACTCAGCCAGAAGCTGGGCTCATGGCTGGCGAGCATAGCGGTGGTGGGAGCCTCTCCTGCCTCCGCTGCAGGCGGGCGGGCGGTAAGAAGCGAGGGGTCCCGGACTGCGAGAGGGTGCAGGCCAGGCTGAGGGGACCCTCCCCCACCCCCTATGCACAATTTATGTGCACCGGGCCTCTAAAAAAAAAATATATATATATATGAAAGAATGAACCATAATGTAAACTAGTAAGCTATGTACTTTAATTATTAATAAGTTATTGGCTCAGCTACTTTAACAAATATACTACATTAATACAAGATGTTAATAACAGAGAAAGGGGTAGAGGGGAGGAGTGTGGGGATATATAGGAACTCTCTACTTTCTGCTCATTTCCTGTAAACCTAAAACTGCTCTAAAAAATAGTTTATTGCCCTGGCCGGTTTGGCTTAGTGGATAGATCATTGGCCTGTGTACTGAAGGGTCCCAGGTTCGATTCTGGTCAAGGGCACATGCCCAGGTTGCAGGCTTGATCCCCAGTGTGGAGCATGCAGGAGGCAGCCCATCAATGATTCTCTGTCAACATTGATGTTTCTCTCTCTCTCTCTCTCTCTCTCTCTCTCTCTCTCTCTCTCTCTCCCTCTGTCTCTCTCTCTCCCCCCTTCCTCTCTGTAATCAATAAAATATATTAAAAAAAGATAATGTGTCTTATTAGTCATTATAAGAATTGTAGCTGCCATTTATTGAACACAAATGTTTAGCACAATGCAAGATGCTAAATGTGGTGGTTATTGACCCATATTAGTGATACAAAAACAGGTTTAGAAGTTCAGTAAATTGCCCAAAGTCAGACTGTGATCTGCTCTATAACATTTAATAAAGATAGAATCACTAAATTAACTTAGTATCATCAGGGCAGAGGAAACACTACTTTTTTATTACAGTCTTGATGTAGTTCATCCCAAATTTAATACTTTTATTTAAATTTTACTTAAAATTTAAATTTTTATATATATGGGTTAAAAAAAAAAAAAGAAAGAAAGAAAGATAACTGAACACAGACCAGTTCTTAATCTATTACCACTACTGGTTCCTCACTGTTCATCAAAGCAGGTCCCAAATCAGCATAGGGATAGAGCAGGCATAGACAACTCACAATAATCTATAGTCGTGGTGGCCTAGAGTGCTCTGAATAACAGAAATAGACTATCATTTTACCTAATGGTTTCAATTTTTCTCCAATAAATATATTACTAAAACTTCTGACAGCCACATAAATACATAAGTTTCATCTCTTTAGTCCTCAATGCACTTAATATTGGTGAGCACCAATAATGCTAGGTAAGAAGATTAAAAAGAAGCCTTACTCTGGAGGAAATCACAATGTAGGAAAAAGAGGTCAAAAAGAGTCTTATTGTGAATGGAATCACAACCTATAAAGGAAGATCAAAGACTAATAGTCAGGTAGAGAGATTGGAGAATCAAAGAACTCTAAAAGCATACAATCTTGGCCTGAATACCCAGCAGGTAATACCAGTTTTCTTAAATCCTTAGCTCAGCTAATAAGCCTTCATTTGTCCTTTACAAAATACGACAGATACTTCAGCTCAATAAATGACAGTTCTTCCTAAATACTTGATGCTGACCTCATGCTGAGTCAGTTCTAAGTTACTCCTGACTCAGTCCTAAAAGATCCAGGTTTACAGAACATATCCTGAAGTCTTCTTAAAGAGTAGACATCTTTGATGAGACGCCATATCTGAGATCTGCCCATAAATGGATCAAGCCAGAGTCAGGACTATAAGGACTATAAGGACACTGAACTTTTCCCTCTGTAGCTGACAAGGCTCTGAAATTGTTGTCCCTACCTGCCCATGCCCTCTCCTCTGGAAATGGTTTCGACTGCCCTCTGCTGAAGGGGTAGAGCTGGATGACCATGTCTAGACCATGTAATTGTAGCCCAATGGGGTGGACATTTGACCCAAGCTGGATAAATCAGGTTTCTTCCTGATAATCTGAAACTGCAGCACTGAAAGCTGGACTCAGAAAGCTCATTTGGAAAGCAATAAATATGAGTCTGAGATTACCAGTAGCAGCTCAGGAATTTCCATTTTTGAAGGAGCCTTAGTTAGGGATGTAAGTTAGCTGATGGGGAATGAAGAAAAGGACTTATCTCTTGATTCTTCATTCACATAACATTTATAAAAGAATTTTAAAAAATTCGCCCTGGCTGATTTGGCTTAGTGGATAGAGCGTCCGCCTATGGACTGAAGGGTCTCGGGTTCGATTCCGGTCAAGGGCATATGCCCGGGTTGCAGGCTCAATCCCCAGTAGGGGGCATGCAGGAGGCAGCCTATCAGTGATTCTTATCATTGATGTTTCTATCTCTCTCTCCCTCTCCCTTTCTCTCTGAAATCAATAAAAATACATTAAAAATATATTTTTTAAAAGAATTAAAAAATTTCAATTATCTTTATCAAAAAATTGGGGGAGGGGAAATGCAGCGCTGATTAAGCTCTAGCCACAGCTTGGTATGGCCACAAAGCCAAGATGTTGGGCCCTGAGTAAATTAATAAGCAGCGAAAAAGTAAAAAATTTTAAAAAACAGCCTGAAGAACCAAGCAGAGAAAAGAAGACACACAGATAGAAGCAGACATGAGTATCTGAAAAAGAAGCTTCAGATCCTAACAGCTTTCCAGTTTCCATGAGGCCCTGAATCACTGCATTCCTGCCCTGGGCTCCCACAAGGGTTCATGGCAACCCCCCTGTACCTGAGCTATCAGTGGGTCTGTTTCTTGCACCTGGAAGTTTTCATTGAGACACTCCAGCACATGCAGCCTGCCATCAGGCTCCCCTTTCCTGGATGCCTCTCTTAATGACTGATTAATTGGTTGCTGAGTCTTTTGGGAAAAGTTTATTTTCATTTTACATTACTGATTCTAGAATATAAATTATGTACCCCTTGGAGAAAACAGGCCCATAAATATGATATGTAAGTCTGTTTTTTAGTAAATCTTTTTAAAACGAACTTAAGGGTAATTGTGATTTGACCATAAAGATTGATGTTGTTCCCTTAATAACAAGAGTAAATCAAAATCAGCCATACACAAATCATGCAGAGGAAACAGTAAGATGATAGATCAGTTAAAGCGTTGTTTTCCAAAGCATAGGTACCAACACAACCGAAATGTTTTTAGGTGGTCCTTGCAGACAGCACTAGGTAATACAGTGAGAAAGTTGATTTCTTTTCTATTATTTCCTTTATATTAAGGAGGTAGTCTCAGTTTGGTGTCAGCCTGCTACTTCTTTAATAGTTGCTAATGTCTTTTGTTCACAAGGAAGGAACAGATCTTAGATTCAGTTTCACAAGTATTAGACTCTAGTTAAGACTTTTAGTTCTGTTTTTATTGTACTTTTTTTTTGTTAATCCTCGGCTGAGGATACTTTTCCATTGATTTTTAGGGAGAGTGAAAGAGAAAGGAAAAAGGCAGAGAGGCATATAGATGTAAGAGAAACACATCGATTGGTTGCTTCCTGCATGAGCCCTGACCAGGGGAGGAGCCTGCAACCAAGGCATGTGTCCTTGATCGGAATCAAACCCTGGACCCTTTGGTCCACAGGCCGACGCTCTATCCACTGAGCAAAACCAGCTAGGGCTCATTGTACTTATTTTTATGGCTTTGTTGTCTCAGGGCAAGTGACAGGTTTCCCATTAATGGCAATGATTTAGATTTTTTAAAAATAAATTTAAGTTTAAAAATCTATTTAAAGAAAAATATTACATAAATAATAATATAGATAAAGCTAAAATAATCAGATTAGGTAAAAGAATGATAGAAATTTGGGAAACATTATGTCAAGTCATTGGCAACAGACTATCAATTTTGCTGAATGAGTGAGCAAGCCACTTTCCAACAGAAGCTCCTCTTCCTGGAGATATAGACAGACAGCTGCAGGCCCTGACACATGCAGCCTACTGTCTACTTGCCCTGAAGAGGCCCTAGGAATAATGTGTCCAATCCTACTTAGGGATACTGACAGTAGGAAAGGGATCAGCCTTGCAAATAAAGAAGGAAAGGCTTTAAGTTCTGTGTTCTTGCAGCTGCCGTGAGTCTCCAGAGCAGCTGAAATGACAACCTGCAGAGTTTCCACTTCCTACAAGAGCTTCAGAGACTAATAAAGACATTGCTCCAATTTAGAAAAAGGCTGAATACAAAATAGCTCCATAGTTAAAGTACAATGTCCTTTGCTTAAAAATCCTAAGTGTTTATGAATAGGAGCCTAGCTTTTACCAAGAATACAAATGGTAAGTGAAACATACTTTCAGTCAACAAGCCTTTAATTAAATGTGCAAGATGAGGAGGGGGATGTCAAATTTCAAAAATAAAAATGTCTCCTAATTGATCATCTCACATCCTACATTTGCCCCCCATTTAAGTTATTTCTCCACACAATATTCAGAGCTATCTTTAAAATAAATTTCCAAATCCTTAGATCCTCACATGGAACCAGCTTCTTTTATACACTCACTCTCTCCATCCTTCTCTCTCTACCTGGAGTTTGGCCAGGCACCGAAGGGGGAAAATGTCCTAACTCACCAAAGAAGTGATTATCAATCAGGAAACACAGCTGGTAAATATGTTATACCTGATCCAGACTAGAAGAAGACTGCAAACTAGTAAAACAGTTTAGAACAAGGATCTTGTACCAGAAGAGAGAGAGAGAGAGAGAGAGAGAGAGAATATGAATGAATCAATCCTAAAAACTGGAAATATTTTCTCTTTCACATTTCTCTGTTTCTATTTTGCAATTGCTGACCCAGCAATTCCTGTATTTGGACCATCACTCCCACCACTCCCCTCCCCTAACCACTACTAGTAAAAACATTTAAAAACTACTAATAATGGTAGAAGAAAGCCCTGGTCGTACCAGAGTACAAAATTGGTTGAGAACCACATAGCACATGAGAATCATTTTAGCAAAAGGAGAATGAATAATAAAGCAGGTGTTTTAGCAAGACCATGGGTGATTTTCAAAAACCAAAAAATGCAATGCCCAAACTTGCCAATTTATGAGTAATAAGATGCATCCTCAAGATGTTTCAACTAATCGCATTTATGCAGAGAAAAACTATTATAAACATAGATTCTAGAATGTAAACTCCCCACATCTCATCCCACCACAGTTTCACAATTATTCACCCTTACAGCCCAATCCACTTCTACCCCAAACAATATTCAGCAAGAGCTTGAAGACCGTCCAACAGTTGTAAAATCCTAAAACCTTGGCAATACAAATAATGCTATACAAAGATAGTGATGCTGCTGAATCTGAAATCTACAAAGGGCTGGACTCTCCTGTGAGAATGCCTGTGTTCAAATCCAGCTCTGAGCAGGCTAATCTCTGGCCTTCAGTTCACAACCACAATACCTACCTAGTGGGACAGCACACACATAAGCACTCCATGCTGACAGCCCTTGAACTTGTGGATGGTGGGCAAGCACCACCATGAGTGAGCTGTTCACTGTCCGCTAATGAATGTCTGAATGCAAGGAATGATAGTGGTTTGGGGTACTAATGTATTTAAACACAAAAGCAGGGGCTGTACCAAAGTCTGAAGGTCAAAAGTCAACAACAGTCTGCACCCTTTCTTTTCCTAGTCCTATCAGTTTATATTAATTGCCTGGGAATTCCTAAAAAGCCTCTTCTAATCTTCTTCCCACATAACTATAAAAAAGCTACTAATTCTGTCTTCACTTTTAAGAATATGACATGTCACTTCTGGTTAACATATCCTGATGTTTATCCATGTGAAATGGACAAGGTTTTTCTTCTTGGATAGTTCAAAACACTATTAATTCTAACTGACTTATGGGGCACCAAAGGCATTTTCTTTGGTCCTCAAGAACAATTGTGGAAATCCAATTATTCTTAAAAATATTAAATCTTGCTTCTGGGGGAAGACTTTCACTACGTGTTCGCATCATTTGCCTTCACTCAACATTCCAACTAACTTGATTTGGGAGAGAAGAGGCTTTAGTTTGGCAATTAACAATGCTTCTGGTTCCTTTAATTGGCAAGGAGTTGGTAAAGTGAGTGATAATACTATTTTTGGAAGATAAGTAACTGCCCTTTAGAGAACAGGGGGACAGGGAATAGGGGGCAATAAATGCCAATTCTCAGACATAGCCCCAGATCTGTCTTAAGAACCGGTAGAGTAATAGAATGTTCCATTGGCAAGATGGCCCCATTGAAAGTTGTAAGGAATTGCAGAAGGCCGAGTATGGGCAGGTTTATTAAGACAGTACGGACTTGAACCTGGGAGACCAGAGACCCTTTCAGAATGCCAATGAGGCGGAAAACTGTCACAATGAAACGAAGATGTGACTTGGCCTTTTTCATCGTTCTCAGAGTGTTTTTTCTAACTACATAACTGAACGAACAGAAAACAGAAGCCCATGAAAACCTATATGTCTTTTATTAAAGACGGCCATTTCTAATGTATTATAACTTATGAATTATAACAAAGATGACTATATACCCAAAAAAGTGTTGAATCTTTTTAGTTAAAAAAATAAAAAGTCTGCAGGCAGCCGTTGCACAGAACTGTAAGGAGCCACTTACTGCAAACCCTGGATTCAGTTCTTGCCCTCAGTCGCCCTTGTAGGGTTCATCCTTGCCCTTTGAAAATTTATCCTGGAGGGCTTGAGGGTGCGGCCCTGGGGAAGTGAAAATCAGAGCCCTGTCTCTGCCGCTCACGGCCTGCGTGACCTGTGGCAAGTCAGTATCTTCAGCTCAAAATGCGGTGGTTTCTAGCACAACGGTTAAGAGGGTGAGCCTGGGACAGTCCACAGGGTTCGGGTCCTCGCTCCACCAAATGTTAGCTGTATGACTTCAGACATATGAGCACATCAGTAAAGCCCCATTTCCTCATTTATTAAAAAAAAAAAAAAATGCGGGGGGGGGGGATTGGAAAAAAACGACCCACCTCATGAGAGTGTGTGAAGATTAAATAAGATAACCCATATAAAAAGCAAGGACAGTGAGTGACATAATGAGTAGTCTACACACATTGGCTATTATTACTGACCTCACGGGATTGTTTTTGGAATCAAATGAGATGTGAGAAGTAAAGCATCATACAGATGACAAAAATAAAAGCAAGACCAATTGTGCCAGAAACACTGTTACCCCTTCAAAAAAAAAAAAAAAGTTAAATGATCTCAGCCATTCGGAGAAGCCTCCATTTAGTAACATCCACGCTAAAAACGCGAGCTAGTTTTGCAAAAACCGCTGACCTTGAAGCCTTCTTCACCATTAACTGAGACAGACCAAGACCACACAACCATCTGAGAGGAAAGGACATGCCAAAGGGCCCACCACTGTCCAATTACAGAACATGCCCGTTACTGAGAAGGGGCTTCTCCCTGACTCAAACCTGTGACTCCCCACAACCGGGGCGGCCGGGTGACATCCAGGTCTGACAAAGCCTGGGGCTGAGGTGGGCGGAAAGGATGGAGGGGACCCACCGCGCACAGGGGAAACCGGCCAGGCTGCAGGAGGGAAACGCATGCCCTCGCAGCAGCCCCGCAGGACCCTCCATCGTCAACTACCCGTCTCTTCACCGCCATTTGGGGCCCAAGACACTCCCCTCCCCAAACCCCCTCGCCGCCCACGTGTGCCCAGAGCAGCTGTTCCTCCACCGAAGACCTCGCCATTGGGAACCTCGGATCAGGCCTGTTCGGATTCGAGCGGGGTGACCTTGTGTCAGACCCCCTCCCCTCTTTGGACCTCTTTCTCCATGGACACCCGGCGCAGCTGGTTACACAACCCCCCAGGCCCGGTTCCCGCAATGAAAAGTCTGTACGTGAGGACTATCCCCTCAGCCTCCACCCGCGGGGAGATCTCGGGGCTCCCTTGGCGCGGCCCGAACAGACGCAGCCTACGGGCAGCGCAGGTCTCCGCGAGAGGC
>NW_005368420.1:202174-205286 GCF_000412655.1 Myotis brandtii | reverse complement strand
CCCAGACCCTCAGCGCCCCTTCTGGGCCTTTGCCCCGGTCTCGGTAGCCCTCGGCAGCGCTCGGCGCTTCCGGGCGGCGACCGGGCTGGCCACAGGCACTCACCGTAAATGGGCCGGAGGCGCCTGTCGTTAGGGTCCTGCACATGGCCCCGTGTCGCCATGATGACAAGCGCAGAACCACAGTGCGCACGCGCGGGGCAGGCCTCCAGGAAGGGGCTGTTAAAGGGCCAGTGCCGATCTCGCTCGTCTATCGCGATGGGTGGCGACCGAACGCACCTGCGCGGAAAGCGGTGCTACCTCGCACCCCTGTTCGGAGAATTGCCTGTTCAAGAGAAACTTCCTCTCCTTTTTGACGGTGGAGTCAGCCTCGCTAAAGGCGGCTGTTGCTGTTGAAATCCCTTCCGAGTCGCCTCCTGGGGCGTGAGGACGGGAAGGGAGAAACTCGGTGAAAGTCAGGGCTCAGCCGCTCCTGCTTATCCTATTTATCCTCGGTGCTGAAGGACCAGTTGGACTTGTCTTTGATTCATTGTTGGGGGACCAGGAAATCCTCCCGGAGAATGAGTTCCAGATCCCTTCACGCCTTTCTCGGGGCTCAGCCAACTAAGAAGCATCTTAGATGAATAGTAATCCAGTCCATTATACTTCAATAAAGCTGGAGAGGAAAAGTAACTCAGCCAGTATGCATGGCAAGCACTTCAAATATATTATCTCCCTAACACTCCTAACAACCCTCGTACCTTCCTAGGAGGTGGATATTATTATCTTCCTTTTTTATCCGTGGGTTTATTCATACATATAGTTATTGAGTGCCTGTTGTGTGGCATGCTCTGTTGTAGGCACGAAGGATGCATCAATAAACCAATAGACAATCTTTGATGGAGTTTTACTTATAATGGGGAAGACAGACAATTAAATGAGTAAAATAGATAGATGTACAGGTGAGCAAAGTAGGTTTACAATTGTGAGTACAGGTGTTAAGGCTATTGTAGTAATCATAAACTGCATGTCTCCTCTCTCTCCCTCTCCCTTTCTCGCTCTCTCAAATCAATTTTAAAAACACCTTTTTTTTTAAAAAAAGAAAGAATAATGAAGGTCAGGAGCCTCAGGTAAGCTGACCCCAGGATCACCCGGAGATGGATGTGGCCAGGTATGACCAGGCTCAGGTTGAGCTTGCAAAAGGGAGAGGAGGGAGGAGACCCGGCTCAGGTTGGGCGAAGAGGAACAACACTTGTTCATCGTTGGGGCAAATGAGAGAGCCAGTGAGTCACCTGAGTTTCAAAAGTTTCCCAGAATGGAAAAATACAGCACCTGCAAGGGGGCCCAGGGGGGCTCCTGGCCAGGACTGTGGTTACTCAGCTAGGTTCTTAGGTTACCTTTGTTGGCCTGCCCCCCCCCCCCTCTTCCCCTGAGGAATGCTGACAGGCTCAGCACCCGGTTCCCTAATTTGGCAGGGCCAGAGCATTATGGGCCTACCTAACAGAGGCCTCTAGATATTTGAGTCACCGTTCTGGGTGGAATATATTTCCCTCCCCCCTGAAAGCCTGTTCGGCATCCAACTAGGATGAATTGGCCTTTTTCTTTTCCCATTTCTACCCCTTGTCCTCAGAGCCTAAGGCTGAAGCAGTGACCTGGCTCCGGGCCTGTCCTTACCTGCTCCCTGAGAGACAGCTTCCACACCCTTTGGCAGGCATGAATCATTTTGGGTAACAAATGAGATGACCCCACCCCACCCCAGGAAGCCAAAAAACCATTTTTCTTGCTGTACAATTCAGAACTCAGAACAATGAGAGCTGACATGGGAAAATGCTTGGCATACAGTAGGTGCTCATTAAATGATGCTTTCCATTTTCTTGGCTTAGAACGGGGGTACACCCTTCATTCTTGTCCTGTTTGGTGGCAGATTTGCTCTGGTGAGAAACCCTCTCGATCAAGGGCAGTGGCACCCATAGGTGCATTGTGCCTGAATAGCTGGGGACACAGGGCGGATGCTGCATTACCTGAATATAGTGACTGTGGGTATCTCCACCCGATGACTTTTCTAGTTTTTGTTTTTCTTTCCCATCTTCTGCATATATTCCTATCTAATCCTAATAATCCTCCTAAGAATAAACAGAGCAGTGTTTCATAGTTTTTATAACTGATTTCCTGCACTTTTGACAGTAATATAAACAGCAACTCTGACTCTGAAATCAAACCAGATTTAGATAAAAATCTGGACACTGACATGTATCAACTGTGTGATCCTAAGCAAGTGACTGAACATCTCTGAGCCTTACTTTCTGCATCTGTAAAATTATGATTCTAAAAGGACCTACCTCATAAGGTTGATATGAGGAATAAATTCTGTGGTTTATGAAAAGAAACAAGCAGAAAGAAAGCACTCAACAACAGTTATGTACCATTACTATTTTTTAAAATATATTTTATTGATTTTTTACAGAGAGGAAGGGAGAGGGATAGAGAGTTAGAAACATCAATGAGAGAGAAACATCGACCAACTGCCTCCTGCACACCTCCCACTGGGGATGTGCCCGCAACCAAGGTACATGCCCTTGACCAGAATCGAACCCAGGACCCTTCAGTCTGCAGGCTCTACCCACTGAGCCAAACCGGTTTGGCCCATTACTATTTTTAATATTAGTAATAATATTATTACTCCCTTCTCTTAAAACTGCAGAAATCACCTTCTGACAAATCAACATACAATAAGTGCTGGCAAGGATGTGGAGAAAAAGGAACCCTCATTCACTGCTGGTGGGAATGCAGACTGGTGCAGCCACTGTGGAGAACAGTATGGCGTTTCCTCAAAAAACTAAAAATGGAACTTCCATTTGACACAGTCATCCCACTTCTAGGAATATATCCCAAGAAAACAGAAACACCAATCAGAAAGGACATATGCACCCCTATGTTCATAGCAGCACAATTTACAATAGCTAAGATTTGGAAACAGCCTAAGTGCCCATCAGCAGATGAGTGGATTAGAAAACTGTGGTCCATCTACACAGTGGAATACTACACTGCTGTAAAAAAGAAGGAATTCTTACCATTTGCAACAGCATGGATGGAACTGGAGAGCATTATGCTAAGTGAAATAAGCCAGTCAGAGAAA